>NC_080671.1:419963720-420309004 GCF_030247195.1 Topomyia yanbarensis
CTTCAGCTCGGTATCGAGTTCTCCCCGGAGAAAACGGAACTGGTCGTCTTTTCTAGGAAGCGTGTGCCCATTCAAATATCTCGTAATAAGCCAACGAAAGTCGTTTCGTTTTCACGAAAAACTCGTAATAAAATATAAAAGTGTATCAATAGAACTACGAATGATTCATCATATGTACGAAAAATTCGTATACTTTATGAAAATTGTCTGTACGAATCTAATTCGCAGCGATTTACAAATATCAGTGTAGTGTCAAAACAAACGAATACCGCAAAAAATTGAAAAAAATGGTACCAAGAACATAAAAACTTAAAAAAAATCGGAGATCTAAAATTTAATTATAACGCCCAATAATTTGAAAATGCATGAGCTCCGATGACAAAACAAAAAAGGAAGATTTGAAAAACAAAATCTTTAGTGGTAAACAAAAGTGTAAATTTTTTTTGGGACAATCTTTTTTCAAAAAAAAAACCTTTCTTTGGATTTGGAAAAAGTTTTGACTGCCGGGCGGTTTTGTTTTCCTGGGGAGCAATAGCATTATCGTAGTGGGTCGCAACGTCCTCGTGAAAGCAGGCCACAGGCGAATATCTCCTTGCCTACATGGTCAGGTGGAACAAGTGCCGGATGTATCACCTCTCGGTATATGATTTCTTGTTCAGCGTTCAATCACATCGTCACTCCTGGCTATTATGCAGAAGACCAAGCCTGTGGTCATCGTCCGTTGCGTGTCCTGGCGAGTGGTCTGTACCGGGTTCTCCGCTTACCGAGCGGCCGGCCAATACGGGTTGTGGGTGCTTCAAAAACATTCACGCTACCGGGGTCCGGCTTCAATCCGACCTAGTGGGTGCCGATGTGCCATCTACGCGTGGCAAGGCTGCAGTTTGCTCAACTTTCACACAGTACGTCGATAGCAGGAAGATATCGGGATACTCCAAGTCAAGGACAGTGTCAGATGCAGAGTTTACCGATACATCTCCAAAATAATAACGGAGCTTAGTGTGGACCAAAACCACAAGCAAAGTACAAGGACAAAAAAGCGCAATTCACACGTCCTTTCCTTATCTTTCGTTTTAGAGTTATGGTGTCTACAGCAAAGTTGTTGCATGCTATCTAGCGTTTTATTTGATCATTTCATATTCGTTCGAAATTCAGTCGCTAGGGCAGCGCTGTTATCAACTTTTTAATGGAACGAGATAGAAAGATGGTATCTACGACCAAGTTTTATGTCAGATAATTATAAGATACTAGGTAGGTCCTATAAGTTTTGAAATATGGCGCATTTATGAAAACGCAATCTGTAGGTTAAATTTTTAACCAAGATATGCTCTATCTTAAAACATACAGGACCTACAAAGTTTGCATGTTCAGAAAATATATTTAAAATGATAGGACCTACAACTGTCTCGAAGAATTAATAAAAAGTTGATAACAGCACCGCCCTAACCGCTGTATTCCGAACTAGTATTATTCAACCAAATAAAGCACTAGGTGCTATACAGTAACTTTTCCGAAGACACCATAACTCTCTAACGAAAGATAATAATTGATTCGACTTTTTTTAATTTTCCGATTCCGCCACAATGTAGGGGAGACTGAGGAGACTTGATCCCCGGGGAGACTTGATCCCATCATTGTAACTCAAAAGCGGATCAGAATACATTAATCGAATATACTAGAAAGTTGCGCAGCTTTATCTAAACATAAGTTTCTTTAACACAAAAAAATAAATTGGACATGTGTTACCGACTTTTTACCGATTTAAAGAAAAAAATCTCAGAAGAACTGAAGAAGATTTATTTTCTAAATTTTCAAACTTTTATACAATTGATAAAGTCATCCACTACATACTATACTTTTGCATACAGAATTACAGGAGAATGTCAATTATATGAATACGTTATGATTGAGCTGATTTTTTTGTTCAACTATACTTGTACTAAAGTTTGCCGAAATAGATGCTATGGGTTCACTTGATCCCTTCAAATTCGTGGAGATTTGATCCCCTTCGCCATGCTTCATACACACCACTGAAAATAACCAAATTCACACCAGAACAATTGAAGTCATTGTTGCAATAAAATAACAAAAAAGATTGTCAAAAATGAACGCTTCATCGTACAGAAACTTAATTGTAATTGTTTACTACAGTATACGTAGCAACCATGATCCCACTTTTGACGTTCCTCAACCATAATAACGACAGTTTTCAAATAATTGCACAGAGATTTGGGGAATTCGTAAAAAAAATCTTGTGAGAGATGCGTAATATGTAGTAACAAAAATAGTAATATCTAATCACAACAATTTAATCAATACCACAATACATTTATAACATTGAATGGGGTTAGGTATCTATTTTTGTCCTATTAGGGAGGGTACCACATTATTTCATTATTAATTTTATTATTTCAGCTTCTTTGCTTTGTTATTAGGAGCCATTTTTTATTTCGATTATAGAGGTTTTAGCCTTCAGGTCATTCGGCTCTTATTAAGAGCCAATATAATAACAAAATTGTCTTGAGAATGGTGAAAATCTTCTGTTTGAGTGCAGCAAAAACTCTAATCGAGTACCCCAATTATCGCAACACCATTTGAGCCATTGCGTTGAGCAAATATGCCAGACGCTTCTCTAACCAAAGGCTTCAGATGGGTAGGATGATAATAGAAAAAGGGTAAAAATAGGCTTATTACCCTACATGCTCTTTTAAACACGTTTTGAAAAAATAATCAAGTGTCCCCAAATTAGGGATCGAGTCTCCACTAATCAAAGAATTTTCCAGTTTTTTGTTGTTTTCCAAAAATGCTCATGGCTCATGTCCAGTATAATATTTCCATGTAATTTTTTTATGATTATCAGTCAACCCTAGAAACAATATAAAACTACAAAAAATACATAGTTTTTGTATCATTCTACGGAGTAGGATTGAAAAATAAAAAAGGGGATCAAGTCTCCTCAGCAAGGTGCGGAAAACTCGCTCACCGCCATGAGCGTACATGAATTTGTTTCCTTATACATCGTCGGGGGTTTACGCTCTCTTTAAAAAGATACAGACCCACACAACTCGTTCGGCATCACACCTTATGCGATTACGAAGAGAAAGAGAATCGGAAATCGCAAAATTTTTTAACGCGTTCCGCATTGCCGATGCAGTGAGGTAATGAGTGTCATCGAACATATTCGGCAGTGAACATGTTCGTTCGGAAAAATGATCCAAATCTTCGTGCGCAATCCTGAAACTAAACGATTGAAATATATGGCTGGCCTGAAAATATCGGTAGGAGTCAGTGTCCGCCTGGACACCGCACGGAGTGGCAGTTTCTGCTGTGTAGGTTCAACTCGCAGTCATTTCCTTGCTGCGTGTTAATTCTATCATGCGCATGTTATCGCTCGAGTTGAACTCTACCATTGTATGTACAAATGCCGTACTAACGATGTAGACAAGATGTGGTTTAGATTTGTTTGGATTTAGTTAAATTTTCAATGCTCAGGCGCGTTCGGCTTCTTCCATGCGCTGCATTCGAGAGGAAACTTAGATTTGTCTTCTTTTCTATGCCAATAATCTCGAAAGTTGTGCGCTTTATAGCGTATCATTGCGCGAATACTCACTACTCCGGTGATATGCATTTGCATAAAATTGACAAAATATCGATTGTCGCTGATCAATTTTCTTGTTTTTAACTGTAATGATAATATCTTTTGCTTCAATCATATTATTATCCACGTTTAGGTGGTTTTGGCTTGAGACGAAGCTGGCCCAGGTTATAACTCAAATTGATGTCAAAATAAATTAAGTGATAACAGTTTCGGTTGAAACCTGACTCAGTTTCGAGATCAAACAAAAACGCATTCGTGCTAGGGCATACGAGTCCGGTGCATAAAGTTCATACTTATTTGTGTGCATGAAAATAGGTGTGAATAAACAGATAGAAAGGGAATCATATGTATCAACTAATAACAATATAATAAAATGTAATAGATAATTCGAAATTTTAAAAACAGTTTACCAAGCGAAATTTTCACTGAAATGCTGTTAAGTTTATTAAGTTTCTTGGAACTAATAATTGGAATGTGGATTGCGTGATATTTAGTAACAAGGATCACCGTTCTGGCGGAGTAACTATTGGTGTTTGTTTCAGGCAAGATTTGTTCACGAAAATAGATAAGGCTAGTAACTAGGACTATAACCATTCATGTATGCGCTTACAGTTGTATTATCTATAGCATTGCAGTTATTGATATTAGTCTGAAAGGATTCCGCTGGAGCAGTGCTGCCAGGGACATTTTCAGTTAGCAGTGAAAATGATATTTGTACAGATATTTTCGTTATATTGCATTATTATTGAAAACTGATAAAAACACATAAATGTAAACAATCTTTGTCTATCTTTCCTGTGCTATGGGCTATTGAACAATTGCGCAGGTCATAGCACTCTGATAGAAGCATCACTCTTGATAATCAGAGGTTTTTAGTGTTTCTTGATACAAACAAACCAAAAAAAAGTTTAGCATAAAAGGTTTCGAGTGATCGGTGTGAATGAATTTGTTTATAGACATCATTCAAAAACCGGGGATGGAAAACGTGTGCAACTTTCGTAGCCATATATTTTTCCAATCATGATAACTGGCCAACAACATTTCGATCCGCCTCAAATTGTTTAAAATCACAGTATTTTCAAATCGATTGGAATTTCTTAATCGGACAAGATCAGTTGAGTTTGAATCTAATATTAAGAGTAGACCCCATGTTATATAATACTTTCAGAGAAAATTGTTTAAATCTCACGGTATAAAGATACTTTCCTAAGATTCAAATTTGAAAAATGTTACATGGTTAATTTTACGAAGATGCGAATTTTAATCCAGGTCGCAATTCTATGATTGTGAGTATTGTGCGAATTATATTAGAATTTAAACTAAACTGTTCTCATTAGGGTCAGATCCAAAAAAAAATGTGAAAAGCCTTCAGACAGCACAGAAAAGCTATTAGGAAAACTTAGAGTCTCAAATCGACTTACATCTTTGAGTTTATATAAAAAATTGTATGTTTTATAATGTTCTTGTGTGGTGTCAGATGGAAGAAGTGATGACAATCCTGTAAAAGCTTAGCTATCTGCTGAGAATGGTGTTTATTGCGATAACTGGGGCACTTACGAAACAGAACTGCGTAGAACTGAAGAACTTATAAATACTATCAATTTGGACAGTCTTCGGCTATATTTTCCAAGCAACTGGATTTTTGCAAAGATTCTAGGGGAATTCTATTGTGCTTCGGAAAGTAAACATTGAGTAGTAGCTTATTACTGAAAGAGAAGCACATACCACAGAGAACGTCCATCTTTAGCGATCAACTTGTGTAAAAATCACTAACGTTGTCGAAGCTAATTGGGATATCTCCACCCGGTGCGTTACTGTCGTCATGTTTTAGTGACCGAGTTCGATAGATTGAAAATCGAATTGTAATGCCTGAAGATATTTAGGTTTGAAGAAAACCATTTTTGTTGTAAAAATCACTTTCAACTGTCCAAACAAAAGGTTATTTTGAAAATTTTCTCCAGAAATAGTCTTATTACCCAGTGTAGCGCATTCCTCTGTATTTGACTCCTAAAGTGCACAGACTCTGGGTATTACTATAAAAATTGATTCCGTCAGACACTAGTTACACTGTTACCAGTTATTTTATACATAAATAATACATTTCTATGCATTGTAATCAATAAATATAACACGTATAGCATAAAATATAGTTAACCCTTAAATGCATAACGCTGTTTTAAAACAATATTACGCAAAACATCTCAAAATTATCACAGTAATGTATTGAAACTAGGAAACAATTTTCACAAAATTTTTAAAAAATTATTTGCACCTTTGAGGGTAATATGTTTGGAAATAAAGTAAAATGTGATATCAATTGATACAAAAAATATGCATTGCACATTTTTAAAAGACCTATTATGTACAACAATAATGTTGCCAAAAACGGAACCCATTTGTTGCCAAAATCTTAGTGTACCGAAAGGGAGCATGCAAAAATCGGAACGTGCCAAAAACGGAATCTTACTGTACTATCATTGAACAGCCTCCAAGAAACATAAAAAACACATATCGTTAATACTTCCTCCATTCCATTACACGTTGAAAAACCTTGTCAATACGCTCCAGTATTGACAAAACAACTGAACGTGTAAGGACCGCTAATACGGAACACAAACAAGATCAAACATTATTTACTAGTATATATGATGATTGACAGCAGAAATAACAAAAAGCGCCACAAAAAGCATAAGCAATCAAAACATCGGGAAAACAATATTTAGAACAGATGGATAAATCGTCGTACCCGGAACATCACGTTCCAAATCCATTCTTGACCGCTCATCATTCCGAATTAGATCCACACATCACTGTGAACAGCCTAGTGAAAGAAACCGATTCCACGCACCCCGGCTTGGCCACAAAGTCAACTTACTGTACTATCATACTACAAATTATGCAAAACATCAAACTGTCTTGAAAACAAAAACTCCAAAGTCTGTTAATGATTAGCGGCTCTTAAGGTTCAAGTTACCTTTTTTGAGCAAGTGTTAGTTTTGAACGCTGGGTAGTATGGGTGGGAAAATTGTGTTCAGCTTTGTCACCGGATTATCCATTTAAATCTTTTCAAAACTCTAAAAGAAGAATATCAGCCGATTTATTAGATCACAACGATTCAAATCATACAAAATAGCTGCTGGAAAAACTATCGGTTTCGCTCAATGGTGCTTTTGAAAAAGTGGCTGTGATTTTTTGTCACACTACCACACCGTGCTGGGGTACACAACACAACTGCGCAATGAAAAAACCACAGCCACTTTTTCAAAAGCACCATTCAGCTAAGCCGATGGTTGTTCCAGTAGGTATTTTGCATAAATTGAATCGTGATGATCTAATAAATCGACTGATATTCTTCTTTGAGAGTTTTGAAAAGGTTTAAATGGATAATCTGGTGGCAAAGCTGAGCATAATTTTTCTTACGCACACTACCAAGCCTTGAGGTAACTTGAGCCATAAGCGTTCAATAATCCATTGTGGTATAACAAAGTTGGATTGATGATGTGCATCAAAAATATTGAACGCGTAAAGTCCGCTATTCATTTATACCTATGTGGAATATGAATGATATACAAAGGGACAATCTGCTCGCTTAGCAAATTACAAACACGCACATGCACTCGACTGACACTACACCACTCCATCGATACGAAACACCGCGGCAGCGTCAATGCAAACAATCGCAAGCACCGCTCCCGCTCTCATGCGGTGGGAATTGAATCGATTTTCGATTTAGGCGAACATAGATCGCGATCCAAATTTTTGAGGAAGAATCGCATTGCCGAACGGATCCGATCATCATTGTTCGGATACAATTCCGAACATGTATCGGAAAGAACCTAAATCGCAGCGATCCAAGGTGAGCGTAAGAGAGAAAAACGCGACACTTTCACTGGAATTTTCGAAAAAATGCGCTCAACAATATACATTCGCGCACAAATATATATTAGATAGTAAATAGCCATGCACAGTAAGTAGTACCTTCAGGATCGACGTCAACCTACAATGCTATCCAACTAAAAACAGTATGTTCCGATTCGATTTTTTTTCTGTATATTAGCCGAACCCACAAATTTAGGTGAAGGGAAAATTTGCATACATGTATGACCGGCCACCATCACTAAAATTTATACGTCAACTGAAATATTGCCTTCGAGGTACAGTCATATTGCAGTAAACCACCACGAGGAATAAATTTGAACGCTACCCAAGTGCTAAGGTTTTTTTTAATAAAGGTGCAATCGACCGCGTAGCAGAAGTTTGAATTTCGTTACACCGAACCCTACCAAAGTGTCGTGTCCACTGAAATATTTCGGATTCAAATTCGCCAATCCGATCCGTAAATACCGTGGTCTCTTTGCTGGTCCACCACCTTCCTTCCGGAACTTAAATATTAGCCGCACGTCGTACCTGTCTTTTGAATGATCAAACACAACAGGGTCCAACACAGTATCATATCGAGTTCAGTGATATGTGAGTCTCAACATAACATTTACTGATGGCGAATCGATAGACTACTTTTTCTTACAACCTCGGAAAACGAGCGAGAAAATTCGAATTTCCTTAAGACTCAACGTGGGGTTACCTCCATGGTCAACTTTGACTGCTAATAGAAAAAAATCTAAAAAATTATTTTCAATTTTCTCAAATGGCAGTCCACGTGGATTATTTAGAACTATCAAAAAATGTTGATTTCGGAAAAAAAATGTAGGTTAGCCTCTTTTGAACGCCATTCATTCAAATACTAAAAAGAAACGAAATAGGGAAAAGGGTTACTTCTCCACCCGAAAACCCAAATGATTATAGCAACTTAATCGATGTTATGTTGTGTTGTAGTGAATCGATGCCAAGGCTTTGGGCACGGGCCTAAAATTTGTCACTTACATTCTAAATGATAAATAGTGATAATTCGCGCACTAAGGACGCCTATTTCGGCCAAAGAAACCCCAGAAAGTTTCAATTGCGCTAATTGTCGCGGAGACCTTAAATCCAATTTCGGGGCATGTCCTATTCGAGAACAAATTATTAGTTCTTGCACAAAGCACCAAATTAAAAATGTACCTACTTCTTCTGGTACCTTTCAGCAAAATCTGTTTAAACGTGTTAATTCGTTTTTATATAGAATATACAACTTCCCTACCTGTACAAGGAACATCCATCTCGGCCATCATCCCACAATGGTGCGTCATGTTATGCTTCAGTGGCAGGCAATGCGGCTAAAGGAACGATGACTACCACGCCTTCAATTTCATCTCTACATGAGGCTTTCTTTCTTTCAGTGGATCTAGGTAGCATTACGGAAGATAAATTGAATTTTTTTGCAGCCGTCAATGTTTCAAATGATGACTGAAAAGCTAAATTTTACCTTATGAAACTTTTCAAACTGGGTGGAAGTTTTCTAACAAAATTGTAACGAATTAAAAGTAAAATAATGATTTAGAATAATCATTTCCGTTTCATTGATTCCGATAGATGGTACAGCGGTGAGCGCTGGACAAAATACGCAGATCAAAATTATCATAAAGCGCATGTGGACAGCGTTTAAACATCGCCGTATTTGTGAAAGTTGCTTGCATTTTAAACTTTTTATCTATCCAAAATATCTGCTTTCGAGCCAAATTTTTACTATGTAATGTTAATTTCCAAAAGGGAAAATTGGGTTAAACCAATTTGCGCATTAACCCTCTAAAAGGCAAGCTAAAATTATGACCTCAACAAGCATCGCTCCCAAGACCCAATGAATTTAAAAGCCTCGTTTTGTCATTTTACCAGTGAGAGAATCGAAAGCCTGAAAACGCTCGATCATTTGTATTCCAAATTACAAATGCATTGAAACTAGCCGGGTGTCTGAGATCCCTTGCCTTTTTGAGGGTTAAGGGCACAAAACGTAACTTAAATTAAGTATGATTTTTTTTTGTATTTCGGATTCAACACGTCAGTACCTAGCACCAACTGGATGTCTAGTGAGATGTATGAGAGTATATAAACTAGTACCCAAATTACCACATGTTAGACACAAAAAAATCCAAACAGTTCACACGACATATGTGAAGCAAAAGCAGAAGCTCTGGTTTGCTGACGAGAAAGCGCAATTTGGGTTAATCCAATTTTCCCTTTGACGAATTTCGCGCTAAATCGTATTCAGAGTTGGCAGCACCCTCTCAGATTTTAATGAAACTTTCTGTATATGAAGATTTTGTCACAAAAAAGCCACTTTGCATACTTTGTCTTTTAAAAAGGGTCAAACTTTTTTTACCAATTTTTTCAAATGGCTATGTCTAAAAATGACAAATCCTACAAAAAATGGTGTAGAAGTGATTTTCACAAAACTAGTCGAATTTTTAAATAAAAATATTGAAAAAAATTTCATTGACTCCTACACTGAAAAAATCGATTTTAAAAATTTAAAGTCGATTTACAAAAAAACATCATCTTTGATTGGGATGAAATTTTGTTCCAAGATAGGTAATTATGTTCCCTACCCACCATCAAAATTCAAGTATGGCATTTTTAAGGAAAAAAAGTTATTTGGAAAAAACTTCCTTGTCCAAACTGATTTTTTAGCGTATTTTTCCAGAATCGCGAGTCCTTAGTCCAAAATACTGAGGCGATTCTAGAGTCCAGAGCCTAGAGTTTAGTGTCGAGAATGCAGAGTCCAGAGTCCATAGCGCATCTCAGAGTCCAGAATCCAGAGTTCCGAGTGCAGAGTTCAGAGTCCACAGCGCAGAGTAGAGAACCCAGAGTCCATAGCGCATCTCAGAGTTCAGAATCCAGAGTTCCGAGTGCAGAGTTCAGAGTCCACAGCGCAGAGTAGAGAACTCAGAGTTCAGAGCTCAGATGCCAGAGTCCAAAACCTGGAGCCCAGATACCAGAAACCAGAGTCTAGAGTTCTTCTCCCAAAATACTGAGCCGAGAGTCCTCAGCACATAATCCAGAGCCCTGAGCCCAAAGTCCAGAGCCCCCAACCCAAATTAGTGTGACCAGAGTTTAGAGTCCAGATTCCAGAGTTCAGAATCCAGAATCCAGAGTTCAGATTCAATAATTCAGAGTTTAGACTTCATAGCCCAGCGAACAGAACCCAGAGTCCCGAGGAGAGAGCTCAGAATCCGGAGTTCAGAATCTAGAGTCCCGAATGCAGAGTGCATAGTTTAGAGTCCAGAGTCCACAGTCTACATCTCGCGGCAAGAGCTCAGAATCCAGAGTTAAGAATGCAGAGTCCAGAGTTCTGAGTGCTGAGAACAGCGTTGGGAATCCTGGGTACAGAGTCCAGAGTCCCAACTCAAATTACTGTGCCCAGGGTCCAGAGTTCTGAGACCAGAATCCAGAGTCCAAAGTACTTAACCCAAAATACTGAGGAAAGAGTTCAGACTCCAGAGCACAGAGCCTAGAACCCAGAATCTAGAGTCCATAATACAGAATCTCGAGGCGAGAGTCCAGAACACAGAGTGAGGAGTGCAGCATCCAGAGTTCAAAGTCCAGAATCAAGAGCTCAGAGTCCAGAGACGAGAATCCTGAGACCAGAGTTCAGAGCCAGAGTCCTGAACCCAAAATACTGAGCCCAGTGTCCAAGTTGAGAGCCCAGAGTCCAGAGCTAAGAGTCCAAAGCACAGAGCCCAGAGACCAGAATTCAGAGTACAAGGTCCCGAGGAGAGAGCCCAGAGTCCAGAATCCAGAGACCCGAGTGCAGAGCCTAAAGTACAGAGTCCAGAGTCTAAAGTTCAGATTCCAGAGTAAAGGATCAAGACCCCAGCTACCAGAGCTCATGGTTCAGAGTACAGAGTGCATAGTACAGAAATTCGAGGCCAGCGCCAAGAGTCCATCATCCAGCGATGAGAGTGAAGAGTCCAGAATCTAAAATTCAGTGTCCATGGTCCAGAGACCAGAACCCAGAGTCTCGAGGGGAGAGCCAAGAGTCCGTAATCCAGAGTCCCGAATGCAGATTCCAGAGTTCAGCGTCTAGAGTCTAAATTTCAGATTGCAGAATCAAGACCCCAGAGACCATAGTTCAGAGTCCATAGAATATCAACGTCAGAACCCAGTGTCTAGAATCCAGTGTGAAGAGTGCAGAGTCCACAGTTCACAGTCTAGAATTTAGACTGACTAGGTATTTTCGGAATGATCTTGATGAGTAGGTGCCAGAAATTTATGTCTTACGCCATGCTAAAATCCAAGATGGCAACTTCCGGACGTAAATTACTACGATTACACTTCGGATTGTTTATCTTTGCACTGCACTTGATTCTGTTTAACTTTGATTTATACGATTGATCCATAATGATAATTTTACTAGAATTGCTCTTCACAACTGCTGTTACTGGACTGCTTCATGGCTTTAGTTTTATAGTACTGTTATTTGGTAAATTGAGTATCGATGTAGGTAAGGTACAGGTAACCAGGGTAATATGCGAAACGAATACTAAATTTGTTACTGATTCTTTTTGCATGTATCAGACAACTAGTAATTGGAAAATTGAATTCTGAGATGACTATGACTTTCATTGGTTTAGTTATCGATAAAAATACACGGAAAAAATTTCAGTTTGGACAATGAAATAACTTTTTTTCCTTGAAAGTGCCCAACTTGAATTTTTGACGATAGGTAGGGCACATAATTATTTATCTTGGCACAACATTTCATCCAAATCAAAGATGGTTTTTTTTTGTAAATTAACTTTAATTTTTTTAAATCGATTTTTTTCAGTGTGGGAGTCGACGAAGATTTTTTATTAAAAAAATTGACTAATTTTATAAAAATCATTCCTACAACATTTTTTTGTAGGTTTTGTCATATTGAGACTATAGACATTTGAAAAAAATGGTAAAAAAGTTTGACCCTTTTCTAGATCATTTTTGGAAAAACAAAGTATGCAAAGTGGTTTTTGTGGCGAAGTTTTTATGTACAGAAAGTTTCATTAAAATCTGATAGGGTGCTGTCAAGATTTGTTCAGACATTGGCGCGAGATTCGTCTTTTTGGGAATTAACATTGCATAATGCTAGACGTTTGGCTCCCTAGTTACTGAAACCGAATGAAACCATGCGATTAAGTCGAGCATTGAAGGAAATCATCCACAGTACCAAGAGAGACATGTCAACGGCATGACAATGCTCGGCCACATGTCGCAAAAGTGGCCAAGACATCCTTGCAACCCTGAAATGGGAGGTTTTAACTCACCCGCCGTACTCCCCAGATATTGCTCCTTCCGACTACCATCTGTTTCGTTCCATGGCGCACGGCTTGGTGGATTAGCATTTTGATTCGTACGGGGAACTTGAAAAATGGATCCAATCATAGATCGCATCGAAGGACGTCTGCTATTTTCGAGACGGGATCCGAAAATTGCGGAGAGATGGGTGAAAGTGGTCGCGAGCAATGGACAATGTTTTGAATCTGTAAGTGCTTTTTGACAATTAAATTTAGAATTCCAGGATAAAAACGGTGGAAGAAAATTGAACACGTTGTATTTATTAAATTGGGATGCTCGCGCAAAGATGAATGTTTTAACTTCTTGAAGGTATATACACCCAGGTTTTTTTTACGCGGGGGATACGTACTGCGTAAAAACCGCGTTAATTGGAAAATCCGCGAAAAAACCGCGTAATTGAAAAATCTAGGTAAAAATGGCGTAATTGGAAAAGCCATGTAAAAACCGCGTTAATTCGAAAATCCGCGTAAAAAAAAATTCTCAGCAAAAGACTTTGGAAGTTTTTTTCGTACGGATTTCGCAATTAATGCGGTTTTTGCAAAAATATTCTAAGTTTTTCTGAAAAAAAATTCTTAGTCCTTTTAAATGCAAAGAACTTCGAAGAATTTTGGCAGGTTTCATTTTGCGCGGATTTTGCAATCAACACGGTTTTTGAGAAAATATTTCTGCAAGTGAATGCAAAAGACTTAGAAGATTTTCGGAAAGATGGAAGAGACGGGTCTGGAAGACTCCTTATCTTCCGCACGCCAACAATATGGGTATTTTCGGAATGGTCTTGAAGAGTAGATGCCAGAAATTGTTTTTTGACGTCATTTTGAAATCAAAGATGGCGACATTCGGTTTAGCGAAATTAGCTGTAACCCAATCAATATAAGTATTTTCGGAATGGTCTTGACGAGTAGGTGCCAGAAATAAATAAATTTGCAACTTCTCCGCAAAGTTTTCCATGAAAAATTGATTTTTGGCGCCATTGGCGAGTAGCAGACAAACGTCGATGTTTGGCGTTATTTTTAAATTTTAGATGGCGACTTCCGGTTTACCGAAATTCCCGCATGAAAAATCTGTGCAATCATCTAAATCACCCTCAAATATAAGATCTAATCATAAACCAGCAAAATGCAAAATATTTTTATGTGTTCATACAGAAGAGTGCGGTTAGAATGGAAGATAGAGAAGAAAGAGACGTATGTGGTGTGAGTTGGGGGTTTGAATTTATTCAAATTAAACATATTGCTTAAATTTAAGTAAATTCAACTGTTTAATTAAAACTATTTGTACTACAACTTCAACTTCCGAAAAATCCCATATTGATTGGGTTATAGCGAATTTCGCTAAATCGGAAATCGCCATCATGGATTTAAAAACGGCGCCAAACATAAATTTTTGGTACCTACTCTTCAAGACCATTCCGATAATACCCATATTGCATGGGTTGTAGAGAATTTCCACTAAGCCGGCAGTCGCCATCTTTGATTTTAAAGTGGCGTCAAACATAAATTTCTAGCACCCACTTGTCAAAACCATTCCGAAAATACTCATATTGATTGGGTTATAGCGAATTTCACTAAACCGGAAGTCGCCATCTTTGATTTCAATCAATTTCTGGCACCTACTCTTCAAGACCATTCCGAAAATATCCATATTGTTGGAGTGCGGACGATAAGGAGTCTTCCAGACCCGTCTCTTCCATCTTTCCGAAAATCTTCTAAGTCTTTTGCATTCAATATTTTTTGCGGTGTAATTGCGAAATCCGCGCAAAATAAGAACTGTCAAAATTCTTCGAAGTTCTTTGCATTTAAAAAAAAATTTCAGAAAAAAGTCTTTTGCATTCAAAAGGACTTAGGATATTTTTGCAAAACCGCAATAATTGGAAAATCCGCACAAAAAACGCGTTAATTGGAAAATCCGCGTAAAAAAAACTCGTAAAAAACGCGCAAACCTGGGTGTACTGCCGTTGTGACCGAAACTTTTTTAAAATATATGTCAAATTGAAGAGGAACTCTAATTTTGTTGTTAAGTGATTTGATCGAATTGTTGGATTCGGTGGAGCATTTGCAATAGCGGTTAATAGCAGAATCAAACATCGCGTTTTACCCTCTTTTGACACAAAGGTGATCAAGAGTTTGGATATTGAGGTTGAAACCGATTTTAATTTTATTTTCATCGCTGTAGCGTATTCCTGAGTAAATTCTCATGGCTCAGACACCATACATCACCTTAAAAAGACCATAAATATCGGCCGTGCCAAGTTTCACAACCATGAAAACATTCTTAAATGGTATCAATAACCCATAAATACACCAAAATATGGTGTTTATATAGGCTCTACCGGACCATGGACATGATATTTTCATGGGTTGATCCCAAAACACTATCAACACACCATGCGGTGGAAGTGGACCATGGCCATGAGAGTAATATGGGCTATTCGTTTGCTCGGGTTGGCCTCTTCAATGTACTGGAGCGATCCATCCATGATTGAAAGCGAATTGCACGTAGTTGTTTTACGTTCTTTCTGTAAATAATGTAACCGGCTGCGAGATATGTCGGTGGCATAAAATAATCAGAAACACCCGTCGCATCAATACGCATGCAACAGAAAGTGAATAAATCGACATCCCGATTATGTGTTCATAATACAATCGACTTAACTTTTCTTCCAGGAGGTTCCATTGAAATCCAAAACGTTTCTCACAGCGTTCGCCATTATTTCCAGTTACCTTAAGGGGGTAACCTGCGTTATAAGAGTGTAAAATCGAGCTATTTATTTATTTATTCGTCAATCAATTGTAGACTACATTACACAAACATTAATTGCTTATATACTATACTGTGTACTATTCCTATGTACTATGATTTCGCAAAGAGTTCAAAAACTGTTTTAAACTTGTTCGTGGCATGGTAAGGTCAATACTTTCACAATGCTCGTTATACATAGCCATCATCTGGTTTAGTGGTCCGAATTTAGCATAATCTGTACGGTGATGACCTATCGCGAACAAATTTCTATTGCGTAATTGACGAGTAGGAGCATATAAATTTAATTTTGACAATATGTATGATGAGTCAGTACGCTGCATGACGATATCGTTTAGAAACGAGATCATAGCATAGTCACGACGTTCTTTTAATGATTGAATATCTATCAACATACAACGTGCTTCATAAGATGGAAGAGGGAATGCTGTCCATCTTAACTTGCGTAGTGCATATAATAGAAACTGCTTTTGAATTGACTCAATTCTCACTTCGTGTTTTTTATGAATGCTGACCAAACAATAGGTTCAAAACATAAAATAACAAATTTCAATATTCCAAAATAGACCGAACATATGCTACGTAAAAAGTATTAATTGTGTAAGGATCTTGAAAGCGATATCCGAAGCGTTTTATAAAATTAAGCATATTACTAGCTTTATGAACAATTGTGTTGTAATGTTCCACAGATGTTAAGTTTTTTTCTAAGATAATTCCTAAATCTCTTATTTTATCACATTTCTGAACGATTTGATTACCTAATGTAATTGACACGGAGGTCGTGATTCGTTTTCTGCTAAAAGTAATGAGATTACATTTTTTAACATTTAATTCCAGTAAACATTTACAACACCATGTATAAAATATTTGTGTTTCATTGTGAAAAACATTATAGTCATTATTATTTCTAATTTCTAAAAATAGCTTCATATCATCCGCATATATGAGAATTTTAATGTTTTTTTAAAATAAGAGAGATGTCATTGACATACAAAATGAAAAGAAGAGGTCCAAAGTGTGAACCTTGAGGAACCCCCGAAGTAACTTTAATTATATCAGATTTCATCTCATAGAATTTTACCATTTGCTGGCGATCTGTTAAATACGACTTAATCCAATTGAGGAGTCTCATCTCGATTCCCAATTTTTCAAGTTTGAAAATTAACATGGGAATGTCCAGTTTATCGAAAGCTTTGCTGAAGTCAGTGTAAAGAGCTTCTATATGATTTCCTTCGTCCATGGCATTTAACGAGTAATCAAAAAATTCTAAAAGGTTTGTACTAGTTGAACGGTCTTTAAAAAACCCATGTTGTGAATTTGTTATTTTATGTTTGATTTGGCTGAAAATGTTTTTATTTATGATGGATTCGAAAAGTTTGGGAAAGCAAGATAGAATGGCAATTCCGCGGTAATTGTGAATATCAGATTTTTTACCCGATTTATAAATAGGTATTAATAAAAGATTTTTTCCAGTCTTTTGGGAAAGTACCAGATTATAGTGACTTATTGAACAGCCAGAATAAAGGTGAGGTGAGCTCAGTTGCTAAACTCTTTATGAAAGCAGGTGGAATTCCATCAGGTCCTGAGCCTTTAGTGGCACCTAGATCATTGAGACCAGACAAGATGTCTTGAACATTAATGTGACCGACACCAACATCTCTTGAATAATCAGGAAAATAAAAAAAATATTCAAAGTCACGATCATTGTCTGAATAGTTAGAATAAGTTTCTTGGAAAAATGTTGCGAAGAGATTACAAATATCTTTTGAAGTTTCACCCTCTTTCCCATCCAAAGACATTTTTGATGGGAAGTTGCATGAATTCAACTTAGTTTTGATGTAATTAAAAATGGTTTTTGGGCATGACTTGATCTCATTTTCAGTTTTTGCATTATATACAGTTAGTGCCGAAGAAATAGTTAAAGTTAGTTCGTCGCGAATGTTGAGGTATTTTTCCAAAATATCCTGATTATAGTGAAAAAATTCTGCTTCCGATTTTTTAAATTAATAATTTCCTTGTTGAACCAAACTGGGTTTTTAGATGCACTGTTTACTAAATAACGATTGTGTTGATTTTTGCTTTTCTCATATAAAGAATGGCTATGCAATCACTCCAAAAATCGCTTTTCCAACTGAGGCCCCCGGAGGGCCGTGTGTCATGTCCCATTCGATTCAGTTCGTCGAGATCGCAAAATGTCTGTGTGTATGTATGTGTGTGTCAAATAATTTCACTCAATTTTCTCAGAGATAGCTGAACCGATTTTCACAAACTTAGTTTCTAATCAACGGTATAACGCTCCCATAAGACGATATTGAATTTTTAGTTGATCGGACTTCCGGTTCCGGAGTTACGGGTTGAAGAGTGTGGTCACACAGCAAATTCCCATGTAAACTGGTAACCCTATGATGTCCGAATAATGTAATACATATTCAAATGGGTTCAACATTATTTGAATTTGCGGGTCTAGATCACTAATGACCAATTGAAGTAATATTGATCACACCTATGATGGATCTTGATGCCCCCTGGGAACTCGCAAAGTTTCCGAACTAATGTCACACCTATTTCCCAGCAAACTCTTAACCGATGTTAACAAACTTGATTTCAAATGAAAAATATAATACTCTCATTGAATGCTATTGAATTTCGTTCAGTTCTGACTTTTGGTTCCGGAGTTACAGGTTGGTAATTGCGGTCACATAGGAACTTCTCATATAAACCCGTACAATTGTAATACCTCGAAGATTTAAAATCTATTGAAATAAACAGAAATTTACTTCGCAGGCCTACATCACTGATGGCGAATCAAAAATTATTGGAATGTACTGTCCACTATCGATAATTCCGGAAGTCCCAGTGTTCCAGTCAAATTCCAGATCCAAAACCACTTCGGTGATGAAAACCAAATTTCACTAACCTAGTCTCAAATGGTAGAATATAAGTAGAATGCTCTCATTTTTAGGGTCAGGAATAAAATCTAAGTTGCGCTGATTAAAATCACCATATATATGAACTTTAAATTCTGGAGGAAAATTAGAGATTATTTCTTCAGTTGCTTGAAAGAAAATCTCATATGTTGATTTGCAAGCTAGATCCGGTGGAAAGTACACTTAGACGAAAATGTGGATTTCATCAGCGATATGTGCTTTAACCCATACATGTTCAAATTCTTTGAATTTTGGTGAAACAATAAGATCAGAATTAAATATAGATAAAACTGCGATGAGAACTCCTCCACCTGACATTCTTTAAGTTAAAGGTAAATCACGATCATCTCTAAAAAGATTATACTCACTACCAAAAACCTCTTCACCTTATTGTTTATATTAATTGATAAACTGTCCAAGGATTTACCACAACAATTTCAAACTGGGTTTTTAGATGCACTGTTTACTAAATAACGATTGTGTTGATTTTTGCTTTTCTCATATAAAGAATGGCTATGCAATCACTCCAAAAATCGCTTTTCCAACTGAGGCCCCCGGAGGGCCGTGTGTCATGTCCCATTCGATTCAGTTCGTCGAGATCGCAAAATGTCTGTGTGTATGTATGTGTGTGTCAAATAATTTCACTCAATTTTCTCAGAGATAGCTGAACCGATTTTCACAAACTTAGTTTCTAATCAACGGTATAACGCTCCCATAAGACGATATTGAATTTTTAGTTGATCGGACTTCCGGTTCCGGAGTTACGGGTTGAAGAGTGTGGTCACACAGCAAATTCCCATGTAAACTGGTAACCCTATGATGTCCGAATAATGTAATACATATTCAAATGGGTTCAACATTATTTGAATTTGCGGGTCTAGATCACTAATGACCAATTGAAGTAATATTGATCACACCTATGATGGATCTTGATGCCCCCTGGGAACTCGCAAAGTTTCCGAACTAATGTCACACCTATTTCCCAGCAAACTCTTAACCGATGTTAACAAACTTGATTTCAAATGAAAAATATAATACTCTCATTGAATGCTATTGAATTTCGTTCAGTTCTGACTTTTGGTTCCGGAGTTACAGGTTGGTAATTGCGGTCACATAGGAACTTCTCATATAAACCCGTACAATTGTAATACCTCGAAGATTTAAAATCTATTGAAATAAACAGAAATTTACTTCGCAGGCCTACATCACTGATGGCGAATCAAAAATTATTGGAATGTACTGTCCACTATCGATAATTCCGGAAGTCCCAGTGTTCCAGTCAAATTCCAGATCCAAAACCACTTCGGTGATGAAAACCAAATTTCACTAACCTAGTCTCAAATGGTAGAATATAAGTAGAATGCTCTCATTTTTAGGGTCAGGAATAAAATCTAAGTTGCGCTGATTAAAATCACCATATATATGAACTTTAAATTCTGGAGGAAAATTAGAGATTATTTCTTCAGTTGCTTGAAAGAAAATCTCATATGTTGATTTGCAAGCTAGATCCGGTGGAAAGTACACTTAGACGAAAATGTGGATTTCATCAGCGATATGTGCTTTAACCCATACATGTTCAAATTCTTTGAATTTTGGTGAAACAATAAGATCAGAATTAAATATAGATAAAACTGCGATGAGAACTCCTCCACCTGACATTCTTTAAGTTAAAGGTAAATCACGATCATCTCTAAAAAGATTATACTCACTACCAAAAACCTCTTCACCTTATTGTTTATATTAATTGATAAACTGTCCAAGGATTTACCACAACAATTTCAAAACCCAATTCAAAGTATTTTCGCGGATAGGAACGTAAAACAGGTATACAAGTGCACGGAAGACCGTGCCATTCTCCCATCAATTGAGTTTTCGACACTTTTAATTTTTAAAATTTTATTCAGATAGCACGCATTTTATAGGAAATCTCAAAAAATTGCAATTTTGCGTAATACTATGGGTTTTTAGGTTCGTCCAGAAATTATGTTTTAAATTGAAAATTTTTCTAGTTTCATTGTTTTGAACATGAATTACGCTGCACTTTTCCCGTCATTTAGGAACTGCAATGTTCAATCACTTCACGCCATTCAGTGAAATTGTTCAAAGGAAAAAAATGAGCTCCTCAAATATATGTACAAATACATCTAAATTTTCAAAAAGTTAAGATTTTTTCTTTCATTTTCATCCAATCGCGATGAACAGTTTCCTTCTAAAGCAGGCCAACCCCTTAACCGACAGCTTATCTCAACATAATCCCAAGAGGAGGGTAAAACAAACAATGGATTCAGAACGACGCATTTGTATAGGCGCATTGATTGCTTTCCAGTTGCGGAAATCAACTTGTCACTAGCAGACTGAAAATCTTCTTAATGAAGCTAATAATGATAGTAACAATAATGCATTTGAGTTTTCGACGCTATCGATTCTGAGATAATACAAAGCATGTCTGTTTTCAACGTTAATCACTATTCTTTGCTGTAACAAAGCCAAGAATAGTTTTTTTACAAATTAAATTTGATGGGATTGTGTGATTTAATTAGTAATTTATATTTGGTTAAGTTAAATTAAGTTCGATCGAAACATTTGGACCTTCATTTTATACAGTTAACCTTGCGTCTCCATCATAGTTGTTATTATAGCTGCTAATTAGGAAAATTTATATACAAAAGCATTCAGATTGACCATGGCATCTTAGGCAACATCATAAAAGGGAAATATTGATTCAATGAATCGTTTTCACCATAGAAACCTTCTTCCTGTTTAATAGCACAAGAAAAATTATCCACATACACGGTCCAATTCATTCATCATTTGTCCTCCATCATCAGCCCGAAGGTTATCAATCATTATTGACTATCCTGCTCACATGACAGGAAAGCTAAACTTGCTAATAAAGCACTAACAAAGTCAAGCGCGGTGGCATCTAGCGCTTCTCCATCAAACGCCTGTCAGCTACCCTGATAACGCATAGCGTCAATTGGTTCCATAATTGCTAATTGAGCGAAAATATTTTTAGCTAGCGAAAAAAAAGTATATCAATTAAAATCTCATTACCGCCTTCATTACCATTTCCTCGACAGCAGCGGTCGGTAATCGGATCGAGTTGCTGGGGAAACGCATGGTAGCAAAAAAAGTCTGTCTGGAATTTTGTTCCAGCTTGCAGTTCCGCCGCCGCGCCGATTGCCGTACAGTTGCAACTCGAGGGATTAAGTTACACGTGGAAATTGTGTCCATTAGTAGCGAATTGATTTGTTGTTTGAAAAGTTTTCCGGCAGTTATTTATTTGTTTACTTTACGCCCGTACCTTACCCCGACGACTAACGGAGCTTCCGCATGAGGACCGGCGTTGTTGTGGTTTTAGTGGGGGAGGAAAATTTTGCTTCAGCTCGAACGTAACAGGGCGTTGTGAAATTCAGTGGGAAGTAAAGTTTTTAACACAGTTGGAATCGGTTGCGGTGGCACTTAATTAGAATTTTCATCGTTTCGCACTTAATTTTAACGAAAATGTGTGCGTCATATTTACATTATTGTGATTAAACTGATGCATGAATTTGAAAAGTTCGCGGAACATTCGGTTACTCTTGGAATGGTTGTGATACGAACGGTTTATGCATTTTTGAAAACAATGTATATGAAACTGAACAAAATACCTTACATATAATTAAGCTAGGCGGGCTGTGTTACCTTGAGTAGAATACTTTGCTACTATACTATACTACTCTGCTCCGGAAACCGAAACATTCGCACGTTGCCAAAAAGTGTGCTATTATTAACTTGTGGAAAAATAGTGCATTTAATTCGTAACTTTGTTCGTAACTGTTTTCCGGAGCATTCCAACTACATTTGAGTACTAAAATGTCGAGATTATTGTTTGGATTTCAGCTGAGTCAGTCTGTTACGTGAATACGAAAATAACCTCATTTCAGTGGATACGAAGCTCAAACTTTATATAATCAACCATTAATTCACATCTACCCGTACTCACTGCTCACAACGGAAACATATTGTGACTGAAGGACCAACAGTTTTATTGCGCTTTATGGTTATGGCTTTTCGAATTGGCATAAAATTTTGCCTCACACAAAACACCCACCACCTCAACACACGGCACAGAGAGTAATAAAATCAAAACCACAAACTTGTAGGTACATATTCAGTTTTTGTGTGGGCACGTTACAAAAAGTTATACTTTACGTACCGAAGACATTTATTTAATTGTTCATTTATCGTTTGTTCTGTTTTATGCTACGTAGTTTGCCCTGACATACCAAGCTCCATAATTTTTCATTTCTCTTAAAACTGGGGTACGATAGTTTTCCAAAAGGTTTATTCAGCGCCATGACACGATGTGTTGGCAAGACACTTGATTTAAAACTGACGGAATCAGTTGCTAGTTTGATTAATAATTCTGATTTCGCTTGAGCTTGTAATACTGTGCATATTTAAACTAAAGTCTATTCCAGATGGATGTGGTCGCTCGATTTCAATTCCTGTAGCGTTTCTAGTTGTCTTAGCAAGCAATCGAACTGGACAGAGTTTTGATCCGGGTGGATTGTTTATTTAGTGGATTCAATTTTCATCAGGATTCATAAACATACTCAAAAGTATTCGAATATGAAATACACGAGGCGTGAACAATTTTTGCATTCTTGTGTTGGAACGTTGTCAGAAGGAATTTAGTTTCGTCGTAGCCAGAAATATTGTTTGGAAGGGGCTTGGGTGGGAATCATTATTTTTTCGAAAAATGCTTAATTTAATGTAACTATCGGTTCTACACAGTTAATTTTGTTCAACCGAATCTCAGTTTTTACGCAACTTTGACCGAGCTTTACACAGCAAATAAAGCATTTGCCGAGATCTCAGTAGAAGTGACGCTTATTTAGTAATATAATATATCGCAGAAAAGCAGTAAATTACACTAGTTTACAAATTTTGGGTTAATTGTATGAAGTTAAGAAAAAAAGATGTTTTCTAAGTCAATTTTGGGTAGCTGAGCATGAAAACCATATTCATTTTCAAAGAACCGTTTTTGGTCAATATCTCGGGAACAAATCTTCCGATTAACACAAACCATTCGAAAGGTATTGATGTCCCCAATGCAAAAATGTATAACATGTTAGGATAAAATATCAACAATTTAGGGTTAAGAGCAACCAAAGTCAAAAAAGTAATGTTCGGTAAAATTACTAATTTTTGGTTGATTTTTCATAAAAAAATAAATCAGCAAAAAAAATCTTTTAAAATCTTATGTGACAGGCAAACTTCTCACGTGAATTTTAAGACTAAGATCACGAAAATCCGACAAAACTGGTGATGTTATTAGGCACTGCGTGAATTTTCAAGATTTCTTTAAAAAAGGTGTTTTTGGGCACTATTTTAGTTATTTGTCAATATCTTGTTCAAATACGATCCGATTGAAACAGTTCGAAAGGTATTGATGTGCCCTTTTCGAAAATGTATAATATGCGTAGATCAAATCTCGACAAACATATGATTACGGCTCTTTGAAATGAAATCTCATACAAACTGTTACCCGCCAATCACAGATGTTTATAGTAAACAAAAGAAAAAAGTTTTCTCTTGCATTAACTGCTATGAACTGCGTTTAGCCAGTAACGGTTTGTCCAGAATTTCCTTTCAAAGAGAATTTTGACAGTAGGCTTTTAAGCCGTAATCGTATTTTTGTCATTTAGCTGAAAGCTGTTTGGCCGAACGCCGGTTGTCCTAAATACATTCGACCGAAAGGGCCATCCGGACGAATGCTGTTTGGCCGAATGCTATTTGACTGAATGGTTCATTTGGCCCAATGCTGCCCTTGGCCTGATGGGTCATTTGGTCGACTGGACCATTTGACCGAATAAGACATTTGGTCGAATGCCGTTTGGCCGAACATCATTTAGCAGAATATTGTTTGGACTTATACCGTTTGACATTCCGCCAATTGGCATTCGGCCAATGGGCATTCGGCCAATTGACATTCAGCCAACTGGCATTCAGCCAACTGGCATTCGGCCAATTGGCATTCGGCCAATTGGCATTCGGCCAATTGGCATTCGGCCAATTGGCATTCGGCCAATTGGCATTCGGCCAATTGGCATTCGGCCAATTGGCATTCGGCCAATTGGCATTCGGCCAATTGGCATTCGGCCAATTGGCATTCGGCCAATTGGCATTCGGCCAATTGGCATTCGGCCAATTGGCATTCGGCCAATTGGCATTCGGCCAATTGGCATTCGGCCAATTGGCATTCGGCCAATTGGCATTCGGCCAATTGGCATTCGGCTAATTGGCATTCGGCCAATTGGCATTCGGCCAATTGGCATTCGGCCAATTGGCATTCGGCCAATTGGCATTCGGTATTGATCCCGTTCGATAGCCATTATCTCTTTGGTTAACCAAATGGAGGTCGAATCTGAATGTATCAAATATTAATATAGTCCTGAAGGAGCAATTTTCAACTGTAACCAAACTCACAGTTCGGCCAATTGGCATTCGGACAATTAGCATTCGGCCAATTGGTATTCGGCCAATTGGCATTCGGTATTGATCCCGTTCGATAGCCATTATCTCTTTGGTTAACCAAATGGAGGTCGAATCTGAATGTATCAAATATTAATATAGTCCTGAAGGAGCAATTTTCAACTGTAACCAAACTCACAGTTCGGCCAATTGGCATTCGGACAATTAGCATTCGGCCAATTGGCATTCGGACAATTAGCATTCGGCCAATTGGCATTCGGCCAATTGGCATTCGGTATTGATCCCGTTCGATAGCCATTATCTCTTTGGTTAACCAAATGGAGGTCGAATCTGAATGTATCAAATATTAATATAGTCCAGAAGGAGCAATTTTCAACTGTAACCAAACTCACAGTCTTATTGGCTAGATCCAAGCGGGTATACGATATTGCTTTCTCCAAGCTCTTCACAAAGGACTATTGTGTCTATCTTCCCGCTAGGGTTGTCGAAATTGATGGCGTTGTTTCCGAAATTAGTTTGATGTGCAAAGGAACGGTAACGACGATTGGCTCGTTCATACGATTTGGCGTCCTAGGATTTTTTATGGGTTTGCGTTAAGCTTCTCGACTTCACTGACAAACTACAAGCAGATGATGAGCTGGAGGCAGACATAGAATGCGTTATTTTCGAAATGTCTCCAATTAATTCAATTTAAAAAAAGGATGATAAAAATATCCCTTATATGATCGCTCACTATTAGTAGGCCCAAATCGGACCGCTGGCCAATTTGGACCCCCAGCTGTTTCTCAGCTATGGTAATATTATGAAAGGCGTATATATCATTCCTATGGTTGTCTGTTACCGGCTGGCAGATGGCCAACCTTGGAAAAGCCCCTAGTCCCTGGTCAAGCCACGGGGACCATCCGGGGTGGGCTCGCATTCACCTCTTTTAAGTGGCTAGCTCGAGCTTGAGGGATTCTTCGCTCAAGGTCGGCTTTGGGGACAATATATGGAACACTGATCAGGGGCACAAAACACTAGAAGCACATTTAAACTTATTTATTAAAACTGACGGGGTGTATGTGTGTGAGTGTGATTGTAGAAGCGTGTGGCCGGCCGGCAATACTGGAACTGTTCTCGGTAGAAGGGGGGGGGGGTAATCTTCCATCGGCGCATTGTGGAATGTCTCCTTTCTTGTTACTGCGGCAATTGGTTCTGCGATCAATTTACCGTATGGGATTCGTTTTCCGCTGTTTTTCCTTCGGTGTGCTTGCTGCTGATCTGGCAATCCGTCCCTGCGTTACCTGCACGTTCTCGCTGATTTTCCCGCTAACAGTGTGGCACGCTTCGGGTTTCTATACCACGGTTTATACCAACAATTTAATGGGTCCTGTGAGGCGAATAGGTGTATAGGAAATTAGATCCAGCCTGCTACCGATGAATGATAATATATCCATCGTCATCTACCTGATACTCCGTTTACAATCCTTCAACCATTTTCACTACATCTTTACAATGAATTACATTTCCACTAATGGTGTTTTAGCTGTTGTTCGAATGGCGGTCAAAGTGGAAAAGACCTTAGCTCTATGCCAGTAGTGATCTGTTTCCTTACCCAATTTCCTTGTCATTCCAGTTCCCCTTTTATCCTTTCCAAGCTATATTCCCCTTTTTATGGTAGATTTTATGATGTTTAGTGTTTATTGTGGGCAGTGTGTATAACAAAATATTTCTCGTGCTTTAATTTAACAATAATTTTACTATAAATTTTACCAAACTGATATTTTTATTATTATATAATTTTACTTAACATTTAGTATATTGCTATGAGCATTTAAAATATACACCTACAATATAAGTTACTCTAAGATACGATATCAAATTTATATATTTACAATTAATCGATTAATTTATGGCATTACTCCTATTGCATCAGGTGCTCGTTCATACCGAACTTCGGTATGACACCTTTCTATCTCTTGCTCTCTTGTCTCTCTAAGCTGGTTTAATGGGGCAAAGTATCCGAACGGTAACATGTCATGTAGCTCTGTTTTATCTCACAAAATTTTGCGGTTCTCAGTATTCGTGCGCTACGAGCGAATGTTGTTTCGGAGCCCTTTTTTAAAAATGTGTAAATCAAAAAACAAGATTTTTGTTGGCAACAACAATATAATTAGTCAAATGTATTATCGTAATTTTGGATCTGTCGGATGTTATCTTTTATCTTGTTTTGGGCGAGACTATTAACTGTTTTCGTTTAGTCGGTGTGTGAATAATAGAATATGGGTTGGTCAAATAGGGACTTTTTGCCGTATAACGATTTGATACGCGATCGCGAAAAACCTTGAAAGGAAAGTGTGCGCAGCCGGTCGAGCTATTAGGAAAACATAAGTTTTCGCAAATCGGTTAACATATTTCAATGTTATAGCTCATAACCTATTTTTAGGTAATTGGGCCCAGCTCTTACTTTTTATTATATATTTACTTCAAAGTTTTATCTATTAAAGAGAACATTTCCTTACACAATTCAAAGTTTAGTGAAAATCAAATAGGAATAACTTTGGCCGAAATAGGATTTCATTTCTATTGCAAAAAATCGATAAGAAATGGGTGAAAAGATAGGAAAAAGTCGCCTTAAAAAATGTGCGCAATTGAAAAGGCTTTCAGGAAAACATATTTATTTGTGAATCGGTTGACACGTTCCAGTTCTATAGGTCAAAACCCTTACTAAGTCCGAATTGGCCGAGTTCCCCCTATTTTCCTTGAATTTTTTTTTCAAAGAAATTCTCTTTTTTCCTTAACAAAGAGAACATATAGGTACTCGAAAACGGAGTTCGAATGGTAAACATGCGTTCAACATGTCATACTTCAGCACTATCTTTTCTTAACCGAAGCACTCTTCATCCTCAAATAATGGCATATAACTGTGAAGGTCAGATTAGCGGATGTTAGATACGTGCTATATTTCTCTCTATGGCGAAAAGTTTGATGAAACAACTCTTTCTGTGTGAAGGGCACAAATCTTAACTTAAATAGTATAATTAGGGGTTGCATTTTGATTTCACTTATTTTAGATAATGACTTGGAATGTTCAAATATGAATGACACAAAGAATCTCTGGCTTCCATTCTGCTCCGTTAAAGTTCTGAAAGGCGATTTTTCTTATTTTTTGATTTTGATTTAAATTGCCATGCATAATATAAACTTCCATATTATATTTTTAAAATCGACGCGTTCCAAACCAAATCCTTTAGATATCTACTCCCCAAACTAGATCGTATCTTTCAGAACCAGATAGTACGAGTATGTTGCTTGAATCATCGATCCCAATCTCGCCACGTCCACGAAATAGAACTTTGCCGCTGTAATACCGGTTTTCTTCTGAGCACGCCGGATCACCAAGATGGCACTTCTCTGTATGTCGACAGGCTCCTGGTACCACGGATACCCGTACATCACATCTGCAACCTTGGATGCCTGAATTCGATTGAAATTAATGAAAATTACAATGTTAAGTTTTTTATTCCAGCATATCACCTCATCACTAAGACGAGTTCCGTTGATACTGTACACAACCATTTCGCCAATCAGCACAATGAACAGAAGAACTACGTTGGCCGCATTCGGTCCGAAGTTCTGAAAAGAAGGGTTACTTTCGATAGCAATGAATTGAATTAATGAATTCATACCGTCGAAATGTATAACATCATCAAGCACCAGATCAGTATACAATTCATCGATTGATTGATCAGAATGAAGTTGACGGTGGTTTCCACGTGTTCCAAATATTCCAAGGCCAGATTATGTAGTTCAATTATTTTACGAAGTTCGTTACGACGTTCTTCTATGCCATTCAGTTGTTCCATGGCAGTGATGCGTTTCGATACTAATTCAAACAATTTTGAACCATATTGTATAATCACGAGAAATACGGATCCCTTAATGAGACTTTGGTAGGCTGAACAGAGGATCGCCGTGCAACAGAATATCATGTAGATTACATAATGGAAAATGTTGCGTCGAATGTCCAGCCAGTAGAATCTGTAAGTTTGAAAATCGATTTCATGTTACAGAGTGTTTCGTCATTAAACTTAAATACTATACTCACTGTACTTCCATAACGAGTAAAAAATCACTCCTATCCGCTTTGTCAACCAGGCTCATTTTTACGATCGTTGACACTATCGGGGCGGTCAAAAACACCGAAACCATGCTCGCTAGATAAACAACGTACAGCTGGGCAAACATGTGCATTCGCCGATTGAACAACCCAATTTCTTTCCGCAATGGTTGTGGCCAATCCTCTTGCAAAAAGTGCTTTAAAACTTTGATCAGCTGCTCGAACGAATTTCTTCTATAGAAAAAAATCATCATCGAAATGCAAATCTCAGTCAGAAAAATCATCTCCGCTAAATTGCGCGCCTTCGAGTCAAACCCATCTTGACCGGAGCCGAGAATGGCCTTCGGACCAATTAGCGCAACCAACATGCACGATTGCAGCAGTCCGAATTTGTACCACTTCCGGTGGTCACCCCAGAGGTCAATACGGCGGAGTAGTGCTAGCCCAACTGGGAGCACTTGCTGATTCGTGGCAAATGACTTCTTGAAGAGCTGCATCGTGTAAACTGTTGACGAATTATCGGAACTGATAAATTTATATTGGGCGATGGGGTGTTGCTGTCAGTGTTGCCAAATTGATAGAATTGTCGGGAATGGCAAAAATATTATTTTTTTCGAAATCGAAACAATAGTAAAGTAGATCCTGGCCGCCTTTGGATAATTTTTGACTTCTATTTCAAAAGGCTTAGCTGTCGATTCTTAAACCACTGGAACCTCCATTTTCGAACCAAACCGGGGGTTTGTAAATTGAACTGGTTCACAAAAAAAGAGTTTCTTATTTGGGATATAGATCGCAAAAAAATTCTTTTCACATTCTTATAGTATTTTCTTTCGAAAAAGCATTTTACAAAATTGAATGGTTGTATAATTTAAAAACTATTCTGTATTAAATTGGTAAGTAGGCGTGTTCATATTTACTCACGTTTCAGGTATTCCAAGAATTTCTTGGAGTGAAGGTCTAAAGATCTACAAACGAATCCACTTATCTTCCGTTCGTATGTGGATGCGGTACATACCTACTCATGGAGAGTCATATTACAAAGTTCAATGAGGAATTGCATCCAATTGATGTTTATGGTCATCCACGATCTTTTTGAAATACAGAACCTAAGATATATAAGCGTAATAACGATTGACGATTTTTTTTCTCTGCATGTTTTTAAGGTTTATGATACAATGTTTTATATAGTATGAAGTTCAAGACGACCTTAAGTGGCCTGTGACATCCGACAGGCCAATTAAGGTCGTCTTTGAGCACAGATCTAAAGATATACATGCTTAACCACTGTAAAGAATAGCACATAAAATGAAACGATTAAAATGCAAGCGCAGTGAATCAAGATATTCTCGCAATTGGCTTGACTGGTACATGACGGATATTGGATGTTTTGGAAACTGGCGTGATAACTAGATGACGGAAATCGATGAGGGACGTTATTTTGAAATTCAAGATAGCCACTTCTGGTTGGATAAAACTGTCCAAAACACTAACAATATGGATATTTCTGGAACGAGTGTGATAAGTAGATGACGGAAATTGACGAGTGACGTCATTTCAGAATCCAAAATGGCTACTTTTGGTCGTGTAAATCGTGGAATCTACTCAGCTAGTTTAAAAACACCCTAATTGTTAGGCCCATAGAAAATTTTACTTTACCAGATGGCGCCATTTAAGACTGTAAGATACAACATACAACAAAATGTATTTAACACATAAATTTCTGTCATTTACTTGTTAATTTTCTCCCGAAAATCTCATTTTTGTTTGTTCCATAGAGACATACATTAAAGACCCGTTTTTAGCAGTCCCCAATTTTGTCTATCGATAGGCTCTGGGAAACGAACCGAGTGATGTTCGAGTATTTAAATACTGTCTTTGGCATATTTTTCTCACCTTAAAAATTCTAAAATTAAAATATCAATATGATTAATAATCAAAAGAGTTATGAGGTTGTGTCCAGGGAAGACTGGAACCGAACGTCGCCATCTTTGATTTAAAAATGTGAGAGTCTCTAGGAAAGTTGGACTCGACCAAACGGCAGTTGAATTGAATTGGTTGGCCAGTGGCGGATCATCCAGATGCAGGGTCCTGGGGGTCCGAACCTCCCCCCCCCCCCAAAAAAAATTTTTTGACTTCTTGAAAAATTTAATAAAAGTTTCTATTTTAAATTGGTTTTAGACTCAAAATGGTTCCAAACCAGATTTGAGCTTGTGAGCTTGTGCGACCACCCCTGGCTGCTACTCCGTTGTCGATCTTGACTAGCTGAAGTTGCACAGAGAATAAGTAGATAATTATGCTTATGCTCGCTACTCGAAACATCTTTCAATGTGCAACTCCTGGTAATCCTAAAGTATTGATGAATACCGGCGCCGGCCAGGCCCGAACGTAGATCGCGGAAGGAAAGGGAAGGAATGCTTAGTTCGATACTTGCTTTTCCTAGAGGCCGTATATACTACTGCGCACTCCACAAGTATCACAGGAGGAGGAATTTTTGTTAGTATAGAAGTTGGATCACTTCTTCTTTACCGACGCCAGAGAGGTGACTCCATTATCTGGACTAGAAATTGATCCACCAAACTCATAGACAGGGGACAGATTTTTTCACCTCACAGATTTTTTCATCTTAAAAAATCTCAACGACCTCGGCTGGTATTGAACCCAGGACAACTGGAATGAGTGGCGGTCACGCTTACCACTCAACCGCCGTCGCCGTCCGTGTTTCAAATCTAAAATCTCATTGCGATTTATTTTTCATGGTAATTGGTAATAAACCAAGTCAACAGGAATTTATCGGAAAATGTTGGTTCAACTTTCTATTATGGAATACAAATTTCGACAGGTACTTTAAAACCGATACTTAGGCCGCGGTCGAAGTAAACGCGTGAAACTTGGCTAAAGCGTACAGCAAATCGTATCTACGGCAAAGCGAGTAGAGTACGGGAAGTAGAGATAGTAAAAAACTATCTATTGATCCTGATTAGTCGTTTTAACAGTCGCGAGAAATCGAAAAATGTGTGTCGCCAGTGTACTGAATAGTAGTACTTTTTGCTACATATTTAATTATAATGTTTTAACTATGTATATTGTAAACAGAAACATGAATTCAAATGATAATTAAATTTCAATGCAATACGATTTGTATATTCTTGGCATAGTTGCGATCCACGAGATGCTTTTCAACCATTGACTACAAAGGCCGTTGCAGCCGGATTTGACAATTCCCATACATTGAACTCATAAAATTAGTGGTACTTTGGTGGCATTATGACGACTCAAATTTAAAAAAAGGCACGTCGTTTATTTTTTTAACAGCAGATAGTTTAAGCAACATTTCATTTCTAGAGACTGTCTTTGTTCCATGAGACCTAAACAGAAAACATGGTAGATTCCATTAAAAAAACTTTCGCCAGGTTTCGTTGTTCTTGACACTCATATGATGATGGTATATTAGCGCCACTATCAAATTAGTGGTGCATATATGAAACAAGCACTTTCTGTTTCTTGGCTGCGCCGTTGCATGATCCGGATTCCTTCATGAAAATACACGAATTTCCACGATCTTAAAGAATTGATCGCAAAAATCTTGTGTGTTCTGTTGAAGCCATTGACGGATTTTAAAAAGTTTGGAGTCGTTCCGAGAGCTCCATTAGATATGTCGAATCATCTCTACTGACGCGCTTACCGTATAGTCTGAGGTATAAAAGAAATTAGATACCTCATCATAGATCGTCCTAATGCTGATGATGTGACATAAAGAACGTGTCAGAAAACCTTGTTTGACACCCTTCGACACAAGTTTGACCGTACCAACCAGTAACGTGGGTGACGTCATGGAAACTGTCGAGTACGAATTGCCAATTACCATAGCTTAATTTAACACATGTTATAAATTATACAAAACTGCCTTGCATGAATGGCTTTTTATAAAAAATTAGAAATTTTGGTTAAGTACGACGGGCAAGGTTGTTCGAAACTGCCACCATTAAGTTTTTTGTTTCCCCATGAGTTAGCCGCCGATTGATCCTAATTTCCGGTTAAGATAATAAATTTCTCAGAACATTACAAATTTGACGTTCAATAATAGTAAATATAAATGCAGATTCTACTCGCCAGTGATTCGTTTTGCCATAGGCAGCTATAACTAAACGCGCATGGTGCTACTTCATATTCGCAATCGATCTTGTCCGTAGTTGCACTTCGTGATTGACCGAAAAAGTGAGTGAAAATGCACAATGGGCAATAAAATAATGCTTGGGAGGAGCAAATCATGAAATGGCCTATGACGACACCGACCACGTCTAATGCTGTTCTATCGGGGAAGGAAAGGAATATTAGTTCGACACTCACTGTTGATAGAGACCGAGACTACCTTTGCATCTCAACGGAATTGTGTTAGTAGAAAAAGGCAAAGATGAGGAGGTATGGCTTGGTAGAGACAACATGATCTTGACATTATGCCCGAAAGTCGTCCGCGATCAATTCCGAGAATTTTTATCGAGTAACTTGAACTCCGGACAGCTGACAAACGGGAGGCTTCTTCCTTATTTTTTCTTAGGAATTAGCAACGGTGTTTTGATGAATAATGCATTGAAATTGGATTTGCTGAAATTACTGAAATCGCCACGGCAAACAACGAGAAAAAGTCTTAATTCAATATTAATTCTTCAAAAGGGTTAATGAGATTTTTGTAAACAAACTTCTTTCGCTCATTACTCCGCTGCCGAGTTGAATTTCACGAAAAATACACTTGAATCAACATATTTACCCTTGGTAGAATCAATTTCAAATGTTTTTTGCGAAATTATAACCAAATAAGAGACATCAGCAAAACAATAGTTTGTTTACAAATCTTATTAGCCCTATTCAAAAGTTGATATGGAATTGAAAATCTTTTTCATATATGTTTTAGTATAGGAAAACAAGCAAAAGAGAATAAAACAAAACAATAACCGAGGGTGCACCCAAAACTCGGCTGTAATACCTTTTCGGTAATAAGAAAAGAATGCTCTAATAGCAAAACGGTTGATACTAAAACGATCCCAACAAAAAATTCCCTAAACGACAATACCGACACATTCAAATCCTCTCTGCATCGCACTCATGTTTCATCAATTTTTATACAATAAACATAGCCGCGTCGGATTGTCTAGAAGCGTGTAGCATTTCGCTTCGAAAAATGTATTGCGCATCGAACAAAGCGAACACAATGTGGATAAAGAAGAGTTTATCACATTTCGTATTTGAAGATCGGCTCACACTCGGCTAGCTTCAAAGCACAGTCATAAAAAAAACCGACTCAGAATAGTAGCTGGACATTTCGGTCGGTGTTAAATTGAAATTTCTTTTCTATCACGGACATCAACGGTAAGGTAGCGACTGCACTAAACATGTACAGTAGACTGGTTCAATTTTTGACTTTTAACTAGTAATTGTGCAAATTTTGGTATTGATCGGTTGTGTCTACGGACCCTCCAAAAATTTCAAAGTTCATATGGAAGTTTGTATGGAAAATGGGTTGACATTGAAAATAAATTCATAAAAAATCACCTCATCAATCAAATAATCAGAACACTATTTATTTCTAAAGGTATTCATCTACTGAACACATTCGGGGAACAATGTAAGTTTATGAAAATTCGTTGAGAAAAGTTATTAACTAAAGATGCACCATGACTTCAAAACAAGTGGATTTTATTATTAATCATAGCAACCCTGTTTGAATAGCTGTATCTCCCCTAAGCGAGCAGTGGGTGGCAAGTCTAGTCTACATTGGTATAACGATGGAGCTATTCAAGCAGGGTTGCTATGATTAATAATATAATCCACTTGTTTTGAAGTCATTTTGCTTCTTTAGGTAATAACTTTTCTCCACGAATTTTTATAAACTTACAATGTTGCCCGAATGTATTCAGTAGATAAATATCTTTAGAAATAAATAGTGTTCTGATTAATTGATTGATGAGGTGATTTTTTATGAATTTATTTTCATTGTTAACCGATTTTCCATACAAACTTCCATATAAACTTTGAAATTTTTGGAGGGTCCGTAGACACAACCGATCTGTACCAAAACTTGCACAATTACTAAGGGCCATAAAATGAATCAGTAGAGCCTGGTGGAGCTAAAACTCAAAAATTGAACCAGTCTAATGTACAGTCCTGCCCGTCATGTACGGGAAGCAAGACTTACGGTTTGGAGCTACGTATTCGTACCGAGGGTCCGGATTCAGACACTTGTCTGGATCTAGGCACAATGTCTAACAAAGTCTGGGCCTGGTTCAGGTCCGGGCTTGCTAAGGGGAAAAGGGGATGGGCTGGATTCGGGGACTGGTCCAGATCAGGGATCTGGTTCGGATCCGGGAACTGGTCCGGATCCGGAAACTGCCTAAATATTTTTTTTCCGCTATCCAGCCTACCCAGCAAAAATCCGTTATTCCGGCTGGGAATGGGCGAAAATCCGTTGGTTTGATACTAATACTATCACAGAAATCGACTGAATTATCCTACAAAACACACATAATGAAAAAGTGTTTGATTGTGTGATGCACATAGTTGTACAGCTACCGAAATTCGTCATTCCATCGTTTACATTTCCTTTGTTTTTTAATTGCAAAAACTGCTGTGTAGGTACGGAATTTATTGAACAATGGTACACAAATTGACTTGAACAAAAAAGAAGCCAGAAAATCGCGGTTTGCGAATTTTCGACCGATTTGAAAAAAATCAAACGATTCTAAAATTTGAAAGATTGGTCCAATAACGGAATAAAATTGAATTTAGATATTTTTGAAAAGGTGCAATTATTTGGAAGAGTGAAAATCGAAAAATCGGGTATTGGAAAATACCACGAAATGGGAAGTAAATTGAAATAAAAAAATATTTCTAATCAGTAATCATTGGTAACACGCAACGCTACTGTTGAAGCAGTTACTGTGCGCAGATTATCGATAAAAACTATAAAAAATAGGAACCAAAAAAGTTAAATGCAACGTAAATGAGAACAAATTTTTTTCAACTTCAAAATTAAATTGAATTAATTGAATAAATGATTAAAAATGATTACATAATACTAATTGTTACTTAAGTAGTAAAACAACCAGTATTTAAATTGGCATCGTCACGAGTCACATTTCCACTGACAGAACAAAACATTAACGGCAACCGTACACTGGGGTACAAATGTACCCCACACTAACTTTGACTCCTGCTTACACGAAGACCAAAAGCAAACCGACTCTACTACTTTTTCCTACTCTTACTATGAACTTAAAATTGAATTATGGTTAGGATCCCAGGTTGGTAAATGCCGAGTTCTAGTCTTCACGCGGCTCCAAAAATGGCCTGGGGTACATTTGTACCCCCATGTAACGTTCTAGGGTTTATATCACCATGCGCAATTGCGTGGCCTTTTACCAAAAAGACAATAGAATCTTACCAAAAAGTAATAGCAAAATACCCGAAAATAACTTTGAGCTGCCTAAAATAGTCACAGCGGTTGGGAATAGAACCCGATCCAGTCCCGGGTTCAAGCAAAAACGGCATAAGGTGGCCTGTACCCCGGTTTGCACCGCGGGAACGTAAGAGATAGGAGTTATGTATCAGAGGTGAATGACGACGTAGTTCGGCTCTATGCTGCGCAATAATACAACTTTGCCAATCTCAATCAGTAGCATCAACGCTGAGATAAGAAATATGAAAGATGATTTCATGACCGCTCTTCTCTCCGCTCTTGACACTAATAATTAAAACTATCAGTATATCGACTATACATCCCAACCCAGCAGTCACACAATTGAGAAACTGAGGAGTCAAATCATTTAGCAGTCCAGAACGTAATCGATGAATCCCGGTATGCATGTTTCCTAGGACTAATTATTCCGGAAGATTATACAAAAATTGAAGTGTCGTCTCACCGCGAAAAACATATCGAAAACTTGGGGCGAAGGCATAAAAAATCCGAACATTGAAGAAGCAATAAATAGGAATAGATAGTTAAACAGAAAAATTGTCAAGATTCAAGAAAACCAAAACTCAGAAATGTGTCAAATAAGGAATTCAGATATTTAGAACAACTGAAATTGACAATTTCTGGGATTAATTTAATAACTTATAAATCGTAAAATTCTCGCGTCCCGTAATTAGAAAATACATGAATCAAGAAACTCTGAATCCGAAGAATCACAAAATGCAATGGACAAAATTCATTTCTCATCAGTAACTTTTGTACTTGCGGGACGTTTGCATTTTTGGATTAGCGTCTATCTGGTGCTAAGTTAGTTCATGATACTGATGAGACAAAGTGAAGACAGTATTGAAAGACATAGTTTGAAAATTATAATGTGTTAGGATCGATTAAAATGTAGTTGATTATTTTGTAAATCTCTATACTGATACTGGCAACACTATGTGCATCTCCGTGACCGATCATGAATCAATGTATTATTGTCCTGCGCTATTCTAGCAGCAAAAATCGTTATCATGCTATCATTGTCAGCTGTGGTTTTCACAGTTCAATTAACTATGATTTTTTTTTCTTGGTTTTGTTAGCTTTTCACTGAATTATTCATGTTAACAAACGTTGTGAGCACAGCCCCGCACGTGCCATTTAATTCCGATTAAACTGATCGAACACGTGCTAGGGGCGTTTTTTAAAATGAGATATTGTAGATATTGATAAAAATTTTAAAATGTCATACTCAAGCCACACAATTTGTGTAATATTTTATAACGGATTTAATTGCAATTATGTGCACGTAAAAACGTTTCCTTCGTGATTCGAATTGCGGAACAGTCATGTTTTCATGCTACCAATATAGAAGGGCGAAACAAAATTCAAAATTTAACCCATTATGTCCTAGCGTATGAAATTTCATGCGCAAAAACAACACAATTCAGGATCATACTTGTTATACAATAAAGGCGTTTTCAAACTTCTGGTCTTCTGTGAACGTTAATTAATACCCTTTAGTTTATAATGTGTATGCTCAATAATCTTTTTTATAAAATTCCATTGTGTTTTCGAATGTCAATGTTGGACAAAATTCAAACCAAAATATGAACAATATATATTATTTTTTTCTTCTAAATCACTAATTCTTGTTTCGGATTGTAAACGAATGGTCATGAGAAATGTGAAAGATGTGGCTCAGTGCGAAAAAATGGAAGAAATTGGTGAAACAATTGCGAAAATTCTGCTGGTAGTTCAAGGTATAAAATTTCATACGCTAGGCTGAACCGATATCTTTTTTCCTAAGGCAAAATTATTTCTTCTTTAGGACCAGGAGGGGATTCACAACTTTCTCGCTGATTTTAACGTTGAATCAGTGCATTCAAGGCTAACAAATGCTTAATACGTTGCAAATCATGCCTGATTCTACCCAGAATATTTTTTATGTAAATTCTCATAAGAAAATGTTCTATTTCTTAAAATAATTACAAAGTTTGAAGGAAAGATGGTTTGATGCAACGAACCAATCATGAGACGAAACGGCACGAAAGAGGAGAGAAGTGTTAAAATCTTTAACAAAAAGCTGCTAAATGAATGATCTTGCAAGGTTGAAGATATTGTTCGATTTTATGCTAAATATAAAGATTTTAGCCGAATTTTCTATGTAATGATTTTTTGATACCCTATCAGCCCAGCGTATGAAATTTCATACGTTAGTTTTTTTTCGCAACAAAACGTTCCAAAGTGGATATTATATTTTTCCCACACTTAATTCGGCAAAATATGAGGGCTCACGAAGTAATTTATAAATTACCTAAAGTTTTAGCATAGCTGGGTTATAATGGGTTAACTGCGTTATGATTTACTCCCGCAACAACTAAAGAAGTAAAATCAGTCAAAATGAATGGTTAAATTCCTTACGGGATGAAGGACAATAATTTTCTTGCCAATCGTAAAACCGTTAGCGTATAATCCTTTTCCTCGGAATAAATTTCATTGATTTTTGTTCTAATTTATTTAACTGAAATTCTGTTTGCATTAACCATTCATCGTAGCGGTTTGTTAACACAATTGAAGAACAAATTACTATTAATTGAACTGCGAAACCCACAGCTGTTAATAATAACATGATAAGTTTCTTTTTGCTGTAAGAATTGTGCAGCTCAACACAAATTTGTCCTTGATCGGTACTGCACAGTGCTGCCAAATGTGCTTCTGCATTTGGAGTTCGAAAAAAACTTTTAATGTCTGTCCCATAACCAAAAAAGAATAACTGTAGTGATTACTTTTTCAGTATAATGTTATCCTACATGTACCGTTTTACTGTTATAGGCTTTTGGTGGAATGAAATTTCATTTCTTCAAAAATTAAATTATCACAATTATGGCAATAAACTCGATCAGAAGATAATAAAAAAACTCTCGCGTTGATTCTGGTTACAGTTTTCTGTTATTCTAACTACTAACGAGACCAAGTTTATAGCACAATGTGCTACGAAAATTGCATTCTGTTATAATTTTGCTATATGATTCTGTTCGGTAGAGATTCCGGATAAGTTCAGGCAGAAACGTTTCGACTTCTTGTTTCCCTTAGCCGCCCATTCCGGGTCAGATGCTGTACCGGACGCACTTCGATTTTTCCTTCTCTGTCAGTATAGGCGCCAAGACTAAATGATTGAACACGATAATATAGCTTTGCTAACCTCATGCATGGATGACTAATGGAAAGTTACCCGATGAAAATTTAAGCAGAACTCCTGCCTTTTAATTGAAGGTTATGCGTAAACACAGAATTCTCGAAACGAGTAAAAAATAAATAAACCGGCGTTCCTAGCCTCCGTTTATCACTTGAAATCACTGGCAAACAGTAACATATACGAAACCAATTCATGTGTTAGATTTAGTTTGATAGAGTGATTTGTGCTGAATTATGTGTGTGTGTTAACTATCCCAACTCCCACCGGTGGGCAGCGGTTTTCAGGAAAAAGATGTTTCCATGTATTTGTTCATGCCAATAACGTACTTCCAGAACGTACATCACAATTGACCCCCTTCGACACAAGTTTGGCCAAACCACGCGGGTGGTGTCGAGAAAACTGTCGTATAGAGTTGAGAACAGCTTAAAGCAACATCTGATGTTGTTCCAAATGTATATGATTCAAGACAACATGTCTTGGATCCGTCATCGGGCCTAGTTTGCATATTGTACATACCTAGACTCATTGCTATCCATTTAGTCCCGAGTGACCTGTGCTGAATTCAGTAAAAAAGTTAAACTGCAAGAATAGCCTGAATTCAAATATAAATGCAGTTTTGTTTTTGTCACGGAGAGCAGACATCAATTTTGAGCGTTAAAGTGTTTAAGTGTGATACTACCATTAGGTACACTACTGAATCTAATTGAATTGACAGCTAATCCCATAAAGACCTCAAAATGGCTGACATAGTGTTTTAACGGATACTCACACAAGTGTTTTAAACTTATTTGTTCGACTATGGAAATCTGTTTTCTGTGACTTTTTTTGTGTGTAACTATGTATTTTTCATGGAATCTTTTTTAGATAAATCTTTTCATATGGCAACACTGATTGCAACACCGTCAAGGCGACCATAAATTTATCCGTTTTAATAATTTGTCCTCAGTTTACATGATGTTGCTCTTTAACAAAACACTCGCCTCGAACCAGCGAGTGCTCCCAGTGGGACTGACACTATTGCACCTAATTGGTCTCTGGGGTAACCGTCGGGAGAGGTACCGATTCGGGCTACTGCAATCGTGCATAGTGGTTGCACTGATTGGCCCGAAAGCCATTCTCGGCTCCGGCCAGGTTGGATTTGATTCGATGGCTCGAAACTTAGCGGAGATGATTTTCCTGGCAGAAAATTGCATTTCCATAGTAATTTTCGTTTACAGAAGAAAATCGTTCGAACAGTTGATTAAGGTTTTAGAGCGGTTTTTGCATCGGGATTGGCCGCTACCATTACGGCAGGAGATTGAGTTGTTTAATCGACGAATGCATATTTTTGGCCTGTTGTACGTTGTCTATATATGCTTCATGCTAATTATGTACTTAAGTGCCCCGATAGTGTCCACGATCGTGAAAATGTGTTTCATGGACAAAGCGGAGAGAGGCGACTTTTTACTGGTCATGGAAGTACAGTAAGAATAAGATCATAAACAAATTATTATCATTAGGTGATAAACCTCCGTTTTCTAAATTTACAGATTTTACTGGCTAGATATTCGACGCAACATTCTCCATTATACAATCTATATGATATTCTGTTGTCCGGCGTCTGCATGTTCGGCCTACCAAAGTACCATTAAGGGAGCTGTGTTCCTTGTAATTATTCAATACGGCTCTAAATTGTTTGATTTGGTAGCTAAACGCATCGCTGCCATGGAACAATTGGTCAACCCCAACGAACGTCGAGACGAACTTCGAAAAATAATTGAGCTGCATAATTTAGCTTTGAAATATTTGGAGCACTTGGAAACCACTGTCAGCCTCATTCTGATCAACCAAACGATGAATTGTATATTGATCTGGTGTCTGCTGATGATTTACATATCGACGGTCTTGTTAATTCCGTCAATTCTTGGCTATCGGCAGTAACTTCTATGATCTCTTTCAGAATTTCGGACCAAATGCGGCCAACGTGATCCTATTATTTGTTGTGCTGTTCGGAGAAATGGTTGTGTACTGCATCAACGGAACCCTTCTTAGCGATAAGGTGATTTATTGGAACGTAAAAGTGATTTTTTTTGAAATTTATTATAAGGTCTATCGCCTTTAGGCATCTAAAGTTGTCGATGCGATGTACGGATATCCGTGGTACCAGGAGTCTGTCGAGATGCAGAAAGGTGCTATTTTGGTAATTCAGCGTGCTCAAAGAAAATCCGGCATCACTGCTGCAAAGTTTTACTTTGTTAACGTCGCAAGATTGGGATCGATGATGCAAGCGACCTACTCGTACTATCTTATTTTGAAGGATAGGTTCTAGTTGTTGAGGTACTGAAAGCTAGGAGGTGCTACAAATTTTCCAACGATCGAATCGTCTCGGTAAAATAAACATGTCACGGGAAACTTGCTTTTTGATGTCATAATATTAACCGATCTTGTGGACGCATTTACAAAATATTAAGATCTGTTGGAGAACAGTGGAGATATAGCATTGTTCGAAAATTTAACATCGATTCGTCTTTTTCTTTTTCTCGTTGGATAATAAAGAGCTATACTCTCGTGCGTGCCGGTACTGCACAATGGTACAACTTAGAATCAAAGGTGAACTAAAGTCAAAACTTTGTCGTCTCAGTTTGAATAGGACCGTTTTATTTAATTTTGGTACACTAAATACGTTTTTGACATATTCAAAATAACCGTTTACTATTAATTAGGGTGTCCCAAAAATATCCATTTTATCGAAATTGTTCATAAATTTTCTATACATTAACTTTCATGCCATAAATTGTTTTGATAATAACACTTATAAATAAAACTTTTATTTCCTTAAGGGGGGGTGTGAGTTCTCAAACTCCTTTGTTCATAAAAGTATTAGAAATTTACATTACTATTTGTTAGGGTGGCTCAAAAGTAAGTACTTTGTATTTTATATTGATTTTTTCAGTAGTCATTATGGTGCTTCAGAAATGATCATTTAATTTTTTTTTCGGATCAAATAAGATGTTTTTGTCTAATTCTGGAACGTTAAAGTCACCACTGGGTTAATTGATATGAAGACTACATTTTCTTCAATTTTTTTGCCCTAGAACGTTACACTTACTTTTCCTACCTTAGAACGTTGCACCGGGGTACAAACACACCCCACGCGTTTGATCAATTTTTGTAAACAAAAGAAATGCATAATATATCGTTTTCTCGTTTTTTAATTCCAAAAAGAGCGGTGTAGGTGAAAATACGGAATTTATTGCATTAATGACACAAAAATTGGCTTGAACAAAAAAAAATGACAAAAATCACGGTAAGTTATCAAGAAATAACTCTAAAAAACATTTAACGACATCTTTGGATTTTAAACATTCTGAATACCTTTACCATCTAGGAAACCATACTTTCCATTCGGATCCTTTCTCCTGATTACTAGTAAAACCGGCATAGACCATGATATCAATATTATTTGAGCTATTACTGTCTTTATCATAGCAATCTTTTGATTATTAAAATTTAATATCAGTAATAACCATGCGTCTCCATTAACAGTTTCTTAAAATTATGACTGCTTATCGTAAGTTTTCGCAAAACTAGCATAGGCTTATTTTAAAGAAAAAAATAGAAGCTGTCCAATGAGTATAGCGTGATCGCGGATTGAATAAAACTAAACTAAAAGTAATGCAATGCATAACATCAGGCGTTTCTTGGAAAAACGAAAATAACCGGATATAGTTCCTAAAATCAAATTATGCAAAAAACCTTTGAGTTAGGGCATACCTTCAAAAAGCTTTCAACAATTCATTTTACGTTCAAATCACCCAAAATCTCTAACTAATACTAACGAGAATAAAGAAAATGAAATGTGGCCCTTTTCTTGCGGGACATCACGCTTGACTAGCGGTTTACTCGGGAACACGAATTGTGTCTCCGTTTTTTGCACCCCGGTGACACGGCTGTCATTTGGTTCAATTGGCTGTCAGCAAATGCGTTTAAGCTATGTTCATATCTAGTTTTGTACGACATCGTCTTTGTGCGTAATAACTATTTACTAAACAATTTATTATTTTATCCGTCATTATGCTAACTGCACATGGTTTAACCTCAAATAAACGTATAAAATGATTGCAGTTGGTAAAAAAATCGCAGAGCAACGACATTTGAAGAAATAGTGAATTATTTTATTGATAAGTTTAGTGTTTAAATTTTATTGGCTTTCCACGAAGCTTAAAAACTTGTTGAAAAACAACCACTGCAAGCAAATTTCTTCTCTGGTTTAACCAACGATACAATTTTTGCACAAACAGGGGCAAAAAATCTCAAGTACCAATTAATAAACAAATCTTTCTCGGGGTTTGAAATTCGTTTCGATTCGTAATGATTACACTAAAATAACGAAAACATGAATATCATCTTTCCATTTGTGGAGAAAACGGCTCATTGTCATTCTAATATTCTGTGCAAACATTCAATATTGTAGAATTAGAGTAAGTTATCAAGTTTGAACCTTTAGAGGTAGTGACTTTTCGTCGAAAAAGATGTACTTGCTTATGTCTGGGTCTGTTCAGAAACTACTACAGTTAGAAAGAAACTGTCAATGGGTGTTCCACTAATTGGAATTAACTTGAGAATGACATTTCTTTACAACCGTGACACTGACTCGTTGTTATTGCAGTATATTAACTGTATTTGAGATTTGACTTAGTACATATAGTATAAAGTTAGTAAAAATGTTGTTAACATGTAAAATGTGAGCGACCGAAAATAAAAGTCACAAGGACAGACCATGCTTTATGAAACCCGTTTCAAATATGTTAGAATATAAAAACCGAATATAAATTTCAAGCATAAGAAACGGACTGGGACTCTCCTTCTTAAGAGTCGGCTTCAATATTAAAACCGGAAAAAATATATCCGATTATTACAAAGTAGTTTTTTTAGCCGACTTTTTATTCTTGAACATCACGATATACGGATGCTCCTGCATACGATTTATTTATTTTTAACCGGTTTTTATACTTGAGGTCCATCCTTGCCGAGTTTAATGGGTGAGAACTTTTTAAGCGATTCTTATGCTGAAGGATATCTGTCGGATTTTTACGCTTGAAGCTTATTTTCGATTTTTTTATTCTAATATATTTGAAACGGGTTTTACGAAGCATATTCTGTCCTTGCGACTTTTATTTTCGGCCGCTGATATAGTCTAAATAAAAAAGGAAAAAAGATACTTTCGTATAAATTGATCGACTTTTCATAATTTCCAGTAAACATTACAATAGTATGCTACTGTTGGAACTACACTTAAATGTCACTATTGGCATAAGCTTACTTTGTCATTAGATCGTGTACTATCAAACAGCGTTCTTAATATTTCTGTAATTGGGAATTTAAATTTTTTCAAAAATGTCACTTTTCTGGTTTTCGTATTTTAACTATCTTCGATCACACCATCATGTGTGACTAGTAGAGTGGGACATGGTTATATTAAAAAAAAATAAAATTTTGCTCCGAGTAACTTTTTGGGTTCCATTTAGCTCCCAGAACAACTCTGCAAATTTAGCTCGATCGGTGAAACTATATTTTTGCGCCCACGGTTTAAAGTTTACATGGGACTTCGTATGGGGAAATTGTATTTTGCAAATTAATTCTTCCAAGAGTCGCTCGTTACCTTCTAAAAGTAAACAGATGTCTGATTTTTATAGAAAATTTGTCAAGGAAACAAAGTCTAGAAGACTGCGAAGCGATCTGATGTCTGTGGAAAAAGTTATTAAGCAAAAATCATTTGATGCCCTGAAGATTGATGAAATTTTTTCTTTTCATAGCATCACTGCTTCTGACGGTCGAATTATCTACAAAATTTTTAACTTTCTCTTATTATGTACAAAAGAAGCCACAATTTATCCCTCAAAACTCTTGCAAAATGGCCTTGGCCAAATAGCATAGATAAATGATTTAGACACATTAAGAGAAGATTAAAACAAAATTGCGTAGAATTGGATAACCAATAGCAGTGGTGCTAGAAAAAATAAATATATTTTATTTGTTACCATGGACCATGCAACCCGTGCAATCAGAAGGTACATGTTAAGTGTAGATGCGGCGGTTCCACACTGGTGTTCAGTATGGGCGTGAGAGAAAAGTCAGTTCCCCAAATGCAGCGATGCACCTGGAATTCTAGAAACTTATGTGCGTGTCACATAATATATGTCAAGGCAAGTTTCAATTTCTTCCGAGCAAGATACAATGGAGCTAGTTGTTTCACAAAGATATGTCCTTGGCAAGCCTTGCGGTCACTCGCCATAACTTTTTTCTCAAGCGTCAGATCGTTTCGTGGTTTTCGAGACATTGTTTCTTTGTTAAATTTCCTATAAAAGCCACATAACTATTTATTTTTAGGAAGTAATGGGCGACTCCTGGAGGAATTATTTTGTGAAAGTAAATTTTCTCATGCAAAATCCCATGTAAACTTTAAACAGTGAGTACAAAAATATAGTTTCAGAGGTCGAGCACAATTTTTGCACACTTGTTCTAGGACTCATATGGTACCTAAAAAGTTGCTCGGAGCTGGAATCTAATTTTTGTCCCACCATAGTGACTAGTTGCACAATCATTACATTTCCTTTACGAGCTATCTTCGACAAAATCGCATGGACGTAATAAAAACACCTTGAGCACATCCGCATATACTCAGTTTCCTAATATTTACTTGTCTTGAAGATGCTAGGTTTGATTGCTTATTCGTAAAAGTTTTTCAAATGTTAGATAATATTTGTAGTGGACTCCCCGCATTTTTGCCATGAAATTCGTTCAAGCAATCATCCTTGATGGAGTTACGATAACATCTCGAACCATTAATTCACATCAGATAGTTAGATATCCGATGCAGAGTTTCATTCAATATTTTTCACACACACACACACTACTTGGTGTTCGTTTCTCTCTAACTTTTATTGTCAAATGGTCAATTCAAATATAGGAATTGAGTCCCATATCCTACTTGTAATGTTGTTAAAATGCTCTGTGCCCCTGTAAAACTAAAGCCGGATACATAAAATACTCCTTCAGGTTCAATTACAAAAATAATTAGGCTGATTAGGGTCAGTTGTTTTCCTACACCTATCAGAAAATTATAGTAGGTGGATCAAAACAAATCGTTAAACACACTAAGGGCCAGTTTCTTCTCGCTTAGCAGTTGAGCCAGTTTAGTTAAGCGAGGGTGAAAGGGCTTAATACAGTTACAGATTGGAAAGCCTACTCTATACCCCTGAAAATTCCTTGCACACCGCAACTCTAGTGTAGGTTTATCATATACTGCTTCTCCAATCGATATTTCCACTCGTTTCTTATTTCACCTAATTTTTTTGCTCAGTCTTTGTTTCGAAACAAATTCAATTTATGCGAATAACATTGTGAACCTTTTAATAAATATTTATAACAGTATGCATGTACGCCATACGTATGAACAGTATGAATGTAGCTTAATAATTTGCTGACAACAACGCCATCACAACAACAAACGGAGGTTTCAGGAAACTATCACCGTGCCACCGGGGTGGTTTTTTGGAGCTAGCGTCAAATCGGCGCTTGCTTAGTCCTGTCACTAAGTTAGTGTCGGATTCTGATGAGACGAAGTCGAAACGCAAATTCCATAACTAATATAGTTATGGGTTTTGTGGGCTTCACGCGCAAAGATGGCTTTAAACAATTTTCTCCTTAATGGAGAGAAAATAATTTTTACCAAAATTGTTCCCCACTAAGGAGGAATATAGCGTAGTACAAGATCAGCTTCAACTTTAGGTTCACAGATAAAAAAAATTCATGTAAAAGTACGCTAACTATACTGCACTTAAAGGAAACGCGAATTGGTTGAATGATTAAAAAACGAGAATGCCGCAGATTCGAAAAATCTTATTTCGAGAAAGCCGCCATTTTGGACGTAATTTTTGACATCTAACACTCGAAAATTTTGATTTTATAATAGAAGCCATTGTGTATAAATGCAAAGTGTACTAAGAATGTAATGGACATTTCCACAATTATGTTGAACATAACCAGCCACCGAGCCATAGTTTAGAGAAATGAGAAAGGCACAATTGCACTGCTAGGTGGATTAAAACAGGCTCTTTAGTATAAATACACTTCTGACAGAAACTAACAATATCACATTTATGTCTATACACGGTTAAGTTGTATTGCTTACTTTCCTATTTAATTACCCTAAGACCATTATCTTTCCGGCATTTCAAATAGTAGTGAGGGCTGAACCACCCATCCTGATCATACCTGATCCAGTAATACAAAAGATAATGCAATAGCACCATTACACAGAGAATTCTTTGCGCATACAAAGAAAAAACTAATATTAACCAGTTATGTTAGAAGACGGTTGACTACGCGCCGAGGAACGCTCATCTACGGAAATCTACCTGCTAATCCACTTTATCCAGTACCATTACCAGATTCACAACCGGTTGCCAAATTTGTGGCAGCTGTGCAGCAGGGAAGCTCCAAATGTGCCATTTTCTAGCACAGTTCCTTTTGAGTGCACTTTGTGGCTCCAAACGGCTGTGTAAATTTTGGGGGCGATTGGTTGCTTTCCAGATTTGCACATTACGTTTAAAGTTCGTATAATTATTAGTTTAAGTTGTTGGACGGTACCGTCTTTACGCATGGGCACACTGGGCCAGGGCCAGGGGCCCCGAGCTTTTAGGGGCCCTCAACTTAGGATGAATATAGAATCATTCTGAAGGCTATGTTCCAACAAATAGTAGCACTCCATCGTTTATGAGTAGTAATGGATCAGTTACTCGTATTCGCACATTGCACCTTAACCCATGTGACTTTTTAAGAGCATGAGACAATGAAGCGGAGTGAGTATTGGACCAATTCGAACGTCAATCCAAGATTTCGATTGAAGTTTCAATTCATTTTGAGCAAAAACAATGAAATGTTTTCTCCAACATGTATAGAAAGTTCGAAGGGCACCAAGCAGGAGCGGCAACCAGCAAGGTGGCAAAATTTGCACAAGAAAGCTGTATAGAAAGTAGAAGAAGAAGAAGATGTCGAAGTTCGGAACACAATCCTTGTTTGGCAAGCGATCCTCGCATGAGACAAATTTTCATTTCTTCACCACCTCAGGGATTGTGAATGGACAACTTTCGCCAAAAATGGCTTTCGCCAAAAATGGCTTAACTTTCGCCACTACTACATACTACTAATTTTCCTTGGTTTTGATATACTTTTCTATATGAAAATCCAGTTAGGGGTCATGCATAAATGACGTAGCATTTTAGGGGGTAGGGGGGGTACACCAAATTTGTGACGAAGTGTGACGAGGGGGAGGGTAGGATCAGAAGTTGTGCGACGTAGCATTAAGTTTAATTTTTTTGGCGGGCATCAAAACCCATTAATTAGAGAAAACAATTTAATGTTCCTCCATTCCTAAGTTGATTTTCACGCGGTTTTTCATTTTGTAAATTTTACTGTTCGCGGAATGGCAGGCTCGCAAAGAAAAGGATAGATTTTTCATGCGGATTTAAATTTCCACATTAGTTAGCTAATATTTCTAACTAGTAGACTTATTTTGGTAGCTGAATTAAATTTTCTTTCGGATTCAATCAAAGAAAATTCAGTAATTTAGTTGAGCTTATGCTTCCTAAAATCGTTGGCAGCTGCAGCTTTGTGAACTTTTCTTCATGCTTTATGACATGTAAAATTCTAAACAAAACTATCCACACTATATTTGTCATGAAATGGGCTTCTTTTGTAGGTAATTTGCTGTTATAATGAAAATGTTGATAAAAGTTGTCAAACATTTTGTAAGGACATATATTTAAAAGAATTGAAAAACATATGTAATTTTTTCATCTCCCGGTTACGTTTGGGGGGGGGGGGGGTGTTTAGAGATATGCTACGTCATTTACAAGGGGGAGGTTAGAATTTTGTGACCAAATGCTACGAGGGGGGAGGGAGGAGTCGAAAATCGCCAGAAAAAAGCTACGTCATTTGTGTACGGCCCCTTAACAAATTTTCTACTGCGATTAAAGCTATGTTCATCTGTTAAAACATGTTAAGATATGTGTAAGGATCAACCTTTGATGATATGTGGGAATGTTGAGCCTATCAAATCAGAGTGTAAGTGATCTTCCCATGGAAACATAGCAAAAACACGATTTTTGATTGGAGATACCTCTAAATCATGTCCAAATTAAGCCATTTTTGGCGAAAGTTCTTAAATTCACATCTAGAACAAAAATTTGAGCTGACCCATGTATATTTCAAAACTTTTTCAAAATGTGGAGAGGTCTAATGGACATATCTACATAAAAACCTCTAAAAATGACTCCTGGACTTCTTGAGATCTCACGATACTTTCGCGGCTAGACTAGCCATTTTCCACTTTGCCGTCGTAGTCTGGTACAGTACAAATAATGTTATTTTTGTACGACACTCTTATCAAAAATATATTAGGCTGTCAGAATCAGGAATCAGAACATACTGGCTCAAATGGAACGTATTTCGTAAGTAGTCGAGGATTTGTGCCTCACGGCAGCATGCATTCGATGTGTTTCCTATTTCGACTGTTTTACACGACTGGCATTGAAATTAATTTTTATTGATTTATGTTTGAGTTTGTATAATATTGCAGTCTAGTGATATAGCATTTGGTTTTCGTCTTTGATGAGCTTCGATGGTAGATGGTTGCATTTCTGTAAATTTATCCTTAAGGCTAAATATGAATGAACTCCTAAAAGTTGTGGTAGTGAATTATTGAAATGAATTGTGTTGCTTATATTAATAGGTTCGAGTAAATTCGATGTATCGCTATGTTTATTTGTTTACGTAACAATGAAGGTATTGAACATTTGTACTTTCGAAAGGTGAAAAGGCTAATTGTTGTTAGTATTTTTTTCCTTTGGTCTCATTCACCGACACCAGAGAGGCGGCTCTACCATCAAAATTATAAACATAAGTACCAGCACCGTCTTTGAGATGCTAATTCCTTGAATATGAAAATATTAATATGTATTACTTATAATGTACTTGTTCGCTATCTGCCTCTCAGAACCGTTCACTATAAAAGCACAAAACTTCTGTCAGAATATATAACAAAAATCTTCCTCACCAACAAATTGTGCATGAAGAGACATTATTTTGAAGTATCGTCCTATTCCTACAACGAAAAATGCGAATATCTAAAATGAATGAACCTCGAATCGCGCACTTAGATTCGACATAATATCGATTGATTTCAATGGCTGCAATATTCAATATTGTCATCCGTGAATGTTGTTTAATGTGGCTTTTTGTAAAGCTGGTAATTGACTTTTTCCAGCTGCATCATATCAGAAACACAAAGAAATTGAGAACAACATTGTACGAATCAATGTAACTTTTGTAAATCACGTAGTCGTCATCTATTAACAAGATGAATTTTATTGGTATATAGAATTATTGAATGAATCGTCGACATTGTAGTGTTGACGTTTAACCCGCCTTACTCCATCATTCTACATTATTGGCGGAGGCACTCTTCAGCCTGAAACAACGTCTTACAACTATGAAGGTCAGCTTATAGCAAATGGGGAGGGAATAGCGCAGCTGGTAAGTCCATTACACTATGCGCAGCTCACCTGAGTTCGAACTCCCACAACCGCATATAGTGTGTTACGCCCTTTGCCACTTTCGATAATATCTTTTTAATATCTATCAAAATCATCTTCCGTATTTCGACGGTACCTGGACATTCACAATGCCACCTATAGTGATGGAAATCTAAAGATCATCCTACTCTACAGCAGCTTAAACCTGTTCAATTATAGAGGCCCCTCAGCTCAGTTGTGCCCAGGGGCCCCAAATGGTGTTAAGACGGCTCTACACGATTGTTGTTGATTATTCTGAGGATGTTATCGGCTGAATCGGGTAAAACAATCCATCGTAAAGGGCGACCACGAAATTATTGCGACACATTCAACAGGGCATAACTTTTTTACCATTGGGTAAAAATCAACCAAATTTTGCACACTTTCTCATTGATGTGTATTATTTACATGCTGTCAAACTCGAAGTCGTGTTTTTCGATTCAACGAAAATGGAGGTGAACCAACGCGAGTCGAGAGAACAAATTCTTTCCAAACACCTGGAATTTCCTGACCTGTCGCACCGGCAGTTGGGAAAAATGTAGAACATTCACCATTCAACCGTCTTCAGAGTGTTGAAGCGGTTCCAGGAGCGGTTGACGTTGGACGACGGCAAAGGAGCTGGAAGAAAACCGGGACCGGAGAACAAAAAGACGGAGGGAAAGGTGAAGTGGATGATTAAAGCAAATCCCAACGTCTCAAGCCGTGATTTGGCTAACAAGATCGGCATGTCGCAGAGCTACGTCCAGAATGCAAAGAAGAGAGCTGGACTACATACATACAAGGTACAGAACTTCCCAAACCGTGATGAGCGGCAACAATCGACGGCTAAAACTCGGGCACGGAAGCTCTACGAGAAGATGCTGATAAAATATGGCTGCTGTGTGATGGACGACGAGACGTATATAAAAGCCGATTTTAAGCAAATTCCGGGGGTGGAGTTTTTCACCGGCAAGAGCAAGTTCTATGTGGACGACAAATTTAAGAAGAAGAAAATGTCGAAGTTCGACTCCAAATATCTCATTTCGCAGGCCATCTGCTCTTGCGGACTGAGCAGTGAGCCTTTCGTGACAAAGGGCACATGGCAAGATCTACAAACCTGAGTGCCTCAAGAAGCGCCTTTTGCCGTTCTTGCAGCAGCACGACGAAGCTCCGCTATTTTGGCGAGATTTGGCATCATGCCACTATTCTAAAAGTGTCCTGGAGTGGTATGAGGCCAATTCTGTCCATTTTCTTCCAAAGGACATGAATCCGCCAAATTGTCCGGAGTTGCGCCCGGTGGAGCAGTACTGGGCAATGATGAAGCGGGAACTTCGGAAGAGCAAGAAGACAGTCAAAAACGAGAAGGATATGTTTAGAAAATGGAAAAAAACTGAGAAACTGGTACTGGATGACACTGTAAAGACTTTGATGGAGGGCATCAAGCGAATGTGCGTTCAATTTTACACTCAAGGCTCCATCGATTAACTTTTCTTTTGATTCTTGAAGTAAATATATGTATAAAACTACCCTAAAATTTTGGTTTGATTTTAAACATAATAAGAAAATTGGCATGACATTTTCGGTGTCGCAATAATTTCGTGTTCGCCCTTTAACTGTCGGACTAAGAAGCAATACTTTGTTATTGCTGTTTTATTTTAACTGATTCAGCCGATAACACCCTCAGTATATAAAATAGTATGGTAAAACTACTTTTTTTGTATCTTCGCTCGTTCAGATCGCTATTTGACATAAACCGAAAATCCAACTCTAGTAAAAATTTGTTCAGATTGTCGTTAAAAGTTTTGCCGAAAACTGTAACCAGCTAAGATTTTTTTTATAAAAATGGAAATACGATTTTAAGATAGAGGTTAAATTAATCGCAGAAACAGAACTTAATGATATTTTGAATTACTTGAACTTAGATGCAAAGTAAAAAAAACTGATTCAATTCACCTAACAGAGAAATTTAACCATTCTGCTACTATTTGTATTGCCTTTGACGAATATATTGCCATTCGTTGATGATAGACACAAGACACGTAAATAATCCGTCATTTGTTCAAATCTCGATTCCATCTTAAAATATCGCTAGTATTTTCACTTCGCTGAATAATTCTAACTTATTAAATAAATTCAGCCAGTGCCAGTGCTTTGACGGAAGATGTTTCCTACTGGGGTTCATCACAGTCGTATTCGTCAGTATACAAGATAGTGTAGATATTCGTAGAGATCGGTGGCGTAGTTATCTTGAGTATTAGTGCAAAAGATCACTTAGAGCGTCCCTGAAGGGAACTCTTCAGTTCCTCCTGGCGCTGTTTATGCGCGGGGCATATCGGCAGATCACGTTGATTTTCTCCACAGTAGAGACAATTCTCGATGTTTCTTCCGCAGGAGTCATCCACATGATTCCCACCGCATTTTCCACAATGAGCCTTAGTGCTGTAATGAGAGGCTGTGTGTCTCAGTTTGTTTGTAGAGCAGACCCGGCGAAGGTCACACGGCAATAGTCTGAGTTGAGCTCTTTCTGTCAGCTGCGACTGATGCTGAATGCAAACGTTTGCACTTCACTGGCTGAAGCATGGGTTCTATAAAACATCCACTCCGTGTTCCAGCAGATCCTCGCAATTCAAACTCGAATCGGAGACGACCCACCGAGCTCAACTCGATTTGCTGGTACATATACTATGTACTCTTTCGTAAAGAAGCCGTAGCAAGCAGTTTCATTTGCCTGCTTCAAACTATTTACCACTACTCGAAGCCCATCAGGGCGACTTTTTTTGGATATTACTGTGACGGCCGAATATCGCTCCGTGGAACTCGAGAAATTTGCAATACATTTGAACACTTTTTGTTTTCGACCCGGAAAAAGATCACATAGGGCCCGGTTGAGGAGAGTGGACACAATTTCAGCAGAAGAGTTGATTTTATTTCGACATCCATATTACCTTGAGAGGAATCGTTGTCAGGAAAAGTAATTTTTGCCCGGACCTATTACCCAGTAGAGGATGGTAAGTGAGACAAGTATGAGGAAAGTGATTTAATAGCGATACTTAACTTGTATCTGGGCAGCTCACGAGAAACGACATACCTCTATTGTATTGCTGGTCGAGTAAAGGTAAACGCACACACAAAAGAAGAAAAAATGCCAAAATCTCGAAAAGACGGAGAACGTACAAGATAACCTTGAAAACGGATTGGCAAAATTCGTTATAACGTTACGCTGCACGGACTGGGAAGAACGACTTATCTGTCTAAGATTCACCGAACGGATGATGATTGAAGTTATGCCGTATTGAAAAATAAAACCATGATCAAATTTTGTTGAATATATCAATCATTAGAGAAAGTCCAAGTTAAAATTGAAAGCTTTATCGTTGAATACATAATAGACTTTAAAGATTTTATACGTGTTTTATAGCGCTTATATCGTGCTTCTCAAAATTGACAGCCCAGAATGAGGATTTCTAGTTCTATAGTAATAGTTCAGATTTTGGAACAGATTTTATATTGCTTAACAGTACAGTTCGAAAATGATTATTTTTCGGTTCAGATGGGAACACTGTCTGCATCTTCTTGACTAATCGATAATGAATGCGGATTGTCCAACACAAAGCCAGTTATCATGTTTTCATTTACAGCTGTGGTTTTCACAGTTCAATTGATCGTGATTTGTTCTGGACATCCTTGTTAGAATTTTGTTTCACTGAATTTTTCATGCAAATAATTGATGCCATTGCAAGACCTAATCGATTTAAATCAGGTATTGCTGTATATTCTTACATACGTCATTGCGATGTGGAAACTAGTAAGGGTAGTGAAGATATACCCAACAACTCATGACTTTAACCGATTATTAGTACGATTATTTTAAGTCATCAGAGACAATTTAAACTAACTTTGACGCGTTGATTGTTGCTTTAAACGCACTGTATGTAGTCTTATTTAATTTTGCATTCGTTGCTATATTACTTCTTTAGAAGAAATTTGGGTCAAAGTTATTTTGTTCATTATGGGCACAATATCAAAAATTGTAATGTGTTTGCATTTTGATTTCATCTCATCAGTGTTTGGCAGACCGACTTGGGTTCCACATATTTCAAATTGAAATTCTGGCTCTTCGATATCTTGTCAGATTCATGAGATTCTGCATCTATTTGTCGAAATCCTCGACCCAATAATTTTCGAAGCTTGTGTACAGAAAAAAAAACTATCCTTAAGGTGTCAGGTTTACCCCAAGATCCCCTATTGGAAGCAGCATATAACGTGTAATTTATTACCACGAGTTAAATATCGATAGACAATAAAAACTTTTTTAAATGTCCTATTATTCATGGTTTTTCTCTCTTTCAAAAAATTCCCACCATGACATGACCCAAATAATGCTCCGTTTCAGTGAGCCTCCGGCCTAAATGAGCCAGATGATTCCCCATAAACATGTCCAATTGCCTGTGTTTCCACGACCCGGCACAGTGAATCCGCAAACCGCACAACCCACGTTGGCTCCTCCATATATCGAACTATCAGCTGTATATTATTGATATCAACTGTTCCACCCCTCGGTGTCATTGTGGGTAATTGAGTTCATTGTTGCTCACTGCCGGGTGCCGGTTTTCCGGACGCTACCAACTATACCACCATCCATAGCAGGTGCCGGGAAATTGCAGCAGCAACAGCAGCAACGAAAGTACAACGACGACAATCAGCAACGAGATTGCTAACCATAAATATAAATTTTATGGACACAGTTTCTCCCCTGCACGAACCGGATGGGATTGTGCTCCGGGAAATAATTGACCTGGATTGCTCAACTTGTTACAAGTTTCTGCCGCAGTGCTCTTGTTCTGTCGTTGCAATTTCCTTCCGCCATTTTCTCTTCTTACTGGCTGGCGAAGAGTGATAAAAGCGGGGGATGGCTTCCGGACATGGATCCGGAAGTAGTGGAGTATCCTGACCACTGGCAGATGGTCGTGGCAGCTGCCACCATAAGCCAGTACCGAGAGGTGGGATATGGAAATAAAAAAAAATAAAATGCATGTTCAAACCCGAGCTCGACATGGGCGCTGGAGTGCTCTTTGAGGCAAAATTACACGTCCAATTTTGATCGGAAATGTGACGCTCGTGTTTTTTAATTTTATTTTAAAGGTTACACATTGCGCACCAAAGGGATTCTTTGAATCAACCGGATCAAACCGCATGACGAAGTAGAAAGATAAATAAATAGAAACAATTGTGTAAATTACAATGTTATATTGAATTTCCTTTCTTACATCAAAGCTTGTTGGAAACTCTCTCCCTTTGAAATTTACTACTGCTACGATCTTCGTTATCAGCTTATGTTATTGTATTATCTCAGCCAAGGTATTGCGAATCTCAATTTAATATTTTTACTCAGTCTTTTTATGTTGGAGTAAGCATTCGGACCTCAACATCTGGTCTTCAACCTAATTTATTATTGCATATTTTCAATTATTTGGCATTACATTTATGTAAAAATATGTCACATGTCCATTTTCTCGAGTATTTTTTCAAAATGTCATGTAGCGCCATCTACGAAGGTTATGGAGTATAAGTTCCTTTGGTGCATGTGTTAAAACTATTAAAATAAACAACTTTGCAAAAAAGTAAAAAAAGGAAAATATGACTAAATACCAGTCGAAAGAAAAACAAGAATTTGATGGGAATTCATCGGCAGTGCACAGTGGTCCTGAATGCAAATTTAGCAGGAATTTTGAGATTTTACTAAATCAAAACAACTTGGCCTAATTAAGTCTTTGGAGAAGTTGTTGTTAAAACAACAGTTAGGGTGGTTATAATTTTACGAAAATCAAAAAAATCACTTTTTAATCATTCTAGCTAGAGCCAAACAACCCTTCAGCGAAGTTGTAGAACGACATATTTTGGAAAAATTTGTCGCAGACATGTAAGCTCTATCTGTCATATTTTTCATGTTACAAATTTGAAATCGAAGGTTAGTGGGTTTCTTAGAAAAAACTGTTTTATTTAAATTACTTTTGCTACTTATTTAAAACTGAAGTAGTCTTCAGACAACTTTAAAATTGTTTTAAGGCGAATAATTTGTTTCATGCCACCGCTTCTCTAACTATTTTCGTTGGACAGGAGCAGGAGCACTTTTCCACAAAAATGGGGTTCTTTGGAATAACAATATTACTCATTGGGGCAAACAATAGATAACTCTTTTTCAACTATAAATAAGGTCATGATTAGAGTTTGAGCAAAAAATGGCGAATGCGATATTTTTTAAAACTTTATAAAATTGATTCAAAAAAATCTATTTTTGATATATTAAGTGCTTATATCTTTTGAATAAGAGAAATCTTCAAAAGCTCTGAAAAACATCAGAAGGATAGGTTAAAAAAAGGGAAACTGAAAAAGTGATACTAAAAATTTGGTTTTTTATGAATTGATTCTTTGTAATATGTGTAAATTACTTCCATGGTGGACAATATAAAAAATATAGTTTCGTTTTAATGATAAAATATTGCACTTAACAATACTTTTCAATTATTTTAAAAATAAGAATAAAAATTTTAAATCAGAAAATTAACTTTTTTTAGGTTCGAGATAGAGTTTCGCTGACTTCCAGAAAATTGAAGAAAATTAAATTTTAACAAACTTTGACGAAGACACTAAAACTTTATGTCGTGTACTTTTTATTTTTAATAAATTTGCCAAAACAATTAGGGTGTTTCTTAAAAAATGGTTTTCTTTGTATAACTTTTGCAGATTTGATTTTTTATTAAGATCACTTTAGAAATACTTTCAGATATTTTGAAGGAGACCAATTTGTCTTAATATACCGAACCTCTAGTTTCTCTCGTTAGAAAGTTATATATAGTTTTTATTAAAAATATAATATTTTTTTAGTAAATATTGCAAGATATAAAAAAATATCGCATTTGCCATTTTCTGGTGATCTAGACTACAAAGCATGCTTTTTCGTATGACAGCAACGGTTTTTAATGTTAAGTGCCCTAATCGAAGATAATGCTATTTGAAAAAGTTATAACAACAAATTATGCTCCCGAAAATAATCTTATAGTTATCCAAAGGGTATTTTAGTGTACAATAAAAACTACAAAAGTTATAGAAATAAAACCGTTTTTTTTCAGACACACCCTAAAGCTTGCATTTGGATTTCTCGAACAATGGAAAGTATAAAAGCTAGAGCTTGTATGTCTTCAGCAAATTTGTCTAAAATGTTTTGCTCTATAACTTCATCGAAGACAGTAAAGCTCTATCTCGAACCGTTAAAAAGTTCCATTTTAAATATTGCTAAAATTAGAACCACCCTAGCATCTGTTTAAACAAAAAGAAGTGCCTTGCAAAGTACAACAACTTTGCCCAACATATTGTAAGGTCATTTAATTTCTAGTCTAGTCTAGTCTAGTCTACACATACACAGCCAATACATGTAGGGATCCTGGAAAATTGCAGACGTTCGTCCACAATTTTTCTTGCCATTATTAATGTTTGTGGCACATATTGAATATGACACAAGCATTAAAGTGGCCAGGCCTACTGTGCAGCGTACAAAATAAAAATGATTCAAAATTATACGGCAATCAAATTATTCATTCAATGAATAATTTAATCAACGGATTATTTTGAACCTTGAACAAGGAAGAAACGTGAACAACCGTACACTACCGTTTCAGTTTAATGGGGGTTTGATAAAGCGTTGGGAGTGACTTTGCTAAGAGGCTTAATGTCACTCCTTTGGTCCTAGATTCCTGGGATGGGACAGAAGTATTTAGCCCTGCCCTGACTAATGAGCCAGGGTTATAGCGCCCTTACTCGCTCTAATTAGACTAAGTCATTTAATTTTAGCAAAAAGTCAAAATTCTTGCTAAATTCACATTCTGGACCACTGTGCGTTCCAAACACTGAACACCATGGAGTGGGGGTGAATTCGGACTATGAGTATTATGGGTTTTTCGATTGCTCGGGATGGGAGTATTGCATCATTAATTTGCAACCAAGTTTGTAAAAATCAGTCAAGAATTCGCTGACAAAAAGGTTTGATATTAACTTACGAACTTCTAAAGTATCCGGGGGTATCAAGAACCGTCATAGGTGGCCAATGTGGTCAAAACTGCATAGAATGAGCATTAGTGATCTAGACCCGCAAATCCCAGTTATGTTGGACCCTTTTTAGTATGTATTACACCATTTGGACATCATGGTGTTACCAGTTAATATAGGGATTTACTATGTGACCGCACTCTTCAACCCGTAACCCTGGAACCGGAAGTCCGATCGACAAAAAATTCATTAGCAGCTTATGGCAGTGATTTATGAAACTAGGTTGTAGCGATTCGGTCCAGCCATCTTTGAGCAAAGTGAGCGAGCTCAGAAAAACCTGTTCTAATCCACCTAGTGGTGCAATTGTGCCTTTTTCATTTCCTCAAACAATAATTTAATGCCTGGTTACGCTCAAAATAACATTGTGGAAATGTCTATTACATTCTTATTACCCTTGATAAGCATATATAAGTTAGAGATGGTCGGGTTTCAATTTTTTCGAACCCGAACTCGACCCGAACCCGAGCGCATGAAAATTTAAAAACCCGAACCCGACCCGAGCCCGAAATTATACAATTTGAAAAATCCGAACCCGAGCCCGAACATTTTAAAACTTAACAACCCGAACCCGACCCGTACCCGAGAATGAAAATTTTGTTAAACCCGAACCCGACCCGACCCGAGATTTTTTAAATTTGAAAACCCGAACTCGAAAATAATTTGAGAAGCCCGATCCGAATCCAACTTGCTAATATGAATGGGTTGTTTTGTTCAAAACCCGACCCGACCCCGATGAATTGTAATTTGAAAAACCCGAACCCGACCCGAGCCCGAAAGTCCAGAATTTCAAAAACCCGGATCCGGCCCGAACCCGAGAATTTCAAATCTGAAAACCCGGAACCCGACCCGAATCCGAGAAGGTTAAAGTTACAGAACCCGAACCCGACCCGAAGCCCATCGGTTTCGGGTCGGGTCCCGGTTTCGGGTCCAAAAACCCGAACCCGACCATCTCTAATATAAGTGCACGACTATCGAGAACCTGATAAGCAACATGTCGACGCTGACACACTTGAAACAAAAAAAAATATAATATTTTATAAGCTTAATCAGCGTGAGTTCAATGGCTTTAGTTCTGGAATATGCCCGGAACCCGGGACTCCGAAATCATCGATAGTGGACAATATATTCCAATAATCTGTGATTCGCCATCAGTGATCTAGGCCTGTGAATCGAAGTAATTTGATGTGCATTTCAATAGATTTTTAACCTATGAGGTGTTTCGATTGTACCGGTTTATATAAGAAATTCCTATGTGGCTGCAATAATCAAACTTAAACTCCGGAACTAGAAGTCAGAACCGAATGAAATTCAATAGCAGTCAATGGGAGTATTACACCATTCAAGTTTGTAAAAATCGGTTAAGAGTTTGCTAGAAAATATGTGGGACACTAGTTTAGGAACTTGGCGAGTTCCCCTTGGGCATCAAAAACCCTCATAGGTGGCCAATATGGTCAAAGCTACTTTGATTGGTCATTTATGATCTAGAGCCGCAAATCCAAGTAATGTTGAACGTATTTGAATACGTATAACATAATTAGGACATCATAGGGTTACCAGTTTATATGGGAAATTGCTATGTGACCGCACTCTTCAACCCGTAGCACAGAGGAGTATTTGACCGAAAAAGCTGGCCGAAAGTAAAATTTTCAAAAACCGTTATCAATGACATTATATTATATCATAATATTCCCTAGTGATTTCTGCATTAGATGGCAACCACGTTGCGTGTATTTACTAAAGTTTGGCAACACTGTTAACTGTCAAAGGTAGGGGTTTTTAATACTGCTGGCTGATTTAAAGTTGCGCGTGGGAACAAAAGTTTCCAAACATTAGTTATTCGAATTGTTCCGACTAAAATATCCTATGTTTTTAATAAACCAAGGTCAGGGTCATATTTTGGTGTAGATGGATTCATGTACTCTAAAAAATATCAGTCTTATTAAACTTAAATACAAAGAAAAAAAAATCCGCGATTTTCTTACTTTTGAAAATTGAAAAAGTTCATGTTCCCAATCCGTCCCAGTGAAAACTCTTGTGCCATGATTAAGTTTAATCCAAATACTATTAGGTCGATAAAAAAAAACTTGCGCATAATTGCTCCATTTTGAATGCGAGCTATTTGAAAAGTTTGATATTTTTTGATAAGTTCAAACTTTTACAAGGATATTTCGTTTCGAAATAATGTGTGATTCTTGGCAAGATTTAGGTTTAGTTAGCTGGGAAACGAAATTATGGAGTTATTGAACCAGAGTGCTTCGGCACCAACTGAGTCATTTCGGAACACAGTTGAAGCAACATGTGTAGTTCAATTCGGCACTTAAACTAATCGATTCGAAGCACTTTGGAGCGCTCTGGTTCAATAAAACCATCATTTCGTTTCCCAGATAACTAAACCTAAATCTTGCCAAGAATTACACATTATTTCGAAACGAAATATCCTTGTAAAAGTTTGAACTTAGCACGGACAATGTAATAAAACGAGGAAAAATGCGAAAATATCAAATTTTTCAAATTGCTCTTATTCAAAATTAAGCAATTATGCGCAGGGCCGGCGGAAAGCGTGGGTAGTATGGGTAGTACTACCCACTCGAAAATAACCGAGTGGGTAATTACCCACTCGAAATTTTGAACCATTTAAAAAAATTTAGATGTGCAACGCATGTATCTCGCACTACACACAATTGAAAACATCGATGTACCACAATTCTATTTGCATAAACGAACGTGACTTAATGTGAATGTAATGTAAGCGTGTGCATTGCGAAAAGGGAAAAAATCATTACTAATGGACCCCTCACCCTATGCTTTCTACCCACTCGGGCGTAAAGTGTTTCGCCGCCCCTGATTATGCGCAAGTTTTTTCGTCGATCTAGTAGTATTTGGGATAAACTTAATCAGGGCATAAGAGTTTTCACTGGGACGGATTGGGAACATGAACTTTTTCAATTTTGAAAAGTGAGAAAATGGCGGATTTTTTTCTTTGTATTTAAGTTTAATAAGACTAATATTTTTTAGAGTATATGGATCCATCTACACCAAAATATGATCCTGACCTTGGTTTATTAAAAATATAGGATATTTGAGTCGAAACAATTCGAATCACTAATGTTTGGAAAATTTTGTTTCCACGCGCAACTTTAAATCAGCCTTTAAATACACGCAACGTGGTTGCCATCTAATGCAGAAATTACTAGGCAATATTATGATATAATATAATGTCCTTGATAATGGTTTTTGAAAATATGACTTTCGGCCAACTTTTTCGGTCAAATACTCCTCTGTGCGTAGCTCCGGAATCGGATGTCCGATCAACTAAAAATTCAATGGCGTCTTATGGGAGCATTATACCCTTCATTTGAAACTAAGCTTGTGCAAATCGTTTCAGCCGTCTCTGAGAAAATTGAGTGACTTTATTTGACACACACACATACATACACACATACATACGCACACACAATACATTTTGCGATCTCGACAAACTGAATCGAATGGTATATGACACTCAGCCCTCCAGGCCTCGGTTGAAAAATCGATTTTTGGAGTGATTGCATAGCCTTTCTTTATATGAGAAAGGCAAAAACATACACATACATGCACACAAGTATACAGACATTTGCCGAATTCGACGAGCTGAGTCGAATTGTATATGAGACCCGGCCTTCCGGGCCTCAGTCAAAAAGCCGACTTTCAGATTGATTGCATATCCATTCTATTGAGAAAAGCAAAAACAAATTTTCATAAATATTATTTGGCGGAGCGAGCAAAGCGTAGTTGGTAAATCGATTGCTCTTCCGGGTTCAATTCCAAACCCCGCTCATAGGGTAAGAGATTTTTATAAAGAGATTTTTCTTACCCTATACATGGCGCAAATGACCCTTAGGATAAAAAACCTCTATAATTGAAAAAAAAAATTGAAATCATTGTCAATTAATCGATGTTCCAGAACGCAGTTCATGTTCAAAAGAAGGAAAAATTTGAAAGAACTGAATATAATTTATAATTATTAACATTACAAAAATATGGAATGCAAATTTTAGAGTAGGCAAATCCATTTCATTGTATTTGAATCAATAAAATTCCAAAAATATTTCCATAGATTTGCTCTTGTTCAAAAGAAGGCTAAATCACATAGAAATTTCCAACTTCTAAAATTTAAAATATTTGAAGGCTCATTCCAAAAACTAGTACTGTAAAACATATTACAAAGAAATAAAATCAATAACACAAACACATCCATTTTATAACGCGGTCGATGCGTACCGCGTAAAAAACGCGTCACTTGGAAATCCGCGTAAAAACCGCGTTAATTGGAAAATAAGGGTAAAAAACCGTGATAATTCAGAAATCCGCGTAAAAAAATCGCCGTAATTCGAAAATTCGCGTAAAAAACCCTCAGCAAAGGGCTTAGAATATTTTTGTTTTTGTTTTTTGCACGCATTTCGTAAAAATATTCTAAGTCCTTTTGAATGCAATAGACCTAGAAGATTTTCGAAAAGTTGGAAGAGACGGTTCTGGAAGACCATATGGCCTGCACCTCAACAATATGGATATTTTCGAAAAATTAATTTTTGAAATTCAAGATGGCGGCTTCCGTTTTAGTGAAATTCGCTATAACCCAATCAATATGGATATTTTCGGAATGGTCTTGATGAGTAGGTGCCAGAATTTGATATTTGACGCCATTTTGAAATCCAAGATGGCGACTTCCGGTTTAATGAAATTCGCCATAACCCAATTAATATGGATATAAATCTTTTGCTGAGGGTTTTTACGCGGATTTTCGAATTAACGCGGTTTTTTACGCGCATTTTTCAATTAAAACGGTTTTTTGCGCGTGAAAAAAAGACTTCGTAAAAAACCACGCAAAAAAACGCGTAAAAAACCTGAGTGTATTTTCAATAAACTATGCATATTTATATATCAGACAAATACATTTCCATATTCAAATATTTTAGAAATGTTTAAATTTTTTTGTTACCCTTTACTTAAGGGGGGCGTCTGGTGTAGTGGGTAAAAATAGTTTTTTTTTCAAATTCTTAAAAAAAATTGTTGTGTTTTTTTAAATTCTTAGCTTAATTGTTGGTATTGAACCTTTAGAATCTCGCACAATCTTGGTGGACACGCTGACCTTCTTTTGTTTTAAACGGCCATGCGTTCCTCGCGCGTACTTGCTGTCACGTGATTTTTTTTTGCATAATATGTGTAGCCAGCCGATGAACCACGGAAGCTGTATATAAACATATTTTTCTCCCCAGTATTGTAAAGAAAAAGGAACGAATTTAACTTTAAAATATGAATATGAAATACAAGCATTTTTTTGGTTCATTGAGTAGCTACAAGTCTATGTTGCATATTTCATGGATACTTTACATGTCGTAATAAACAATTGAGATCCTGTAAAATTGGATGCAAAATACTGTTTAAGACGCAAATAAAAGCAATTTTTAAGGTAACTTGTTCAGCATTTTCCCGGCGGCATGCTTTGTTTTTGAAAACGTTCCAGCCTTAAATCTATATCCTGCAATGTTTGACCTAAAGCCCAAACCAAAGTTTTTTTTCCGATTGCTTGGACAGTGGCTTTACTAGGATTTAGACATTTCGTTTTTACGCGAAACGCTGATAAAATCAATGAAATTGACACCAAATCGTTTATTGAAAAATTGCCATAAAATATTTTAATACACTGTGAATATTTCAAAATGATTAGAAAAAAATGGTTGCTGTTAATTTCTAGCTCAAAAAAATATGGTTTCAAGAAAAACGCGTTTAAAGTATTTAGTAAACTTGCGACAGAATTCAAAATTTGAACATATAGGTAATTTGTTAGCGTTCAAATTGTTTGGTATGTCATTTTTAAGATCCAAAACCACATTTAAGTCCAATACAAAAATTCTATTTCTAAACAATTCTACGGTGGTGTAACCACTTAAGATCAATAAAATTCTAAAAGTATATTCAAATAACTTTTCATGTTCTACAGAAGGCAATCATTTAGAACTCAGTTAGCTGCATAGCTGGTCTTCACAAAATAAGTTTGATCTGCGAGGAATGTGGTTTTTTGAATTTCTGGGAAATTATACATTCTGGGAAACGGTTTTCCGGGAAATGGTACATTCCGGGAAATAGTTTTCCGGGAAGTGGTATTCCGGGAAATGGTATTCCGGCAAATCACGTATAACCTTATAATTCTTAAATGAAATGATATGGACAAAAATGGAATGTTTGGACCAATGAACGAACACGTATTTCTGTTTATGAGAAGGGCCGCCGAGAGGGGGGGGGGGGTGCTTCCCCCCGGGCCCGGAGCTTTGAAAGGGGCCCGGATTTTTAACAGAAACTAAAATTTTGACAAATACTTTTTCGACAAAAATGTATTTGAGAATATAATTAAAAATTCAATATCTTGTGTATGAGGTAACTAGAATAACGAAAATACTAAACTACTGCATATTTGATATCAACTATGTCTATACCAACCTAATTCTCGCATCGAAACAAGATCAGACTCGAGCGGGCATAGCGGGATTTGAACATTGAATGTCATGTACGCAGCTCACCTGGGTTCGAATCCCAATCCCGCACACAGGAATAGAGATTTGTTATAGGAAAATTCCTAACCTGAATGGAAAAGCGAATGACCTTATCGTTAAAATGTCTATAATCGAAACAAAAATATGATCAGACTTGTAATGGTTAAACAATTAAATGGTTTGATTAGAAGTCATGAGGTTGTCTTCAAATTTCGCCAGTTTGAAATCGATTTTTTTGATTTATTGAATTTCCAACCTTCGAAAGCGCTGGATTAGTATCGAAAGTAATAATTGAAAGAAAAAAAAAACCCTGCTTAGGGTTTTTGGAGATGAATTCCGTGTCTTTGTTCAGGTAAATCTGAATTCACCCGGAAGAATCCATTGGATTATTTTGCAATTTTGCGTTGCTCTTTTCTTTACCAGGAATCACCCAGCACCCAGTCCTCATAAATATCATCCTCGGGTTGCAGGCCCTATGTTCCTCACAAAGATTCTCGAAAGAAACTGAAGTGTGATTTCACACCCCGTGTTTGTTTACTGAGGAGCAGAGCAAAGCTCGCTCGGGCTATCCTTTACAGCGAGAGTGGTTGGTTAACAATTGCAAAATGTATGTACAACTAAATGTGAACGGCACAGAAAGGTGGAGTGCTCTACCAAAACATTACACTCTGCGGTGAATGTGAAGAAAATAAGTTATTTTTCCTCCTAGTGCTACGAGCTACAAAGGAAATAAAACTGCATATTTATTTGTTTTTAAGCGTTTTATACAATAAAAAGCAATGGAAGTGCTCCAAAATTCTGTCGAGTCGAGATCACTTTAATTTGAAATTCTGATTGATTTCAACGCATACCCATGTGTCTCTTGAAGTCTATCCTCTGCTCAGTAAAATTCTGCCGGTCAAAGTACCACTCGAGACGGTAACCCTATCTCTATTTGAGAGCTCAATTGGTCAAATGAGTCATCAAAAACTCTTGATATACCAAAAAAATTCGAAATTAATCCAAAAATTTAAATTTAAAATTTAATATATTTGGTTTGCCGTTCATTGATACAAAATTTATAAAAAATCATATTCAGATGCGAGATGATACATAAAAACATTTTTGTAAAGGGGTCATACTCAAATGACGTTGCTTTTTTCGGTGATTTTCGATTACCAATTCCCCCTAGTAAAGAGGCCAAGGATGGAAAAAAATAAATACGTTTTACAATTCTTTCAAATACGGCCTTTTATCAACATTTTCATTATAACAGCAAATTGCGTACACAACAAGCCACTTTCGTGACGCATACAGTGTTAATAGTTTTGTTTTGAATTTTATATGTCATGGAGCATGAAAAGAAGATCTCTTAGTTCACAATCCTGCAGCTGCCAATAATTCTAAAAAGCATACGTTCTACTAAATTACTAAATTGTGTTTGATTGATTTCGAAGAGAAAATTTAACTTTGCTACCAAACTAAATCAACTAGTTAGCAAGATTAGCTAACTAATGTAGCAAGTTAAATTCGCTTACAAAATCTTGTCGTTTTGGAGGAGTGAGCGTGAGATTTTGAACGTCGCTTCCTGAACGTAATGATTTTATTTTATTTTTGAACTATTTTCTAGAAATCAGTTACAACATTTTTGTAAAATATTTTAATGTATGCTAACACACCAACACAAATAAAAGAATAATTCATGTTTTTATAGAATTATGAATGTTTTCGAATCCAGCATAGCGTAAAATCCAACCAAAACCCTTATTTAAAATATGATCCATGTTTCTCATTTTTTTTATTCCTGCATGGATTTTTTTTATTTTGTTAAAATTTCATTGATCTATTTTTTCAAGTTGTGGATTGTATTTGTATTTCTACAATTGTTAGATTCTGCATTTTTTTGTCTATTTGCACACTTTTATTTTATCCATCTTTTTACGTTCCTTACTTTTGCTTTTTCTATTGCTATCACTTACTTTAATTTAAAGTTTTTTCTCTGTTATTGAATTTTATGCGCAATTTTTCGAAAAAAATCCGGTTTATTTTTTTCTTATTGTTTCATATTTTAATACCCTGCTTTTTATTTGTTTCTTTTGTCATTCCATCTAATTTTTAGAATTTGTCTATTTACTACATTTATTCTTGTCAAAGCCTTTTTCTATTTCCTTTTTTATATTTTTTTTTTTGCATTTCCAGAAGCAATTTTACTTATTCAAATTCATTCCAATTTGTCTTATTGTTTAATTTTTTACCTTTCTCCTATTTTCTTTCTCATTTTCTAGTTTTTAGCTTTCCGCTTATCGTAGTTTTATTTTTTCCCATTGTTCATTTAATATAATTTTATTTTATTTTTTTGTTTCGATTACAGAGGTTTTAACCTTAAGGTCATTCGCCTCTTCGGGTTAGAAAAATCTTTTAGGAAAAATTTCTAACCCTATGTGCGGGATCGGCCTCGAACCCAGGTGCGCTGCGTATAAGGCAATCGATTTACCAACTACGCTACGCCCACCCCTATAATTTTATTTATTTTTTTTATACCTTTTTCTTAAGATTTAAATCGTTATTGTTATTTCTTCATGTTTTCCATTTAACCTATTTTGAAAGTACTTTTTCTGTTGACCATTTTCCTATACGTTTACATTGAATTTTTTTTCTTAAAAAAACATTTGATTTATCTTTTCTTAATTTTACATTTAATTCGTTGTTTGAATTTATTTCGAATTTCATTTGTAGTGCTTTTTCTATTCTTTAAATAATATCCATTTTATTCATTTTTTTCGTGTTGATATTTTCATTTTTGTGTTACTATGTTTTAATTGCCGCAAGGTTCTACTGTATCGATTTTGTTGGCTATTTTCGGCAAATTTGAGACTAAGAGAAACGAAAGCAATGAAATTGAAAGACGGATAGGTATTCTAGAGCGAATCAGTTATAAACTTAGAACGGAAAACTAGAACTAGGCAGGCTCATATGGACATGATCGAAAGGAAATGTGAAGAATTCTTTGCCTTCTGCTTAGTAGGAGTTGGGCGTTGCACCCAAGTCTACCGCATGGCCTATGGTAGAGCATAACTCATCATCATGTTTTACCGCCGACGCCGGCAAAAAATTCTTCACAAATCCTCGCTCAGAACGTAAATAGCCAACAAAATCGATACAGTAGAACCTTGCGGCAATTAAAACATAGTAACATATAAACTGGTTGGTAAAAAAGTAGATAAAAATTCGATTTCTGCTAGCTGAGCTGTGTCATTAATTGCTATCAGCCATCCGTGTGTGCGGAACGAAAAATCAATAAGTAGTTCAATCACAATAGGATCAGTGCGACACCGATAGCTTGGTGTCGATTGAATGCATACGTCACGGCTTGATGCTAGCAGAAAGGGAGAAGAATAATCGCATGGTTGTTCTAGGCGAGGATTTGTGAAGAATTTTTTGCCGGCGTCGGCGGAAAAATGATGATAAGATATGTTCTACCATAGACCATGCGGTAGACTTGGGTGCAACGCCCAACTCCTACTAAGCAGAAGGCAAAGAATTCTTCACATTTCCTTTCGATCATGCCCATATGAGCCTGCCTAGTTCTAGTTTTCCGTTCTAAGTTTATAACTGATTCGCTCTAGAATACCTATCCGTCTTTCAATTTCATTGCTTTCGTTTCTCTTAGTCTCAAATTTGCCAAAAATAGCCAACAAAATCGATACAGTATTTTCATTTTTGTGTTTCTATGGTATACTATGTTGGCTTTTTTCTACTATTTTTTGTTTTCCATTTTGTCTGTTTGCTCCGTTTTTGTTCAATAATTTCAATTTTCTTAACTATTTCATCTTTTCATCATTTCAATTTTCCAGTTTTTCAAAATTTTCTGGTTCGTCCATTTTTTTATAAATTTCTCTATGGTTATTTTATTCTTTTCTTTTATATATACTCCTCTAGTTTTATGCGTTCTTAATGTTTTATTTATTTTTTCTATTGCTTTAAATATGTCTTGTTTTTAATGTTAAATAAATTTTACTATTCTTGATTCATCGAGCTTTTCAGTTTTATGCATTTTTTATATTAATGTTTGTATTCTTTTTAGTAGTTTTTCATTTTCATTGATTCTAAAAAAAAATTCTACTTTCCTATCGATTTTGCATTATTTTCACCATTTGTTCAATAATGTCCGACTTTTTTATTCTTCGCGATATGTTTTTCTAGTTTCCTGTTTTCCTTTATCAATTTTTATAGGTTTGGTTTTTTTCTCGATTAAAATTTTCTTGACAATTGACATTAATTTGTTTATTTGGTTGATTTTGTTGTTTTTAGCTCTTTTGTACATTCTTTTAATATTTAGTTCTCCTTTTGCTTTTTTTAATCTTTTGCCGTTGATCGTCGTTTAGATAATTTCAATTTTTGTAATTACTACATTTTTAATCTTGCCATTTCCTTACTTTTATAAATACTATTAACAAAAATGGCCTTTTCAAAGTCACCAAAACTGTCGAAGAGGTATTAAAAACTCCCAAAGTATTAAAAAACTCTACGTTTTTTTCCTTCATTGGCACTACAAACAACTAGAGCAAAAAAATGGTACATAAACATAAAATTTCAGTGTACTATACATAATATCTGTGAACTCCAATGGATTTCAAACATTGACTTTTTTGTACTCAGGCTCAGGCAATACACCGTGGTAGGGGCCCGTACGTTGGACCCCCCGGGCCCGTATTTTCTCTCTGCGGCCCTGTTTATGAGGAAACATGCCCATGTAAAGTAGATTGCGAACTGCTTCTCGTTTTAATTGCTTTCGCTTGATGCATGTACAGCAGCATAGGAAGCCTGTCACTCAAACGGCTTACGCCAGAAAGGCTCATCGGGGGGAATTTGAGTAATACATACATCGTTTACTACGAATCCCTAATCAATCCATATCAGTTCAAAAGTTTTTGCAAGAAAGAATATTTTTGCTTTATATTACCCTATGGAAAATAAAACTTTGAAGGATCAGCGTGAACTGAACATGAGTCATACGGCTTTTGACTAGCGGTGTTCCCATCATAAGAAGTTTTATTACTTTCTAGTCTCCAATAAATTTGAAATTGATGGGATATATGTTCAATACCATTATGGCTTCTCGCATCTTATGTGTGTCATAAGAGTTGAAACACACTGAAACTCTTTTACTTTCTTGAACTCAGTAGAAGATTTCGGAGAAAACACATTAATCTAAAGTTAAATTTTCCGTTTTACTTTAACCCTTCCGGCATTAAAAATAACTTGTCAATTTCACTCACCGTTTCGAGCAAATCCCTATATAAAAGACACGACAGTGCCGCCCGATCCCAGTTCCCACAATGCAGCTGGTGCAGGAATTTCCCCCGCAAAAACCGCATCGTGTTCTGCCTCTGGGGTTAAAACTTCTCCGGCACATTGGCCTGTGGGGTGACCACCGCGTTCGGTACAAATATGTCCTGATGGTGGGCTACATCGTAACCATTTGGATTGGCCCTAAAATTGTTCTCGGCTCCGGGAAGGAGGGCTTCGACTCCTTCATCAGAAACATTGCGGAAGTGATATTCCTGTCGGAAAATTGCATTACCATCGTTTTATTCACCGTCAAGAATCGTACTTTCGAACGGCTTGTTGACGTTCTGGAACGCATATTGCAGCGCAGGTGGCCGAAGCATCTGGAGGACGAAATTGAATCTTTCAATCGGCGGATGGAGACTGTTTCAAAGATATACGCTATTTACATCTTTGTTCTGTTGATCGTTTTCGTGTCTGTTCCTATTTTGTCCACGGCGATAAAGCTAATTTTTTTGGATGCAGCCGACAGGGGCGACTTTACGTTGTCCAACGAAACACAGTAAGTAAGAATTGAACAGCAGATTCCGTCGGTTTAAATTTTGCATTATTTCCAGATTTTACTGGTTGAATATCCGACGAAAGCTGAGTCACTATGCTGTCTTTACGTTCTTCTGCTTCCCGGCGTCATGCTGTTCGGCATTTATCATTACCATGAAGGGGACTATATTCCAGGTGGTAATTTATTATGGATCGAAATTGTTTGATTTACTAGCAAAACGAATTGATGTCATGGCCGATCTTGCCAATGACGAGGACGAACGTCGCAAAGAACTTCGAGAAATTGTACAGTTGCATCAATTGGTGTTGGAATATTTGGATCATCTGGAAAGTACCATGAGTTTCATTCTGATGAATCAGATAATGAGCTGTCTTCTTGTTTGGTGTCTGATGCTGTTCTACGTTTCTACGGTAAACAATTCGAATCAGTATGTTGTATTAGATTAGTCAAATAACATCTCACACCAAAAATATCTAGAACTTTGGAGCCGATGCTGCCAACCTAATTCTTCTGTTCGTAATACTGATGGGTGAAATGGCGATCTACTGCATCAACGGGAATATTCTGAGTGATAAGGTAAACTCGTAGCTGTAATAATCCTCCGCGGAGGTCCTCGAACCTAACCAAATATATCTCTATTAGGCCGCAGAGGTGGCACATGCAATGTATCGATATCCTTGGTACAGGGAACCGGCCGATGTGCAGAGAACGATCCGACTCATTATTCAACGGGCACAAAAGCCAACCGGGGTTACCGCGGCCAAGTTCTACTTTGTCAATATAGAAAGATTTGGAGCAACGGTACAGGCCACCTATTCATACTATTTGATGCTGAAGAATACTTTTTAAATCAATAAACCTTGGATGCAAGTCGAATAGAGGAGACGAGATCTTTATAGGTAGAAGGCACGTAGACTGAGGGGAGGGGAGTTCTAATCGTTTCATCGGCATTTTTTCAAAAATAAATTAATAGAAAATCAAAGATTGTCACAAATAAACAAAATGTTATTTGAAAGTTTAGGGTCAAATAGGTATAGGGCATTATCTTTGCTATGTTATTGTAGAGGTCGCTCATGTTGCGTGAATTAGATACACGGCAGAGAACATCTTTGACGACTGTAATTTCGGTTATTACTGTGGATCTGCTGTATTAGTTACGGCGCCGTTTATGTTTTCGTGTGTTGTTCTGCGAAAACGCATTGTCTTTTGTCGTCAGTACAGCGCATTTAATCAATGTACAAAATGTCAGGTGAGTGTTTTCTTATGTAAAAATTGATGCTGAACAGGAGTTTTCTGTTGGTTTCACGATATTTTTGTTTTTGAAAAAAATGCGGACATCAACATGAAATATACGCTTGGTGGCACAATAGGTCAACCGTTTGGGGCACTATAGGTTACTGTTATAATGTAAATTAGAATTGTTTTGACAGAAGAATTGTGCGCAATTTCATGCGAAAAACGCCAAAACGACGTGAAGAGGGCATAAAGAACACAATTGCATCTGTTCAATATGGCGCCAGTATTCGATCAGCATCCACTAAATAATTAAACGTTCCGTTCAAAACGTGCTCGTGTGAAAGGAAAGCTCTCGTCATGAATAAAAGCGCGCTCATATTTCGCGTGAGTTAACACTGTAATAATTAAAGGTGTTGTAGAAGTAGATATCGACTATCATCAAAAACATGATCGAAAAAGAGAAGGAAAAGGAATCCAAAAAAAAATGCTCCCAAGCACAAACGTGATTGTCGCATAGCTAATCAAGCACGTGAGCCGGAATGCACAACTTCAATTCCACACTCTGGCGAACACGAGAACACCGAAGAAGTCATTCGCAAGTACAAAGCCAGACGCAGTTGCTAAAAAAAATGTTTGTTCAATATTTCCTTCCGTGGTTTCATGGTGTTTCACACCATGACTTCCTACTTCCTCATTTTCTTACCTGAATGACGTCAATTGATTGCATATATTATTTGTATTATTAATTTTTAAAGAATTTGCAGTATTCATACCAACAGATGGAGCTTTTGGTCACGGTTTTTGCAAATAATATTTTATTTTGTGTATCGCCTACGTTTCAAAGGTCTACGCCTTCATCTACAGGGCAAAGGTCTTTGAAACTTATAAATCGTCGATATCTTAATCGGAAATTAAGTTAAATCGGCGGCTAACTCATGGGGAAACAGAAAGCTTAATGGTCACAGTTTCCAACAACCTTGCCCGTCGTACTTAACCAAAATTTCTAATTTTTTATCAGAAGCCATTCCTGCAAGGCAGTTTCATATAATTTGTTACATGTGCTAAATTAAGCTATGGCAATTGGCAATTCGTATTCGACAGTTTACATGACGTCACCCGCGTTACTGGTTGGAACGATCAAACCTGTATCGAAGGGTATCAATCAAGATTTTCTGACGTGTTCTTGATGTCCCATCATTAGCGTTAGGACGATCTAAGATTGGGTATCTAAGTTATTTTATGCTTCAGATTACACGGTAAGCGCGCCAATAGAGATGCTTCGACATCTCCAATGGAGCTCTCGGAACGACTCCAAACTTTTATAAATCCGTTAATGGCTTCAACAGAACACACAAAATTTTTGCAATTAATTCCTTATGTTCGTGGAAATTCATGTATTTTCATGAAGGAATCCGAATCATGCAACATCTCAGCCCGGGAACAATCTAACTGAAAGTGCTTGTTTCATATATGTACCACTGATTTGATAGTGGTGCTATTATACCATCACCACATGAGTGTCATGAACAACGAAACCTGGCGGTAGTGAAGCTAGGTTTAGGTCTGATGGAACAAAGACAGTTTCTAGAAAATAAATTTGGCCTAAACTATCTGCTTTTAAAAAATAATGTCCCCCGTTTCAAATTTGACACCAAAGTACCACCAAATTTGTGAGATCAAATCCTTATTTTTCCGTTACAGTTTATTTTAATTGCCAGAAATCTTTATCATAAATCAATTTGATTATTAAACTTCCGTTAAAGCAGGTACAACCTATTTGTTTCATTTGACCAACTTAACAGTGCTCGCTTAAAGTTTATTTGTGGTATAAATGTACCCCAAAAAACCGTTTGCGTTAGTGTTTTGTCATGTGTACATAATTCAAAAAAAATATTATATCTTTTTTTAAAAGCAAAATATCGATACATAGTTAGCGAGAAACTTGTGGAAAATTGTATTAGTTCCAACTCTGCCGAATAATAGTATCTGTTATTTGATATAACAAAGCACTATAGCAAAGTAACTAGAAAATGCGTTTGGATCAATATCGTAATTTTTGCTTTTGCGGATGAAAGAATCAAAACACATTCGTGAATATGATTTGTATATAGTATGCAAGACGCATCATTCGATTCGTTATCTTCTGCAGCCCAGGCTCTGGAACATACTTACTTTATATACACGTACAATGCACCGGCTCTGCCTGTTCCTTCGACGCCTTCCTGTTTCATCTCCGTTACTGCATATTGCTGTATTTTTGACGTTTGTATTGGCGTTTGGTTTTCAAAAAAGCATCGAAATAAATATACTTTTTGATCGGTTTTTGAAAAAAATTGCTCAAAAGGGAATTTAATAAGCTTTACAACGACGTATAAATGGTCAAAATCGATTTGAAACTACCGGAGTTATAGAAATATGAAGAAAAAAAAAATGGAATTTTGATGTATTTTAAAGACTTGTTCAATACAAAATGAAATATTACATAATTAAAAAGTCACAACACGAATATTTTTAAACAGGTTACTTTAGCAATGATTTTAGAATAAAACTATCCAATTAAATTATAAATTTGATAAAAATTAGACATATTAGAGCGATTTTATTTCTGGGGTACGAATGTACCCCACAAAACCGTTTACGCAGAGAAAAAGTCGCCGCGGCCTAAGTATCGGTTTTAAACTACCTGTCGAAATTTATATTCCATTATAGAAAGTTGAACCGATATTTTCCGATAAATTCCTGTTGACTTTGTTTATTACTAATTATCATGAAAAATAAACCGCAGAGATTTTAGATGTGAAACACGTATGAATGTTCGTTTAAAAAATTAAATAATTTAGGCAGCTTGCGAATCTGAAGAGACGGAATTTTATGCAAGAATGAAAATTTACAATATTTGAGCACCAGAAAATACGACGAATTCTAGCGATTCAGAGGTGCAAACATTTGGTACGGTTATATGTGTCATCCATTCGTATCACGAAGTATAATTCACTACTATAAAAAAGACGGCGTTTTGTGTATAGACGCAAACAGTGTCATGAAATGGTTGGGTTGTTTTGTTCAAAACCCGAACCCGACCTGAACCCGAGAAACTTGAATTTACAGAACCCGAACCCGAAACCTGTCGGGTTCGGGTCGGGTCTTGGTCGGGTCCGGGTTTCGGAGCCAAAGACCCGAACCCGACCATCTCTAAAAAATATGTGTGTGAACTTGGAAGATCGAATTGGAAAAATAAGGGAAGATCTAATTCTAGAATGCTATAGTGTGCGATAATACTTCAGCGGCCCCTAAAGAGTTCATGCGAGCAAGTTTTTAGTTTGGAACAATGATAATTACTCTGCCATTTTTCAAACAATTTTGATGATAAATAAGTAGTTCGATGCGGATTTAATTTTCACTTTACATTTATATTTAAAGAAAAAACGCCTCTTTTTTATTTTTTAACGACATTCACTTAGCTAGAGATTATTAAGTAGGAAAAGTTATGAAAATTTTGGAGTCATAGTACTCAAGTGACAGAAAGCATATGAAATATACAGATTGGAAAACTAGAAGTGGCAGGGTCATAAGCAACAGGCTCAAAATCATACGGCCTAAGCTTTTGTCTTCTGCTGGCAGGAGTTGAGCTTAGACAGTGTTACTACGAATCATTCAAGTCAACCAACATGTTTCACGGCAAAGACAAACTTGTCCTTCTTTGCCATGAGTCGGTTCTCGGGAAAAGGCTGACTAGCCGCCATGTGGTGTTGAAATTAGTTGACGCTTTTATTTGTTGTCAATCAAAACTAATATTATAAATCCCATTTTACGGGATCTCGATTAATCTTTACATTGTGTCAAGTAAAATTTTCGAAAATCGGCAAAAAAAACTTATCTATGCTTTTAAATTTCAAACTAATTTACATGCAAAACTGTTATTTTATTACAGAATAAAATGCTATATATCATTTTAAATCAAAATGCATTTTATACAAATCTTCCAAAATGCGATAGGACGAGATATTTGGAATTTTGCTCCAACAAAAACAATGAATTCGTGTAATTATGCCCTTTTCAAAAGTTATTTCCGTTACCTCATCATAAAATGACAACAATCTAGTGTTTATCGTTTTAAAGACGTAAAAGAAACTTTTTCAGTGTACCGTAAATCGGGGTGACATTGATCACTTTTCGAAGTAATGATTACATAATTTTAGACGCAACACATTTTTTTAAAGTTTAGTATTTTTAAACCATGTACTGATGTATGGAGAACAAGATTGGATGTGTTTACCTAAAATTGTTCGCTTACAGCTATTTTCCCAAAAATGATTTCAAGTTGAAGTCCGTTTTCGTATTCCGGGGTGACTTTGATAACCTTCATGTTCACCCACATTAAGTTATTGATGTCAATGTTTTTCATTCAAATGTTTGTTTAAACTAATTCTGGAAAGGTACTCATTGTTAAATAGATGTTAATTGGTATTATACAAAGTATTTCAATGTACTGTAAAATTCGAGTAACCAAAATTCGTATAATTAGTGTCCAACTAGAATAAAAGATTCTGAAAACCTTTAAAACCACTAAAATTGTTTATTTCAGTGCTTTATCAATATACAAAAAATTTCATCTATTTTAACACGTTGGAATATTGAACAATAAAAAAATATTGCGAATTTTAGCTTAAAATAATTTGAAATTATTGCTAACTAGTTTCACAAAAATTTTATTTAAAATAAACAAACTCTTAAAAATAAATTTGGCACATCCCACTCTAAAGAAAAATAAAAAATTGCTTGTAATTTATTACTCTTGCACAAATCTAAGATTTATTTGTTTTATAAAAAATAAACACTTTACGAAGCTTCGTAAAAATAAGGTAAAGTCAAATTTCGGTTTTTTGTAGTTTTTATGCCCAGAAACCGAACAATATACTCAAAAAGTATAACAAATCAGTTTCTTAATAAGTTTAGAATAAAAATCATTTCAAATTAAAATGATTCGGTAGACTATTCTGGATTAATAAGCGATCTACGAAAAAAGTTTCGAGCGATCAAAGTCACCCAGATGATCAAAGTCACCCTGGTTTACGGTATTTGGATCATGGAGAAGCTTCCAATAAAAAAGTTTTCCTAAGAAGTTTTGATATATTTTTATAATCCATAATATTTGCAGTCAAAAATACAATTTTCTTTTTGAATATGATTCTAAACGCCATGTTTAATCAATATGCTCATAACAATTTTTTTTAAATGTAGTGGTTCTCTCTTGTAAATTTTGTTTTAACAACACAATTATTTTGTTTTATTACGATCTTTTTATAAGCAATTCGCGTTTCTCCATTAACAACAAAAGGGTTTTCAAAACGTCCATAAACTTTCGCTTTTACATCAAGGCAATATTGTAAACTATTTGAAAGCTGTGCGAAAAAAAAACTAAAATATTATTAAGCCATAGGGTCTGATGATTAAACTATGTATGTAGTTGAATCATATTTCGGTTGTTTTCGTGTAGCTTTCAAATGGTGTAGAATATCACCTTGATGTGAAAAGGAAAGTTACAGACAATGTTAGGGACCTTTTGAAAAACTTATTGTTGTTGATGGAGAAACGCATATAACTTATGAAAAGTACGTTAGGAAACAAAATAATTGTCACAATATATACGCGAACGGAGGTCTTAGTGGAATGTACGTAATGTTTCAAAGATTTTCTTCCATTTAATTCCACTATGTTTCTAATAAAATAATTGTGTTATTAAAACAAAATTTAGAATACATCGAGAACTACTACTCCTCATAATATTTTTGTCAAGAGCATTTTGATTTGAAAATGGCATTTAGAATCATATTCAAAAAGAAAAATGTATTTTTGACTGCGAATAGTCTAAATTATAAAAATATGTCAAAAGTTGTTGTTAGGAAAACTTTTTTATTGAAGGTTTTCTTTCCATGTTCCAAATATCTACACTGAAAAAGCTTCTTTTACATCTTCAAAACGTTGCACATTAGATTGTTGACATTTTGTGACGGGGTAACGTGAATAACTTTTGAAAAGGGCATAATTACACGAATTAATTGTTTTTGTTGTAGCAAAATTGCAAATATCTCTACAACTATCGCATTTTGGAAGATTTTCGTTAAAAGTATTTTGATTTAAAATGATACTTAAAAACGCTTTTAATCCACCTAACAGTGTGATGAGACATTTCTTATAACTCTTATAACTCTCTTCGGATATTATATCGTTTGAGAACATTTAGAACTTGATGTTTCGCTATTTTTTTGATAACACATACTACATGGGATAGTGGCAGGACTCAGAGAATCGCTCAAATCAGCATAGGACAACATCAGTGCTAGGAATCTCAAACCAAATCAATGGGAAAGCGAAAAAATGGCCCATAAAATAGACATACCAACGAATTATTGTTAATGCTCTGTTAATAAAATATCCAAATTGTGGTATTCCTATTGAAGTTTCCTAAAGGGGTTATATATTGTACTGAGCCAAAAAAATCGATTTTTTTTTGAATCGATTTGAAGTTTATACTTTACTCAAATTTCCAACGCGACTGAGAACTAAGACATCAACGCTTTTTCTTGAAAAGGGCGATACTAGCAGTGATACCATTCAAAGAAAATCAACAGTGAATATTTCCAGACTTGGTTTTATATCCTATTTAGGAGCTATTGTGTTTTTTTACATCCTAGATTGCATAATTCAGTGATCGAAACCCAAAACTTCATGAAGTATTTGAAATTATTAAATTAAAATTTGTGTTTGCTATTGAAATTGACAAAATAGTAGTATCGCCCCTTTGGCGATTGTTTACTTTTTCGGTCCCACCTATCAGCATTGAAGTATCGTCTTTACGTTTTTTACAATACCAATTTCACAATTGGTGGGGGTTTGGTGAAAATCGATCTTACTGTCCAAACGGCATAATTCCGAAACCGTAATTTTTGAAGTTTTAAAATTATGCAGAATTAATTTTTCAGAAAATAGTAACAGAGTTCGTGTATTTAGAGAATTTGTTGAGACTTTATTGTAGTCATGAATATTAACCTGAGAAAATTCACCATAAATACTTCTTGGACGATATACCGTCAAAATTATTTTATCAAATGATGCGCTGTTTAACGTTTGTAAAATTCATCGAAGATACTAAACCTCCGAAATTGGCGGTTTCAAAATGATGCTATCTTGACCTTAAATTACTGTTTTTAAACATTTGATCTATACATATAATTGGTCATACAACAAAAATCAAATGCTCATCAAAATCGATCAGAACCTGCTAGAGTCGAATGGAAATCGTCATTTTTCATAAATTTCTCTCTACATTGGGAAAGTGTTATCCTCGTTATTAATCATATTGCTTAATCCAACGGTGACCAAAGCTGAAAACATATTAATCATATTACGTTTTCATCTCAACTCGACGCATTACCAAAATAAAAACCTGTTTTAATCCACCTAGTGGTGTAATTGTGATTTTCTCATTTGTCCAAACTACGATTCCATGGCTGGTTATGTTCAATACAATGGTGGAAATGAATATTACATGTTCAGTACGATTTGCACATACGTACAATGGATCGACAGCCACGATCTTGAGATACTATGTGATACTGAAACATCGCTTGAAACCAGCGGCGGATCATGGAAAAAGATCCGGGAGGTCCGGGTCCTGCCGAAAATTTTCAACTTGTTAAGAAATTTTAAACTAGTTTTTATTTTAAAGTAGCAACCCCTCACTGCATACTCCCTCCGGGCCGGTATGACTGATGATTTTTAGAGTGATTGCATAACCTTTCTATATGAGAAAGGCAAAAATGTACCAAAGTCCAAAAAAATCAATTTTTGTCAAACATTTTTTTCGAGTTTACATCAAATCTCAATGTTTCATGCATTTTAAAGTCATTTGGCATCAAAAATACAAATTTGATTTTAAAAATTTTCCATTTCAGTTTATATGGGAATTTGCTGTGTGATTGCACTGTTCAACTCGTAACTCCGGAAGTCTAATCAATAAAAAAATTCAATAGCAGCCGATGGAAAGGTTGTACGTGAGACTAACTTTGTGCAAATCGGTTCAGCCATCTCTGAGAAACAGAGGTCACATTTTTTTCCACATACACACATACATACACACACAGACATTTTCCGATCTCGACGAACTGAGTCGATTGGCATATGACACTCGGCCCTCCCGGTCGGGATTAGATTGACGAATTTTAAGGTGAATGAAAAAGGCAAAGACATTTTTAGCAAATGTTGAAAGTTATGCATTTTTTTGGTGAGCAGTTCTATGTTTCATAGACATTAAATCAATTTTAACTTAGCTTTCTATTAAATAAAGAGCCTTATTACAGTACATCTCTACAAAAGCGAGCTCAATTTGAAAAGAAATCTGAGGATTATGATTGATTACAGAACTCTGGAATTTTCTATTGGAATGTTTTCAGGCAGGAATTGATATTGATGCAATTAGACAACTGTGAAATCAAGACCAATACATCAGTTACATATCAGGACCCCGAGAATTTATCAAAAGTCCTCATAATGTTTACAACAACAGGTTATCGATCTACGGATCAGATAATTGTTATTGTAATATTGAATTAAATCAGTCAGCATCAATAAATTTTCAACTTCAATCCAATATTATTTTTTGGGTGTGGTGTGGGGGGGGGGGGGGGGGGTTGTATGGTGTTAAACCCCAAAACCTTCTCTTGGCTACGCCGTTGCTTGGAGTTATTTATTTCGCTTTTCATTTTCTGATATGTTTCAGATCGATCCGATGGTTATAAGTTAGAAAAATTGCAGTCAGAAGGTTCGCACAAATGAACATTTTTGTACTGATAAGTTATCAAGTTCCTTCCAGACAACTTGGGAGTGTTCGGTGATTATTTCTAGCGGTTGTAGATAGAAAAATGAAATACAAAATTCGTTTTATCGAAATAATGTTTAGCTTATTTCAATGGATTTTTACTATATTGAACAATAAATAGGCGACAAAGAGTAATTCATAAACAATAAACCATAACTTTTAAAGTATTCAAAATAGATATTTAAAGTCTTTAGTAAAGTTATTCGCAAAAGTAAGAGCTACAAATTTGCTGAAGACATCATTTCGATATAATCACTTCCAAGAAAATTTGTGAAAATATCTCACTCATAGGAGGATTAATCAGCAAAAGCACAATACCAAAAGAAAGGGCATATTACCTTCATTAAATTCTCCGAAGATACTATTGACCTAAAATACGCCGTTTTGGCGTTAATAATAGATTACATGTTTTTGGTCATATTTCTGGCAATGGGAAATGATAAAAATCTTTCGCCCTCGTTTAATGTTAAATAACTCTTTTGATAATAATCTGATTTCAACAATCTATAGCTTGTTCGAAAGGTATTCTTTGAAGCTGTCTAAAAACATATAAATTGTTAATCTATATTGTCAATTTCGACAGATAATTTAAAAAAACTGCGAAAAACGGCATTTTTACGCATTCAAACATTCATATCTTGGAAATTAAACATCAGAATCAAAAACAAATTAATAGCATTCATACTGTTTTTTAGTTCTTTCATTTAAAATTGGTTTGGATAAGATCGGTCCAGCCATTGCTGAGAAACACGAATGAGAATTTGTCCGTTACATACACACACACACAGACACACACACACAGACATTGTCCCAAATCGTCGAGCTGAGTCGATTGGTATATAAGACTCGGCCCTCCGGGCCTCGGAAGAAATCTTGAAAGTTTGAGCAAATTCTATACATTTCTTTTATAAGAAATGTAAAACATGTATAAAGTTATTGTTAGAAAAACTTTTTACCGGCAAGTTCTCCATTGTGCAAACATATTCAAAATGTTTGTTTTCTCTCTAGGTTTTGGTTGACAAAATCTAAACAATTAAAAAATGGGTTTTTTGCAATTTAAACATATAACAAGAATTTTTGACACTTGAAGAAGTGGAGGTGTCGTTGACGGAGACAATAGACGCGATCGAGAGCTGGATGAACGAAGTCAAGTTGCAAATAGCACACCACAAGACGGATGTGTTATTGGTCAAAGGAGAGATGACCTTCCACCTGAAACAGCTCCTGTCGGTCTACGGTTGCTTCAGGAAGTTTCTTCATCGGTTCAGGTACGCAACGTCACCATTGTGCCCGGACTGTGAGAACGTCGAGGAGACACCGGACAGAATGACAAGCGATGAAAAGACGTGGAGAAGTTCGCGATCAAGTCGGGGAGCTGAGTGGCTCATTAAGGAAGTAGTGCTAAATGGCCCAAGCAGAGAACTAAAGGGCTTTAAGCAGTTGCGGCGCCAAATGGCACCCGTCACGAAGCCAAAGGACTCAAGAAGTTGTGGTACTGAAACCAAAGAAGAATCGGTATCGGGAGAACTTCTTCCGTCGGGGAACTCTCGGTCAGCGTACAGTCAAATTTACCGCAGGGAACTAGACTACGTAGACCGCGACCAGACACTACCAGTCGCGCCGGGGCTCCAGCAAACCGGACGCCCTACTCTACCGAAATCGCCAAACTGACTTCGGCACCTGACTGGTTGGCTCGTTTTCGAACTTCTCTCGTCGGAGTAGGCTAGATCCATCGTTGGGGACTAGACCGAGTAATTCGAACAAGTCGGAAGCTTTACGAGAAAGTGGTACTTAATGGCACAAGAGAACTGAAGAGCTCAGTAAATTAGACAGTCTGAAGTTTGCAGCCCAGGTTGTCCTCGTAGGGGAAGATGACTAATTGTAGACCCATACCATGTTTTCCTACTACCATACAGAAATTGCCACGTTGTGTGGATAGTCGAAAACTGTAGTGTGTCAAGGATGGGTGCTGTAACCCTACTGAAGGAACTAGTTGGATAGGAGTGTGTGCTGTGCACATAAAAAATCTCTTCCCGAAGTAATGCCGTAAGATAATGCCGGGGAGGAATCAGGTTTCTTGCAAGATTAGTTGTATTAGCGGGTCGTTCGCAAACACAGCTAACTCGAATCTCCTCTCACGGGTTTTTTTCTGGTAAAATCGGGTCATCACTGTATAGTTTCAACTATGTTGGTGGCACTGTATCGCAAAAGCAGTCGACACACGTCAAACAACTGCTAGTGTGGTTTCGAAAAAATCGATTTGTTTACAATTTTCTACTTTAAAAATATTACAAATACACTCCTAAAAGGTTTTAATAGAATACGCATTAGTTAAGTTATCTAAAGGCTTTGGATATGGTAGCGATCTGTCTCCTATAACTCGTTTCCGTAGGTTTCCCAAAAGCCGTGTTTTTGCAACTGGTTGGCAATGTATCTTAAAAACTAATTTAACAATCGACTTGGAACAACTTGGCAAATTTTCGAAATACGAACCACTCGTTTGACACGAGCTTTTTCAATTTTGCAGTTTTACAAAACTTAGGGCCTTTTTCTGACCAAAAACACGAAAAAATTTTTGTTTGTTTTAAACTCAACCATTTTCCCATATTTCGAATTTTGGAAAAACCGTGTGTCAGACAATAGCCAACAGGGATACAAAAATAAATTGTTTTTAAATATTAAATATGTTTCAGTTGATTTGCGTGCCTGTTTATATTTTTGAGAGGGATGCACACATTCACATCAATTCATGTTTAAAATTCAATAATTAACAATTCAAACCCAAAAAGTTTCATCCCATTCACAATCATGGTTCTCCTGTAATTTATTCCCACCAGAAAATTGATAAAAAAAAACCTGTTTTAATCCACCTAGCGGTGCAATTGTGCCTTTCTCATTTCTCTAAACTATGGCACGGAGGCTTTTTATGTTCAACATAATTGTGGACATGTCCATTACATTCTTAGTACACTTTGCACTTATACACAATGGCTTGCCAGCCACGAACTTGATGAGCTACGTGTCGACGGTGAAACACTTGAAACAAAAAAATAGCGTACTTAATTAGCCTAATCAGCATTAGATTAATGTTATCTGCTTGCTAACTCATTTTGTCATGCGGGGGTGGGTATGTGAGGAGGGCGAAAGATGATGGGGTTAAAAGGGAGGGGTATGAGGGCTGGATGGGGTGGTGGTCTGAGGGGTGATTTAAGGAGATTTTTACGAGAATTTTTTTTTATCCAATTTTATTTTAACGTTCTGTTTGTAGAAGACTTTATTCGATGTCACGAAATGTCTATGGAAGAGCGTCTAAAAAGTAATCTCTCAGCTCCATCGATATCTAACCCCTCCAGAAGTGTCGTACTAACACGGTTGTGAGACTTTTCGACAAATAATACGTAGAACATGTTTCTGCTAGATGGCACTTTAGATATTAGAGCATTACCGAAAGTAATCAGAATTTGTTGGACAACTTTTAATCCTACAACTTTATTGAACATTACTAGTCGATCTCAAATCAATTCTAATTTATTTCTTCATGAATCATGAAACCACTTACATTGAATGGTATTCCACGAATCGAAGCGCCGATACACCCACACCCGTTCGCAAAGGATCGTAGGATTACGTGAACGCTAACAACAGGTAAGTCGGCATGTACGACATCATGCCCATGTCATTGCTCGTGGTATCCCTATCCAACAGGTTGCCTGCGACGCCTTAATTCCCAAGTATGTAGATGTAAAATCGTGCCCATTCAATTTAGGTTAGAAACTTTCTTCCACCGGATTGGGCGTTGTTCTGTGAAATATTAACAAGGGAGCACGACTTGTAGGTTGCTAATTGCTAGTTCGTCGGATCGAGAAGGGTGAAACCTACACGTAACTGCACCGATGGAAATACACAGGCATGAATGCAACAGGATCGGAATGTTAATTAATTTACAGTGTACATAGATGGCGAGTGTAGTAAAAATAACATACATCATGTTTCTGTGTTGGGGATAGATTTATTTAATTTGAGCATCAGACCAATGCATGTGGGAGAATTGGGCTATTATTTGCATTGATGCATTGACTACATGTTTGCATAGTCAGTGTGCATATTAGTTTTATAGTATTTATATGAACACGTTGCTGGTGGTCTTTCACGTCAGTATATAGTTCGTGCCTCTACAGTGAAGAAGCAAATCAATGTTGATAACGTTGGCAGCGAGGAAATTTTTTTTAATGTTAAAAGTACACCATTTTCAAAGTTAACAACGTTTAATTTTATACTGGACTAGCTAATACCCATCGCGCGTTGCTGCGACTTTCATCGAAATAGGAGGAAAACACAATTTGTTCCGAAGCGCCATCTGGCGGGCTGATAATTCCCAACCAATAGCACACAAACACGCTCCATAACAAACGCCTACTATGTACAAATTTTTACAGCAATCGGTTAAGCCGTTTGGGAGTCTATAAATCATATACATACAAACATTGACTTTTATATATATAGATAGATAGATGTAAATCTTTTCAACTACTCTGCGAAGCCAAGTTACATGTGAGATCTCGTGATAACAGTTCAGTATCTTTGCACACCAGATCTTCGTATCAATCTGCCAAGCCCAATGTTGAACAGTAAATTAGAGAATAGATCACCTTGTTTCAATCCAACCAACGTCACAAACTAGTCGGATGTTTTTCCGACTATTTTGATGCTCGACTTTTACCGATGTTATTTGAACCAGCTTAATCGGTTCTGTCGGAAAGCTATGTTCATGCATAACATGCCACAGGCCACTTCGCTTTACTGAATCGTACGCTGCCTTTAAATCCACAAACAAGTGATGAGTTCGAAAGTGCTATTCTAAGAGTATCGGTCGAATAAAATTGATTCTGTTCAATATGCTATAAAGCTCTAACGAGACCATCACCTAACGTGATTCACTAGCTTTCACTAAAACTTGAAATATATGCGTAAAAACCTGCTCGATCGAGTTGGGTAAAAAGAATATTATATCCGATTTCAAACAAAACATCCCCTCATTGAAAATCGATCCCATGAAAACATTTCCGCTTCGCACCAAATTCAATCTCAAGTTTGAGCAATCCTTCGCACAGTATAATCACAGAAAATACATAAAGAACAGCCTCCCGGCGCAACGTGGGACCGACCGGTCAAAAGCAGCCCAAGAAATCGGATTTGATTTGCATAATATTTTCTTTTGTTCCGGGTGTTTTTTCCGCTCTTCTCAGTCAAGCACACGGGCAAATGGAAAAGATGCTATCGCAAACCATGGTAACTTTTCCCATCCATTATCGCATCTAGATCTTCAAAAAAAGCTTCTAGTGAAGATGGGTGTGAGTTTATCTAAAAATGTTCGAATAGCTCGTACCAAAAAACTTCGAAAAAACGTCACTCGCAAGCTACTTCAATAAGTTAGAAGTGGACCTGGATATATCGTGAATTGTTTTTATCGTTTCATTGAGTTGATGTTGATTAATGTTCTTGTTCTAACTTGATAGACATATATGTACATTCTATATCATTTTCGAAAAATGCATGCCATTGGTTTGAAAGCGTTTTCGCAAACACAAAGAATCGTTTTTATACGATACGAAAACAGCACTACTAAAAACCTTCTGAAAGGCTTTTGATACAAAAGTCGGTTTTTTCTAAAATGCAACAATAGGGTATATAAATGATTCCAGTTTCACAAAAGCAAAAACATCCTTCAATAAACCAGTGGTTATTAACTAACTAGGTTAAAAGTTAACCTAACATCAGCGGAATTAGTTCAGAATAAAACTTTCATGAGATGAGTAAGAGGAAATAATAAAAATCCGGTTTACGACATTTTAAACTTAATCCATTTATTTAAATACATGTTAAAACATTTTCAAGAGATTTAGGGAATGGAATGTGCTGATTTTAAATTCGAATCGTTTAGTTAAACGGCCGCTTTACGTGCAGACGACACCACTGATTCCTCTGTGAAGGATGACGGTAAAATAATCCTACGCTCTCTCTCTCTCTCTCTCTCTCTCTCTCTCTCTCTCTCTCTCTCTCTCTCTCTCTCTCTCTCTCGCTCTCCTTCACCATTCTGTATGCATAATCTATTTATCATAAGCATTAAAATAAAGTCTTGCGACATAAAGTGCCACGCGAAGCGTAAATTTTTAATGATTTGCAAATGCCCGGTGTTGGTTTTTGAAACGCTTTAGTTCCCCTCTGCACTGCGACGACCGACGACCGACGACGACAGGGCGAAATGATGTATTCAGCTGCAAAGAAAATAGAAAAGTCGGAAAGCACAACAAAAGCGGCGAGCTTAAATAATTGCGAAGAAAGGAGGTTTTCAGTGTTTTATTCCGTATTCAGGGTATTTTCTATGAAGCTCTTTGCTCGGAGCTTCATCTTCAAAGGCGGATTTGTCAGGTTCAAGAACACTTTTGATTCGAGGCCATTAGAAACATTGGCTAACGAGAGAAATCTGCCGACGGAAATATGCTGTTCTGAGGCCGAAAAAAATATTAGGGTGTTTTTGTACTATTGATTTCTAACTGCATTCAAAGTGGACTTGTTTTATCAATTTGAAGAGTTAGTACCTGAAGCAAGAAACACAAAAATAAGAAAATCTATGAAATTAGAAAATATTTGCATGTCTGTATAAATATCTGTAGCTCCTGTCAGATTTTTGAAAAAGAAAATTTAATATTGCCAACTATTTTACACTTCAGGAAATCTAGAAATTCTCTGCATTGATAATTGTCTAGCCATTTGCACTCAATTTGGAACAAAACTGATAGTTTTTCGCTTCATATGAATGCGTTAAATCTAGAAATAACTCAGTATTTAAAAAAGGTAGTATTCTCTTTCTTCTCTAACTCGGAGTCTATTAAATATTTTACGCCGCAATATAGAGAATCGGGTTCCATTTCATTTCAGACTCGTAAAACCTTCTTCTCAAGTGTTCTCAACACTGTCTAAAGGGTAAAAATGCAGCAATCTCGACCTATCCCTTCCTACCTAACCCCACGAACTCATGTAAAATCCAGCATCATTGTTCAGACTACACTATTTACGTATAAGAGCCGAATCCTCCCCGGTAAGTTTTGTATAGGGTGGATGCTCCTATAGGTGAGGTGTACCAATAGTTGCAGTAGTGGGTTATACGTCTAACTACGATACGAACCATCACCAAATATTTTTTGTTAATAGCGCCATACAGTTCAGCGAGCAAAGGCGATTGTACGATGCTGGGGCGACAGTAAGAGCTTACAAACTTTGTCGCAAATGCCTGCGCGAACACAACGGGTCATGTAGACAAGAAAAACCATGCGGAACGAATGGCTGTACATATCTGCACCATCCTCTGCTTCACGGTTACGAAAACCCTCGATCTGGTGAATCTCCTATAGCAGCCACTGTTTACGAGAAAATCAAAGGCAACTCGAACCTACGCATTCCTGGACGACGGCTCAGAATTCACGCTTCTAGAACAGAGTTTAGCAGACAAGCTCGGGTTAAAGAGATCAAACAATCCACTGTGCCTGAAGTGGACAGGTGAAACCACCAAGATCGAAAACAGATCACAAAACGTTAGTCTTCAAATCTCCAGCGTAACGAACCCGATCAAGACTCTCCTTACCGCAGAGTTGCAGGAGAGATACCAGCACCTCATGGGACTACCGATTGAGTCGTATAACGAGGCCAATCCGTGAATCCTAATCGGCTTGGATAATGCCACTCTCGGATATGCAATGAAGAGTCGCGAAGGACAGTCAAATGAGCCGATTGCAATCAAAACACGGCTCGGCTGGATTGTTTTCGGCAGTTGTGTGGGAGAGAAGAATGCCGGGCACTACATAAACTATCACGCGCTACAGATTTGCCAGTGCAACCGAGAGACCGTTGAAGATCTTCACGAACTCGTCAAAGGTTACTTTGCCCTCGACAGCTTGGGCATTTCTAAGCAACTACTTCTGTCACACGAGGACCAATGAGCACAGTCAATGCTGGAATCACTCACTCGGCCCGTAGACAGCCGTTTCGAATCCGGGCTTCTATGGAAGTACGATTCGGTCCGACTTCCGGATAGTGCAGCGATGTCACTGCGAAGATGGCGATGCCTAGATAACCGCATGAAGAAGGATCCACTTCTGGTGGGCGAATTGAACGCGAAAATCCAGGATCACATCAACAAAGGCTACATTCGCAAGTTGTCCGCGGAAGAGCTGGAAGTAAACCGCCCATGAGTTTGGTACCTTCCGATATTTCCAATCGTCAATCCGAACAAGCCGGACAAAACGAGACTCGTATGGGATGCAGCTGGCACCGCCTTTGGAGTTTCACTCAACTCAGTTCTGTTAAAAGGCCCAGACCAACTGACATCTCTTCTGCTTGTGCTGATCCAGTTCCGGGTGTTTCGGACAGCGGTATGCGGCGACATCCGTGAGATGTACCACCAAGTCAGGATGCGGGAAGACGACCAGCATTGCCAACGCTTCTTCTGCGAGACAGATATCGACCCTAGCGTCTACGTAGTGCAGGTAATGACGTTCGGCGCATGCTACTCGCCGAGTACGGCACAATACGTAAAAAATTACAATGCAAAGAGATTCGAACAAGAACACCCAGAAGCAGTTCACGCAATCGTAAAGCAACACTACGTTGACGATATGCTTCTGAGTGTGGAATCTGAGGAGGAAGCAATACAAGTGGTTCGAGAAGTACAGACAGTGCACAGGTCAGCAGGCTTCGAAATGCGGAACTGGATCTCCAACTCACTCAGAGTTGTGGCAGCTATGAGCGAAACAGGCTCCGATGAGAAAAGCCTCAGTATCGGTGACAAACACGTGTCAGAACGGGTTCTCGGAATGTGGTGGAACACCTCAACAGACTGCTTCACATATAAAATGTCACCGCGGTGCGAGCAGCTACTGAACAGTGGGCAGCGACGACCGACAAAACGCGAAGTTCTTCGTACGTTAATGATGTTATTTGATCCCTTAGTACTCATAGCACACTTCCTAATGCAACTAAAATCCTTGCTGCAATAAATCTGGAGAACTTCAGTCGGCTGAGATGACCCCATCGATGAGTCGTTGTTTCAAAAGTGGTTGGCATGGCTGACAGTGTTGCCGCAGGTATCGTCTATCGAAATACCTCGATGCTACCGAGCACTCACATCCGCGACGGACGAAACGGTGGTACAACTGCACACGTTCGTCGACGCAAGCGAGAACGGCTTCGCAGCTGCAGTGTATTTGCGTTTTCAGGAAGGAGAAACCATCGAATGCAGACTGGTCGGAGCAAAGACGAGAGTCGCGCCGCTAAAGTTTCTCTCAATTCCGAAGTACGAATTGCAAGCCGCCGTGATAGGCGTGATATTAGCGGAAATCATTGCCAAATCGCTATTCGTCAAAATCAATCAACGTTTCTTCTGGACTGACTCCAGAGATGTCCTCTGCTGGCTCAACTCGGATCACCGTCGGTATAGCGACGAACGTCAACGAATGGCAGTGGGTGTCAACGAAGCTGAACGTGGCAGACGAGGGAACCAAATGGACACGAGCTCCAGGTATGACTGCCTCCAGTTGATGGTTTTGCGGTTCCCGAAGGAAGCATGCCTGTTTCCCCGCACTCATTTGGATCGACTAAAGAGGAGTTGCGACCTCATCTTCTGCTTCATACCGTGCCGTTAGACCCAGTGGTACAGCCACATGATTTCTCGGAATGGTCTTCTCTACTGCGCCGAATGGCTTATGTGACCCGTTTCGTGGACAACCTGAGGCAAGCTAAGATGAAAAAACCAAGGCAGAGTGGCCCTCTGACTCGCGACGAGTTAAGAAAAGCGGAAACTTACCTGTTTCGTCTTGCACAGCGCAGTGCGTATCCCGATGAGATAGCAGTCCTGAATGAACCCTTATCAACCACACAGCAACGCAAGTTTATAAAAAATAACCGTTCGCTACGTTTATAAAAAACAACCGTACGCAAGATGTGCGCCTTTCTTGACGGCCGAACCCAAGAATGTAAATTCACAGATTACGACGCCACCAATCCGGTTATTCTTCCACGGAATCACCACATCACTAGGCTTATCGTGTCCAACGCACACAAGCAGTTTAACCACCAGAACCATGAGACGATCATCAACGAGCTTCGCCAGCGATTCTGCAGTCCACTTCTGAAGGCAACATACCGTGCGATCCGGAAGGAGTGCCAACAGTGTAAAAATAAACAGGTTGCCCCGCAACCACCTGCGATGGCCGATCTACCACTCGCTCGCCTGGCTGCCTTTGCTCGACCATTTACGTACATGGGGATAGACTATTTTGGCCCAATGACGGTATCCGTCGGACGACGCACAGAGAAACATTGGGGGGTACTGACAACGTGTCTTACCATTCGCGCGGTACGTTTAGAACTTGCTCACACACTGACGACAGATTCCTGTATGATGGCTATACGCAAAATCTTCGCTAGAAGGGGAGTTCCTGCAGTGATCTACAGCGACCGTGGCACAAACTTCCAGGGCGCCAGCAAGGAACTACAGCTAGCGCTGCAGGAACTCGACGACGACTGGCTGACGCGAGAGTTCACCACGGCTAGAACGGAATGGGCTTTCAATCCGCCAGCCTCTCCCCACATGGGGGGAGCATGGGAGCGTCTGGTTCAGTCCGTGAAACGGAACCTAACTGTGCTGCAATCGAATGCTACGCCAACTCACGACGTGCTCCAGAACGCGTTGGTGGAAGTTGAGAACGTGCTCAACTCGCGGCCACTCACTAGCATCCCGCTGGAGTATGATGAATCTCCAGTGCTGACGCCCAACCACTTTCTACTGGGTACTCAAAACAAAACGGCCTACAACCGTGGGTGCCGTTCGACGACAGCTCTGCAGCTCTACGAAACAGCTGGCAACGTTCGCATACGTTCGGTTAGAGACTATCTTCCAACACTAACTCGGAAACCGAAGTGGCTCACACCAGTAAAACCCATTGCAGTCGGCGACGTCGTCATCATCGTGGACCCAAATCTAGGGCGGAACTGCTGGCCGAAGGGTCGAGTTATCTGTGTCAAACCTGGTGCAGATGGACAAGTGAGATGGGCGACGGTGCAGACAGCCAACGGAATCTACGAGAGACCTGCCATTAAACTCGCTGTCCTGGACATAGGCGTTGAGAAGAATGCTCTTCAGGAAGACCCTAGCCGCATTCCGGGGGGAGTGTTAATAGCGCCATACAGTTCAGCGAGCCCCTCGGCGCCCATACAGCAAAGGGGGATGTAAGTGGAAGCAATGCAAAGATCTTTGCCTTTAATTTTGGTTTGGCCAGCGACAACTTCAATGCCTGGTGTAGAGGGGAGGTCGATTCGATTGAAAAAATAGCACTTTTTGATCCCCAAAAGTACTCCTCCGTAAGAGTCTTCTCGATCCAAGCGAATAATATTAAAATCGTGGAAGTGTAGGGTTATTTCTGAAGTGAGCCATGTCTCGCATAGTACAAATGCATCGTATTTCAAGTTATTCAGCAAGATTTAAAAGGAATCGATTTTCGAAATAATTCTTCTGCAATTCCTCTGTAGAACAGTGATTAAATTCGTGACCTCGTTCGATGAATTAGACATCGAAAGATACAATCGCTGAAAGGAGGGACCATTTCGCAGTGAACTGCATCAATAATGTTTTTACTGCGGGTAGAAAGCTTATCAAGATGCTTTTAAGGGGGTCAGAAATATTCAAAGCTGTAAGAATACGGTCCACAATGTCAGAGAAATTTTTTAAGCCAGCGCTGGTTTTTTTCTCTGGCTGAGATTTGGGAACACTTGGGGTATTTGATGTTCCTGGAAGTGCTGGGAACTCCTTTTCTGAGCTCAGGTTTCTGAGACCGGGAGCGACTTGCTTCGGTTTTGCATCAATACTTCCTTGAGTGGTTATTTTAGGGGGGCACGAAGAGACACTTTCTGGCCTTTACGAAATTTTCCTCCTTTTCCTATTGCTTCTAGGCACAGCAGAAGATGTCCCCTTCTGTGGTTCATCACATTCGCCTTCGTCAGTAGACAAGTTGGTATAGATGTTCGTAGAGACAGGTGGCGTAACTATCTTAAGCATTTCTGCAAAATATCGCTTAGAGCATCTCTTAAGGGAACGCTTGAGATTATCTTCGCGCTGTTTGTACGCGGGACATGCCGGGAGATTATGTGGGTTTACCAAAGTAGAGACACTTTTCGACATCCCTTCCACAGGAATCATCCGCATTATTCCCACCGCATTTCCCACAACAAGCCTTATTGCTGTAATGGGAGGTTGTTTGTCCCAATCGATTGCAATTAGTACAGTTCATGACCCACGGCACAAAGAGGCGAACAGGTAGACGAAACTTGTCAAAGAGGAGGTAGTTGGGTAGAGCAGAACCGGCGAAGGTCACCCGATAAGAGTCTGATTTGACGTATGTTTTCTTCCCGCCAGCTGCGACCGAATGTAAACGTTTGCACTCTAGTATCTTCACTGGCTTAAGCATGGGGTCTTTGAAACAGCCAGTCCCATGTTTCACCAGGTCCTCGCAACTCAGAGTGGAATCCGAGACTACACCGCAGACTTCAACCCTGTTAGCTGGAATATACACCCTGTACTCCTTTGTAATTTTGTTTCGGCGTCAATTTCTCCTTGAGATAAACCGCCGTCAGGGGAAGTCATTTTTGCATGGGCCTATTGCCCAGTGCACGTTAGTAAGAGAACCAAGAAGAGTAAACGTAAAATAATACTTAACCCTTTCATACTCAACTTTTTTCTAGTGCAGGTAGGGTTTCAAAACTATTTTTCCTTGAAATCGGTGAGATAAAAAACACGAAAAGTCTATTTTCATAAAATTGGTGCTTCCCTTGCAGTGCTAGAAGCTGCTCAATTTTTACCTTCCAATGCTCAATACAATTCTCCAAGAATCTTCACAATAGTCCAATTGCATGGAAAACGTAGCCAAAAACAGTCTAAATTGACAGGTTATATCAGTTTTCAATAATATTGCACCATAACGAAGATATATGAAAAAATCATTTTCCGATGTCAACGTAAACTGTCCCTGGCAGCACTGCTACATCGGAATCCAATCAGAGTAATTGCAATAACTTCGCTTCTAGAGCTGATCCTTGTAACTTCTATTACTCAAATGAAAGGCAATAGTCACATTCATTAGCCTTACTTGTTTTTGTGAGAAAATCTTGCCTCAATCAAAAGTTATAGCTGTTTAAAAACATTGTCCACAAACAACATGGGCATGAATGGGTTAACTTGTGTATGTAGCGGTATCCAGGCGGCTTGCTAGAAGAACACTGCTTCACTGGTTACTGTCCGGCTAACTAACGGTACTCAGAAACAAAAACACAAAAGAAGGAAAAAACTACTGAAACCTTGACGAGGAGGATAACCTTAACCTTCCGGAAGTCGCGCTAGTGCAAATTAAGCGAAATCGTCATAGCGCACCAGCGGCTGCTCGTTCAGTGGGCCATTTGCGCGAATTCTGGAGGATTAAACGCGTCCTAGCAGTATTCTTTGTCACTATAGACTGCACGGACTGGCAATAAAACACTTCTGTCTCGACCGAGCGATCGAAAACGAATGAAGAGAATTTTTTTGTTCGAACGTTGCTATAAAGCTTTGAAACCAGCGTTGTTACCGTTGGATTTTTTTTCGAACATCACTACGATGAAGGTTTTAAAGATATTTTCATTCTAATAAAAATAATTGATATAAATAAATAAAATATTGAATTCTAATAGCAACGTCCGCTTACCACCAAAAACTCACATTAAATAGAAAATCATTTGTCAGGGAGTGGCAAATAATTCGAGGATATTGCCAGCTTAGAATTATGAATGGCTTCAATTCATCTTTTAGTTATCTTTCCTTTCATATGGTACCCATTTTTACTTGTCCACATGTTTTGTTAACAGCCGTAATAACTCTTCTGAGATACAAAAACATCTACAATCATCGGTTTTTAAAATTAGTAAATTGGCTAATTTAAAATTTTCGAAAGTTTATTACCAATGAAATGAAAAAAAAAATATCGTTGGTGGGGATTCGAACCCAAGTCAACTAGATTCACTCAAATCTATAAAAGGTTTATATAATCTTTGTACAGACTCTATTCAGCAGTCTAGACTTTTCGGCATTTTGTGAAATCTTAAGTTTTCGATCTATGCAAAATTGGTGCAGATAGTAAGGTAAGTGATTACTATTCAATAGGTTGCGAGTTTCGAATCCCCCAGGTACGTGATTGATATCTAACAAGGTAATACAGTTTTTCTCTAACTGTAACGTAATACGAATAAAAGACGATGGCTTCCAAAGAGGATTTATTGCGTTGGTAACTTGAAATACAAATCTTTTTTAAAAAATTTCCTATGATAATTCTCTCAGCTGAATAGCGGTAGCAAAAAAGTTTAATGATAATACTAAACTGTGGTTTTCTTCAGGCTGTATACATGCTGTAGGATTGTTCTTTAAGGTGTCTTAATCAGATAAGCTGAATAAATTCTTCAAATCCACATGTTTACGGGCGAAATGTTCAGCTACAGTTGATTAAAGCAACTGGTAAAACGTTTACAAAACCACGAAATCTTTGTTGTGGGAAGGGATTGAAAGCTTTCGTTTAACGTATTAACATCGCTCATATTAATCAATTATTAATAAATGGAGAGTACCTATGTTCGCATCGACAGAGTTTGGTGGTTGACCTCGAGAAATGTATAGAATTCGCTCAAACTTTCAAGATGTTTTCCGAGGCCCGGAGTGCCGAATCTTATGTACCTATCGATTCAGTTCGACGATTTGGGACATTGTCTGTCTGTGCCCGTGTGTGTATGTAACGGACATGATTTCCTATCATATTGAGTTCAGTTTTGAAGGGATGTACTGTAATATGGATTAGAGTTTTTTTAGTAGGAAGCGAAATTGGAATTGAATTAATGTCTATGAAACTTAGAACTGCTCACCGAAAAATTGCATAACTTTTTAATATTTGCTGAAAATGTTTTTATTTTGGGAATGCGTCGAGTTGAGACGAAAACGTAATAGAATTAGTAATGAGAATAATACTTTCCAAAAGTAGGGGAATTTATGAAAAATGGCGTTTTTCGTTCAACTCTAGCAGGTCCTGATCGATTTTTGTTAACATCTGATTTTTGTTGGTTAAAAAATTTAAAAAAATACTTGAGGAGCAATGTGTGAGAGTAACAATTGATCCAGTCTAAGCGAGAGTTTCGCCTGAGAGCCACCATTGCGGGCCACGACCATGTTTACCGTAACTTGGGATGAGAAAGAAAGTGTTGTTGTGGTACTTACTTAACGGAAGGCCCCAACTCAGTGACACTCCCATAAGTACCACGGATTGGGTAATGGGTGGGTTGTTAGTCAGGATTCGCTTCAAGCAAGCGATGCGACTGAGAATATGTTTTCGTGCATGTTTGAATAGTTCATTGACTATAGGATACGTAAATCTTCAAGGCGTTTAAACTCTGGCTAATCGTTTATCGAGATTATTTCATCGAAAACAACTTGAACTCCGGACAGCCGGCTGTCGGTAGTGTTATCGACAATGTAAAATGGACCGTAAGCAACGAGTTTGAAAGTGGTATGGTGGAACATTTATAAATTATGTCACGCAAAGATTACCCAATACTAACTAGGGTTGTGGTACCGGTAATACCGGTACCGAAAATCCCGGGAATACCGACCCATTTTTGGTACCGTAATACCGGTACTGAACAAAAGCCAGTACCGGTATTTTCGGTACCATACAATTTTTTTTATGAAAAATATGTGGACTCTCTAGGGGGACCTGTTTCAAAATATCGGTCTGCAAGATGACTTTAAATTATATTAATTACCTTCTATAAGTTTAACATTACTAGCTCCCGTTGTACTGAACGGTATGTTTGAATTCCTTCTTTATTTTGTCGAAATTAAATTTTAACGATCTTGTACTAAATTTCAAAATATTCACATCTAGCGTAAGAATTTGAATTTGCTATGCTGTGATTTTTTTTATTAGCGACATTCTGATTGGTTTCCATTATTCAGAGGGTGGTGCGTAATAAGACTATAGTCTGAGTCATGTCTTTGGTTTACTCTTAAACCTTTATTTATAAAAGAACGAACAGCGATTTAGTAGCTAACAATTTTAGACTTGGTGAACTACTCCAAATGGGGCGATTTATAATTGTTAGTGTTCGGAGAATTCAGCAAAACTCCATAGTTTACAGGAAAGCAAAGGAGCTTTGGTATGCAGGTCGAAACCAATTTACAGGAAATCAAGAGAGGAAATGCGAGCAACCTGCCGGATTTACTGCCATTCTCGCTTTGATTTACTGTTGTTAATAGTGTTTCTTACATTTACCATCTGTTGAAGTCGACAAAAGTCGCACCGCTTAGCAGTTATTGATTTCAAAGTGACCTAGATTTCGAAATAAAAGAAGGTGTCGCATACAAAAAATATTTTCTGCTGAAATGACTCGTGCCATTCCGAATAAATTAAAAACAATAAGCATGTTTTTTTGATCAGCACAAATCAATCATCTGAGAATAAGGTCATCGGTTTGAGCATTTAATTTCACTTTGAAGCTTTTTTCGTTTTTTTTTAAAAAAAATGTTCGAGTACCGGTACTTTACCGGTACTACCGGTACTGAGGGCTTCAGTACCGTAGTACCGGTTCTCGCCAAAAAGGGTCGGTACTGCGAACCCTAATACTAACTAACTCTCTGTCATATTACCACGTTATTTTTCCCTTTGGTCTAATACGAATCAAATTCTTTTAGTTTTTCATTCATTTTGTAGTAGCACTTTTATGCAGCTACTCGCAAAAGTGATCATGTTCTATGGAATTTCCTATATACATGGCGCACTCGTGCGTAAAACCGCCGATGGCTTCAAAGCACATGACATGCTCCCCTCCCATTTATGTTACTATAAGTCATATCTCTTCCTCCTAATAGCGTGGCAGAATTTTTTAAATGGTCCTTATTGGTATAATCAGAAGCATATTGAGATCCCGTAACATAAAATTTTCCACCTCGTTCGAGTAAACGTTCCGATATTACAATGAAGACGCGAAACAGAAAAAATATAAATGCTGCGTTTCTAAACTATATTAACATCACGCACGAATCAAACACTCCCTGTTTTCAAATAGTACGTACTCATTCTTAGCTCAGTATAATTGACTGATGAATTAATTGCCGCAAATTGGTAAATAAGTAGGGACAAAGTCGTTCTACACTCGTCCACAAGAAACTTCTTGAAATGCTGCCTATCTATTATAATATTTTTTTTGATATGTTTGATGGGTTCTAGCAGACGAACAAGGCTGTATTCGAGTAAATCCTTTCTTGAGTATATTTTCCTTATCTTAAAGATGCAAATATGCAAAAATATTTTTTTTTATTTTTGCGCTAGAAGACTATATTAAATAATCAGAAAAAATGTCCCGCTTTAATCAATGTATCCATTTTGTTAGCCTAAAATACACCATGGAGCTGATAAAAACGGGTCTTTGCTGTATTTATTATTCACTGTGTCCCACATTAATAGGTACATCCCATTTTCTGAGGATATTTTCTTTCAATTGCATCGAACTACACCAATTTTTAATTGGTTTTCAAGGGGTTATTTTATCGACTTCTTCCAACATTGGGCGAACCTGTTTCCATTGGTGCGATAGTTTATGTTAACAGGGTATCCTATATTAATTGGTATACTTAAGGGTTTATACGTTGCAGATAGGGAAAATTCATAAACTTTCAGCTTTCACAATATTACAAAAACAAGTTTCCCTAATAAGATTGTGAACATTATAAAGTATTTGAAATTTTTTAATAGAAGTGACTGAAGGTTATCGTAAAGTTTCGTGAAAGAGAAAATTACAGTAATAATAATGATTTTCCCTAACGGGATTCGAGAGTTTTTTTTGTTCTTTGACATTAGGATTAGGGATAATAATCCAGATTAAAAATACTACTGGGAAGTCATTCTTTGGAAAAGTCGATATGGATGTTTTAACTATGCATGCATGCATGCACTTCAGAGGTAGCGAGATATCAAGAGCTGAAATTTCAATGCTCAGTTCTTAGCCGCGTTGGAAATTTTAGTAAACGCTATTGAAAGTATGAACTTTTAATCCCTTCAAAACTTTGTTTTTAAATTTTTTTAACTCAGCACAACAAAGGAAACTTCAGTTTTCCCTACACAATGCATGGATTGATTTAAAGGCAAACAGTTCATTTTTTCTGTTGATAATTTTTCTCGCGATATTTTCTACTATTTTGGAAGTTTTTTTCATAGTAGCACCGGTTTGGTGGTTTAAATTTCGGTTGTGTTTGGCTGTAAATTCGCGGAGGAAGTGAAGGGGACTTTACGGAAGAGCTGAAGAGGTAAGAGGTTGACTTACGACAGGCGATCCGAACCAGAAAAGGAAGATTCCAGGATAATTGAGTGAAGAAGAGTATGAAGCTGTCTGGTTTGAAGAACATTGAACCCCAGATCTGTTCCCGGTGAGCCTGTTCCGGTTTTATTTTATGTTTCATATATTTTATATTTTGTATATTTTTTGTTGGTTGATCGGGATTCATTGTGTTTTTATTTAATTGAAGGCTGCACTAGTGTGTTGATAACGCCTGTTTTTTTTCCGGGTGAAGTCATTTTAAATGATGTAAAATACCGGACGGCTGCAATCAGTTGATCCACTAAATTCCTTCTTTCATGTTATAGGAGGTGATGGGAACATTCATTTCTTACATCATTTGAATTTTCTGCATTTCTTGTATATTGTTTTGGAGTGGTCCGGTTGAATTTGTGGTCATATTTGTCATATTTGATGAAAGGCCTTTAAGTCAAAGCTACAGTAATGTTTACTGCTGCTCTTCTGTAAATGGAGGGACGTGCACGAAAGGATGTTTGTGGAGTGTGACAGGCCGAGCCGAGATGTGTAGTTGAAATGAAGAAGCCGTTTTCATGTACCATTTTCGATTATCGTGCACCGATGCGGTGCTTTAGTTTTGCACTTTCGACCAGTATCAATGAAACAATCCATTCTTCCCTTTGCTCAGAAGTGCCGCGAAGTGCCGCGAAACTACTCCGGCGCACATCAATCGAAAACTCGAATATAGTAGGACAAAGATATTCTCTTGGGTGCTACCGTAGATAGGTAACCCGATGTTGTCATAACAAGAGTTAGTCGGGTATAGCGGTTTATAGGTTGTGCTTTAGGGTTGCCAAAATGACTACGACACTAAATTTCAAAACACTTTAATTTTAAATATTGTAATTAGATGTAAATTATGTCCTTAATTTACATCTAATTACAATATTTAATATGAAGTTGGAGATGAATGGTAGTAGCCATACGCGTCGGATGCTAACGATTTTTTTCGATTTGTGATTATTCGGAGGAATTGTGGAAGTTGCTCAACAAGGGCTACGCCGTAAGGGGCTGTTTCTTTTGAAATTTAAAGATGGCCATTGTCATCTGGAAGGATACCAAGAATAGCAGATAAAGTCATCTTGAACAAGCCTAAGACGTTTGTTTGATAAGGGAATATTTTTCGGTTTGCATTTTATATCTAGCACCTAGTACACATAGTTTATACATTTTGACATCGAATATAGTGTATTTCTCTTGTTGGGTACATATTCCAGTGTTTTGATCTACTGTGGCAGACCCTTTTTATTATATGCCACATCAGGGTGTTGTATCATTATTAATCTGAGTGATTCCCAATTGCTGACTATAGGCGCTGTCCCAGTAAGGTAATATAGAATGTATGAGGTTTATTGCCTTACTGGGTGCAGTCGTCCATAAGAGCGAGTAAAGGCGCTATAACCTAGGCTCATTAGCTAAGGCAAGGTGTAAATACCTCTGTCGCATCCCAAAGGACCAAAGGAGTGTCATTAACCTTCTTAGTCTAGTCACTCCCAACGATTTATCATTTCCCCTTTACACTGAAACGGTCGGTACGGTTGTCCTCGTTTCTTCCTCCTGCAAGATTCAAAATGATTCGTTAGTTGGATTATTCATTAAATGAATAATTTAATTGCCGTATAATTTTGAAACATCTTTAAACCAAACTCTGCACAGTAGGCCTGGCCGTTTTAACATTTGCGATATATTACACATAATATGCTTCAAATATTAATGTTGACAAGAAAAACACTAAAGAATATCTGCAGTGTTTTCCAGGATGCTTTTTTGCTACTGGCTGTGTAAGGGTTAGAATAGAGAATAGAATAGAATAGAACAATGCATGGATTGATTTAAAGCGTTTTTTTATACGTAAACGGTTTTGTGGGGTACATTTGTACCCTACACAAACTTTAAGCGGACACTGTTAAATTGGTCAAGTGAAACAAATAGGTTTCACCTGCTTTAATAGATCAAATTGATTTATGATAAAGATTGCTTGTAGTTAAAATAAACCTTAACGGAATAGCAGGGATTGTAAATAGCTCTGGGGTACAAATGTACCCTACAAAACCGTTCTAGGGATAAACCACTGTATCAATCAAACGAAGTATTGGTCGAAGATATAAAAAGTACGAAATATATCTTCTACTTTCTACAATGACGCTAACAGTTGTTAAAATGTCCGAAGTGTAATCGCGACACTTCGGTTATGTCACATTAATTTTTATTTATCGTCAACGAAAGCCTGAAAGGAAGATAATCGTTTTAAATGTAATAACATCATGAAGAAGCTATCAGCAAAAAAATGTTTCCTTAAAACTGTAAACATGATTGTAAATTGCATACTAATTGGTGGAACAAAGATAATTTTATTATGGAGTATGTTTCTAAATGTCAATGAAAATCGAAAGTCTCCTAACCAAAACATTCTAAAATGTGACAGTCTTCCAGATATTTTGAAGTTTGTTTCATAAAAAAACCGTCAATTTGTGAAATTACGTCCTTTTCATAAGTTGTGCTCGTTTCTCTATTATGAACAATTGGTTTTTCAAAATAAACATGAAATGAAAATGAAATTTTCTCTAACGTACCCTTTGACATCAAGTTGATATTGTGAACCTCACAATAGCTTAAAGAACAATGAATATTCGATTCAGCTAAAGTCGATATCCCGATGTAGGTTAGACTTACAGTTGTTGCGAGCATTAATATGTACCTACCTAGATTTAATCTGTAATAAGTAGCAGTAATCCCTTGCTCTGATATTGGTTACCTTTTCAACCAACATGCACAAATCTGACTGAAAGACTCCGACAGGATATATAACTTCGTTTGTGGTCCAATGAGCCGAAATAACTTAAGTATATTGGATTTTCTATTATGAAAACATAACTACAACACATCGCACAACATTCCCCGTTCTCAACGAACACAATACCTACAGCAGTGCTTTCATCAGACTCGATCAGAATCAAATTGTTCACATTTGAACCACAAGATAGCAATAAAACTAACGGTTACCAATCAATTTCGCCGTTCCGGTTCGATTCCGTCGGCTCAATTCGCTGTTTTCCGCTGCTGCCGTTGTCTAGCCGAACGTTCAATTACATACAGCTCCACGGTTCCGATTCAAGTTTCGCCATCCCATGCCGTGTAGCGATACCGATCCTATAGTGTACTTTTTTTTCTTCCGTTTTCACACACCGCTCTATTTTCTGTTCAACTTTTACGTTGATTAAATTTTGCTCCTCTGAGGTTTTCTCCCGGGTCCCCTGTTCTAGTCTTCATTACGGGAATTGGGGCGGGGGGCACTTTGCCGGGTCAGGGCCACACTCAACTGCTCCGCGTCAGAGGCGGTTTACCACCACCTTTTTGCGGAAGCCTTCAAAAGCAACACTATAGGACGGCAGCATGATAAGGATAGCTATAGTTTCCGGTTGATTGACAGAAAGTGCTACTACTGGACTATGATATCCGTTGCTATCGGTGTGTAGGTACCTTTTCCTCTATTTTATGCCTGATGTCCGAGATCCATTCCAGACCGATCCGGCTTGGTTGAAAACTTAATCCTGGCTAACAGCCGTATAGTGCGCATCCGTAACGTTGAAAGAGACAGGGGACAAACGAGATTTTTATTAGTGAGGCCATTACCGACAGCCGTGGTAAATGGAGGATTTGGAGTGAACCGGTATAAGTATTACGGGTTGCATATGTCGCAGTACTAATAGCTCGGTGTAGCGTGGGCAATGGAAATACGACAGATTGTACTGACTCTTGGTTGGTCGTACCGACCTGGACGGATTCATTGATATCTGCATTCAGTGGAGAGCTCCATTAACTATGAGAAGTGAAAATATTTCAGTCGGGAATCATAATAATAAGTGGTACTAATTGTGTTATGATTTTCGCTGAAAGCAAATATTATGCATTGGAATCTCAATTGAAACATAGTAGTTTGCCGTGATTTTATTTATTGCTAGAAAGTACAGTAAAATGGGTAAAATGGAAAAAAAGTTCGCCCCTTGGAACGGATATCAAGGCTTAACTAGCAGACTGAGAAAATATGACATATAGAAGTTTCTACCTCAACTAAAAACAATTCGAATATCGAGTTTTTGATATTTTTACTTTCTACACTATTTAAATATACAAAATTAGTTTGCCACCTACAGTTTCCATATATTGCCCACAGATTCTGTGACTAGATTGCGTCTCAACAAGGAACGGGGATTGTGGGCACCACTACCGCTACCAGCTTATGTAGCGGTTTTTCCAGAGAATTTTTGTCCACGTAATGAGCAAAGGATAGCTGGAAAGATAAAAGAACAATACGTACATCTATGGTATTATTTTCAATCCTCGTTATTTCTACTCCCTGTTTTGTTTGTGTTTGATATTAATTACATTACCTTTCCTCTATAGCTTCACACCACCAGGTCCTTCAGTGAATGAAGATGCATCCAGCGATATGGAGAAATTCGTTTTGTTATAACTATATAGTTATAACGATTATATCGCAGATATGCTTGAGCTGTAATCTGTCAACAACACCTTTGTAACGGACAATTCTTTTGATCTACATGCTCGCCAAAAGTATCTTTGAGCTGAAATGTATGATGCAAATATTGGAGATTCTTAATTATAATCGTAAAACTTCCAGGATTGACGCGAACAAATTTTTGAGCAACATAATCAGGGCCGCCGACAGGGGGGGGGGGACCGGGGTATTTTCCCCAGGGCCCGGAGTTCTGCAGGGGGCCCGAATTTTTACCAGAAACTAAAATTTGACAAATACTTTTTCGACAAAAATTTTTTTGAGAATGCAATTAAAAATTCAATATCTTGTGTATGAGGTAACTAGAATAGCGAAAATTCTAAATTACTGCACATTTGGTATCAACTATGTTTATACCAACCTAATTCTCGCATCGAAACAAGATCAGAGCGGGCATAGCGAAATTTGTACATTGAATGTCATGTACGTAGCTCACCTGGGTTCGAATCCCAACCCCGCACACAGGAATAGATTTTTTATAGGAAGACTCCTAACCAGAATGAAGAAGCGAATGACCTTAAGGTTAAAATGGCTATAATCAAACCAAAAATATGATCAGACTTGTAAGGGTTAAACAATTAAATTGTTTGATTATAAGTCATGAGGTTGTCTTCAAATTTTGCCAATATGAAATCGATTTTTCTGATCTATTGAATTTCAATCTTCGAAAGCGCTAGATTAATATCGAAAGTTATTATTGAAATTCTGCTTAGGGTTGCCACACCGGTTTTTGGAGGCGAATTCCGTGTCTTCGTTCAGGTAAATTCGAATTCGCCCGGAAGAATCCACTAGATCCACTATTTTGCAATTTTGAGTTGCCCTTTTCTCTACCAGGAATCGTCCAGCACCCAGTCCTCGTAAACATCATCCTCGGGTTGCAGGCCCTAATTGTTAAGGAGGGCCCCTCTTGGCGTTGACAAATATTATTTTAAAAGTGCCATTTGGGTTTACTTTACCCCATTGAACCTTGGCTTAAATGGATCAATGTTCCTCACAAAGATTCTCGAAAGAAACTGGAGTGTGATTTCACACACCGTGTTTGTTTACTGAGGAGCAGAACAAAGCTCGCTCGGGTTATCCTTCACAGGAATATCCGAGGAAGCGAAGTACTACACCCAACTAAATCAACAAAACTGTTAACAAATGCAAAAACATACAACTAAATGTGAACGACACAGAAAGGCTGTGTGCTTTACCAAAACATTACACTCTACGCTGAATGTGAAGAAAATAAGATATTTTTCCTCCTAGTGCTACGAGCTACTTAAGAAATAAAACAATGCATATTTACTTGTTTTTAAGCGATTTATACAATAAAAACCAATGGAAGCGCTCCAAAATTCTGTCGAGTGGTCACATTAATTCGAAATTCTAATTGATTTCAACGCATACCCATGTGTTTCTTGAAGTCTATCCCCTGCTCAGTAAAATTCTGCTGGTCAATGTACCACTAGAGGCGGTAACCTTACCTCTATTTGAGAGCTCAGTTGGTCAAATGAGTCATCAAAAACTCTTGATAAACCAAAAATATTTCGGAATTAATTCAAAAATTAAAATTTAATATATTTGGTATGCCGTTCATTGTTCCAAAATCCATAAAAAAACATTTTTAGATACGAGATGATACCGATACGTTTTTTGTCAAGGGATCGTACTCAAATGACGTAGCTTTTTTCTGCGATTTTCGACTACCAATTACTCCTCGCAAAGAGGCCAGGGATGGTCAAAAAATACGTTTTACAATTCTTTCAAATGCGGCCTTTATCAACATTTTCATTACAACAGCTGTGCTAACACACCAACACAAATAAGAGAATAATTCATGTTTTTATAGGATTATGAATGTTTTCGAAACCAGCATAGCGTAAAATTCAACCACAACCCTTATTTGAAATTTAATCCAAGTTTCTCATTTTTTTCCTTTTTTTTATTCATACATGGATTTTTTTTATTTTGTTAAAATTTCATTGATCTATTTTTTCAAGGTGTGGATTATATTTGTATTTCTACAATTTTAAGATTCTGCCTTTTTTATATATTTCCGTACTTTTACTTTATCCATCTTTTAACATTCCTTACTTTTGCTTTTTTTTTCTATTGCTATCATTGTCACTTACTTTAATTTATAGTTCTCTCTGTTATTTCATTTTATTCGCAATTTTTCGAGAAAATTCTACTTTCTTTATTTTATTTTTATTATTGTTTCATATTTAAATACCCTGCTCTTTATTTGTTTCCTTTGTCATTCCATCTAATTTTTAGAATTGGTCTATTTACTACATTTATTCTTATAATAGCCTTTTTTATATTTTTTTGCATTTCCAAAAGTAATTTCACTTATTCAAATTCAATTTCAATTTGTCTTATTGTTTAATTTTTTACCTTTCTCATATTTTCTTCCTTATTTCTAGTTTTTAGCGTTTTGTTTTTCGTAGTTTTATTTTTCCCATTGTTCATTTAATATAATTTTATTTATTGTTTATACCTTTTTCTTAAGATTTAATTCGTTATTGTTATTTCTTCATTGTTTCCATTTAACCTATTTTGAAAGTACTTTTTCTGTTGACCATTTTCCTAAAAACATTTGATATATCTTTTTTGACACTATGCGCACTTGTTATTCACTTTACGTTAAGTTCGTTGTTTGAATTCGTTTCAAATTTCATTCCTAGTGTTTTTTTCTGTTCTTTAAATAATTTAATCCATTTTATTCATTTTCTTTTTTATTCTATAGTATACCATGTCGGCTTTTTCTACTATTTTTTGTTTTCCATTTTGTCTGTTTGCTCCGTTTTTGTTCAATACTTCCAATTTTCTTTACTTTTTCGTCTTTTCATCATTCCAATTTTCCAGTTTTTAAAAATTTTACGGTTCGTCCATTTTTTTTAAATTTCTCTATGGTTATTTTATTCTTGTCTTATATATACTCTAATTTTATGCATTCTTAACGTTTTATTTACTTTTTCTATTGCTTTAAATATTACTTGTTTTTAATGTTAAATAAATTCTATTATTCTTGATTTATCGAGTTTTTCAGCTTCATGCATTTTTTATATTAATGTTTGTATTCTTTTAGTAGTTTTTTTCATTTTCATTGTTTCTTGAAATTTTTCCTACTTTCTTATCGATTTTTCATTATTTTCACAATTTGTGCAATAATGTTCGACTTCTTTAATCTTCGTAATATGTTTTACTAGTTTCCTGTTTTCTTTTATCTATTTATTATAGGTTTTATTTTGGTTTATCTCAATTTAACATTTTTCGATTGACATTAATTTGTTTATTTGGTTGATTTTGTTGTTTTTAGCTCTTTGAATATTCTTTTAATATTTAGTTTTCCTATTGGTTTTTTATCTTTTGCCGTTGGTCGCCGTTTAGATATTTTCATTTTTTGTAATTACTACATTTTCAATCTTTCCATTTCCTTACTTTTATAAATACTATTGACAAAAATGACGCTGTTCAAAGTCACCAAAACTGTGGAAGCGGAATTAAAAAACTCCCAAAGTATAAAAACTCTACTTTTTTCCTTCAGTGGCACTACAAACAACTAGTGCTAAAAACTGGTACATGAATATAATATTTCAGTGTACTATACATAGTATTTGTGAACTCCAATGGATTTCAAACATTAACTTTTTTATACTCAGGCAATACATAGTGGTGGGGGCCCGTACGTTGGACCCCCGGGCCCCTATTTTCTCTCTGCGGCCCTGAACATAATTAACGTACTTCGTCAGCAAAAAAATAAAGGATGGTGTACACTAGAGTGCCCAGAAAAATAATGAATTTTTGAAAACTCACTCGGCCCACCCCTGAGTCGATTCCCAGTCCCACAAGGAGTACTTGCTCCAAATTTGAAGCAAATCGGACAAGTCTAGCTACCGGACCAAGGTGCCTGAAGTTTGTATGGGATTTTTCGACGATTTACATGGAGAAAACCCACTAGTTCGCATTTTCACCGCTAGGTGGCACTGTATGCATCGTATTATCACTGTAAGTGAAAATAAGAAAGATAATTTAATTGTCTACAACTTTGTCGAAGACTGCTAGTGAATCCGGCTTTGTTGAAAGAAGTTATTAAACTTTTAGTGAAGTGATGTCTGAGTCAGTTTTGCATGGGGCCTAGCAGTACGTGGTAGTATATCAGTACTAGGTTCTAACAAACTGAACATTTTTGTAGAATAATGGTTAGATTTAGCTGAATAGTATGTTCGGAAGAATTGCAGTACATAACACAAGTTATGTTTTGGTTAGAAAATTTTAGTTCCACCTGTGACCGCATAGATGGCGCCAACACTAACTTTTCAACGGAGAGAGATAGAATATCAAGATGTTTGGCAAAATTACTGAAAAAATCTTATTCTACAACTTTGTAGAAGACACCTAATTTCTATCTCTCTCCGTTGAAAAGTTAGTGTTGGCGCCATCTATGCGGTCACAGATGGAACTAAAGTTTTCAAACCAAAACATAACTCGTATTATGTACTACAATTCTTCCGAACACACTAGTGAGCTAAATCTAACCATTATTCCATAAAAATGTTTAGTTTGTTAGAACCTAGTACTGATACACTACCATGCACTGCTAGGCCCCACGCAAAACTGACTCAGACATCACTTCGTTATAAGTTTAATAACTTTTCTTGTTCGAGTCGGATCGCTTTGCAGTCTTTAACAAAGTTGTAGATAATAGAATTATCTTCTTAAGTTTCACTTTTGGTGATAATCTGATGTATACAGTGCCCCCTAGTGGTGAAAATGTTCGCAAGTGGGTTTTCTCCATGTAAATTGTCGAAAAATCCCATACAAACTTCAAGCACGTTGATCCGGTAGCTAGACTTGTTCAATTTGGCTCAAATTTGGAGCAGACACTCCTGGTGGGACTAGGAATCGACTCAGGGGTGGGCCGATGGGGGTCATTTTTTTCTGTCACTCTAGTGTACACGTTGGAAAAGCTATATTTTTTTATTCAGTTCGTTTATTTAATAGGCACAAATGCGTTAACATGGCGGTGGCAAATTATTTTTTTCCATTTTGAATATCTTGAAACTAAGAGGTTACAATGTACAAATATTTTTTTAATATAAAGAGGAACATTTTTTACAACTACCTTAAACCAAAAATACGATTCGATATACAAGATTGAACAATAATTTTTTTACAAATTTTTTTTACAGCTATCTTAGGACTAGGAATGTAGATTAATATACTAGAAGGAGTTTATGAGAAATTTCAAAGCTATCTTAAAACTAGGAATTCAATCAGATATACAAGATGGGAAATGATAGTTTTTTAATGAAAAGGTTCAAGGCTATCTTAAAACTAGGAAGATAATACAAATTGGTTTTTGCAACAGCGGCAGGAGTTGTATCAGGAACAGGGGGAGTAAGCACAATGACAGGGAAAAAAGAACAAAACTTGCAACTTTCAGGCAAAGAGAAGATCAGTGACATGAGTTAGAGCCTCAGCCTGGTAGATGGTGGATGCCTAGAATCGGGTTGACGGCGGAGAATTCTTCAAGAGTGATCAGACCATCGACCTGCTCTCGCTTTGACTTCATTTTTTGCAGACGTGGTTAAGGTAACGGCAGTCACATAGTGGCAATCTGGTGCTCCAAAAGGAAGAACAGGGAAGTTCTGAAAACGAAAAATAATAAATAAATTTTAATAAAACAGGTAGATGAGAGACATATAAGGAAGATCGCGACTTGCCAGGATATCCCGAACTGGAACATCGGGTGGTCTACCTCGGGCTCGGAGGGAATCCTTTAACTGTGATCTGGCGCCATGATACCCGGCGCACGCCCAGACAACGTGATCGATGTCGTGATAGCCCTCGTCACAAGCGCACAGACTACTCTCCGCAAGCCGAATACGCCGCAAATGCGCATCCAAGGTGTAGTGGTTGGACATAAGTCGGGACATTACACGTACGAAATCTCGACCCACATCCATTCCCCTGAACCAAGGCTTCGTTGATACCTTTGGGATAATCGAATGTAGCCATCGTCCAAGTTCCCCATTACTCCACGAGGTTTGCCAACTGTCGAGTGTCCTCTGACGACAAATGCTTAAAAATTCGTTGAAGCAAATTGGTCTTCCGTAGATGTCTCCTTCTAATGCGCCCACCTTTGCTAAAGAGTCGGCCTTTTTATTACCCGGAATAGAGAAATGAGAGGGGACCCAAACAAAGGTAATCGTAAGATTTTAAGATCTTCCCTAGAAAATACGGGAATTGCTTTTTAGTCTCGAAGAGCCTCGATAGAGCTAAGGCTGTCCGAAATGATGAAGTAGTGATCTGTGGGCAGAGTCTCGATGATGCCAAGGGTGTACTGAATAGCAGCTAATTCTGTGACGTAAACTGAAGCGGGATCATTGAGCTTGAATGAAGCGGTAATAGTATTATTGAAGATACCGAAGCCAGTGGACCCATCGAGATTTGATCCGTCAGTGTAGAACATTTTGTCACAGTCAACTTCTCGGAATTTATCTTAAAATATATTGGGGATCGCTTGCGGGTGTATATGGTCCGGGATTTTACGAATCTCTTCCTTCATGGATATGTCGAAGAACACAGTAGAATCAGAAGTATCTAGGAAACGGACACGGTTGGGATTGTACAACGAAAGATTGATGCTTTGTGCCATGTAGTCCAAGTACGAAGACATAAATCGGGTTTGAGAATTAAACTCGACGAGCCTCTCGAAGTTTTCAATCACCAACGGGTTTAAAATGTCGCATCGGATGAGCAATCGATATGAGAGTTGCCAAAATCTATTTTTAGCGGGAGAATGCCCGCCAGCACTTTGAGACTTAATGACTGCATGCAACCCAAGGCAATGCGCAAGCACTGATACTGGATTCTTTCCAGTTTGATGAAGTGTATGTTCGCAGCGGAGCGGAAACAGAAAGACCCGTACTCCATCACCGAAAATATCGTTGTTTGGTACAACCTGATCAGGTCTGCTGGGTGAGCACCCCACCATGTTCCAGTTATTGTTCTGAGAAAATTGATCCTTTGTTGGCATTTCTGTTTCAGATACCTATTGTGACATCCCCAGGTACCTTTAGAGTCGAACCAGACCCCGGGATATATGAATGTGAAGACCTGATTGATCGTTACACCCATTCATTGAAGCTGGAGTTGCGCCAGCTCACGCTTCCTAGAAAAGACAACCACTTCAGTTTTCAGCCCAAGTAGACAAATTGTCCAAAGTATCTTGCAATGGTCCTTGCAAATCGGCAGCATTTGACCCTGTAACAGAGACCACCCATATAGCTGAATCGCAATGTTGTTAAATGTGGTTAAATCATCATGCGAAAAGTGCATGTGTTTTTCAGGCAACAGGTTTGGCAAAACTGGTGAAAGACCATGCTGGTCCAGCTTCTCTGACAGAATATTGATAGAAACTGAGTCAAAAGCCCTCTTAATATCCAAGAAGACTGATGCCATCTGCTCTTTTTTAGCATAGGCCATTTGGATTTCTGTAGAAAGCAACGAAAGGCAATCGTTCGTCCCTTTGCCTTTGCGGAAGCCAAATTGTGTATCTGACAGTAAGCCATTTGATTCGACCCAATTGTCGAGGCGAAACAAGATCATTTTCTCGAACAGCTTCCGAATACAGGACAGCATTGCAATCGGTCTAGGTTAAATTCAGGTAATAATAGCCTTATGTGTAGTTTTTATAAAATCTAACCTTTATTTTATTTTAACATAGAGTCTCCTTCATATGTCCCGTTAACATTTTTGCTACTCTTCAGGGTACATATTTTTTTTATTTTGCCATTCACCCTGAAACGAAGCGAAATTCCAGTAGGTACTCTAACTTCCACAACATGGTAACTCAATACATATTCTTGTACCATTGTTTAACGGTCTTCTTAAAAGCATGTTAGAAATTCGAACATAATCCAATTATAATTTTGCACTTTTCGGTATGCATGGCAAATAAAATAAATCATAGCTATTTAAAATATATTGTGCTCAACTTATTTTCAACGAAGGACAAAACGCTTCATTTCCCGCATAAACTGTCACCAAATGGCTATTGTGTCAATTTAAGCCTCGCTTCCATAACTTTTCGTTCTTTTCAGCGCGGTGAACGAGCTGTAAACCAAGTAACGATGTTCCTCCCTCACCGAATGACCGTAGTAGGCTTTGGCTGCTTGTGTCGGGCGTTGAGTTGGGTGATTTTCCGGTTCGTAGATCATAGGTCAGATTACAGGCTACACACCTTTGCGAAGGGGAACACAAGAAGCTGGGGTAGGAAGGAGGAGAAGGAAATTTGTTACGTCATTCCACCACCCGAAAAGAGATGACTGAGTGGTTTCCAAGTTTTCAGAAAGTTTCTATGGCCGCAAGCTGCAGGGCGGTAATTTTGTGGAAAAAGTAAAAGTTGTATAAAATATGTTTGTTTGGTCGTTATTTTGGAGAGAGTTACTTCTTGGAAGCCTATTTTCACAATGACCTGTGACGATTTAAAGGTGAGAAACTTTTTTGCTCCCGGCACTTTTATCAGTAAAGGAAACCAGCACAATTTTCCATGTTTGAAAAGTACAATGAACCTGGTTCGGGGTGCTCGGAAAAAAGCGTCAAAAAATTATCTTTTTGTCACAAACTTACCTGGAGGGGTATTAATTTTAAAGTATAAAAATAGAAATATGCAATTTAGAAAATTTAAATGTAACCGCGACAGAACACTTTAACAACCATATTGGTTTTTACCTCTAAACTAAAAGTTCAGTATATCAGGTTGGAACGATTGCCAAACATGATTATGGGGGTCCTCTACCATTGGGGCTTGAAATTAAGGTTTTTTTAGAGGAATAAATTACAGACTATCTACTGGGAAGATTTTGAATTTTTATTTTGAAGCTACCGTGGAACGTCCATTCACGAACCAAATAGAGGGTTCGTAGACTGTATTAGTTTGAAAAAAGTGTTCTTTTCTTATACTTATTTTTATTCATTGGTTGAGCAATATTTTCGATAACCGATAAAAAAACGAGGTTGCAAGTAGATGATGAAAATGAATGTTTTGTGCCATTTTGAAATCTAACATGGCGACTTCTGGTTGAGCAATATTCTCGATCACCCTAACAACGTGCGCATTTTTGAAACAGGGTTGGCAAGCAGATTATAAAAATGGACAATGGACTGCTTGAAATTTAAGATTGCGACTTCCGGTTAAAGCTTAGTATGCACCTCTTGCGAAATGAGGTCGCGAAATATTTTTCCTTCTTCCGTGCGGAATTTTGACATTTGCTCGCGAAAACTAGTCTGTGTGTTTGCTGTTAGATGTCGCTTTTGATAACTGGAAAACGACATCAGCTGTTGTTTGTTTATTTCTTTTTTATATTTCTGTTGTCATTTAAATGTTTTAAATGATGTATTTTATTAATTCATCACGGATGTGTATGAAATCGGTAACAATTGTAAACCTATTTGCCATTCATGAAGCTCTCAGGGAAGTGACGTACTCAGCGTGAATCATATTTCGAGAATGATTAATCATAATGCTTATTTGTGACGGTTCCGGATGTCTCGGGGAAGTTCAGTCTGACCAATTTAGACAGCACAATTCCTGCAATCGGAAATTTAAATCATTGGCTGGCCAATTTCTATCTAAATTGGCTGCTTCTACCGGTTCTAGAAGACCCAGAGAAATGATCGAAATTCGCTCAAACCAAATCTATTGTAATTGTCCGAATCGTAAGTCTAAATCGGCGTTTGACCATTAAGAAGCAAATCTGATTGCCTTGGCCGCCTTTACCGCTTTCACAAGTCTCGGGGAAACTACCTTTCGAAACACGTTTCGGAATCCGGAAATATAACGCAAATATAACAACCGACTCCGACTCAACCGGTTTCAGGTCGAACCAAACCCTAGGCTTTAAACTACGTTAAAAATCGATTATGATAACAATGGCTACTACTAAAGGTTCCGGAAGTCTCAGGGAATGCTACCAATAATCAGTACGGATACAAACCTATTTTTGGTATAACAATTGTGAGAATCGTAATTGAAATTTATTGCCATAAGTAATTCGTGGTAATTCTTATTGCATGAAACACTAAGGAATTGCGCATATTGCTACTACTTGTATTACTACCGCCAGAAGCATAATTGTCCCATGTGTATAGGGATTCCCATAGAACATGGGACAGTTTTGCTTCTAGCGGCAGAATACCTCACACAAAAAATGCTGTTCAAGTCTGATATTACACCGAAAGTTAGACGAATTAACTGAATTCTAATTTGATGGTCAAATTGACCCTGTATGTAAATTATGGAAAAGATGTTATAAGCCTTTTACAATCAGACATAATCCAATAATACGTTATAATCCATTTAAAACGAGTGTATTGCTAGTTAGGCACTTTTCAATTAGTTAGGTCTTTTCATAATCAGTTCGGTCATAAAAATAAATTAGGCCCTTTTATAAATTGTTGTAAAATCGCTATCAAAATTCTTCATAATCAAATGTTGCGTTATGTACGTGCTCGGGTAGATATTTGTTAATGGAAAACATGAAATTTCAATTTGTTACATTTTGTGGTTAGGCCCTTTTCAAATGTTTGGATAGAACTGGGTAGATTGTAATTGTAATTGTAAATTTATTAGCTTGCGATACCCTGTTGGTTACATTTGTAAATTAAAAAAATATAAAATTATAAATTCAGAATCAAAACAAGTATGACCAGTAGCTGGTCGAAAACACTTTACGGTGCGATCTTTTCAATTTCGTCCGAGTTCTCCGCGCAACTGAATCTTTTTCCGGAAGTGTTTTTTGATTGATCTGCAAATCATCATGTTTCGATCACTGCCCACTAGGTTGATGGTGATTCCGTTCTGTTAAAGAAGTGGGAAGAAATACAATCTATAGGATCACAAGAATGAGTCACACTTACCGAATCTACCGGTGCGTCTAATTCGATGTAGATACGTTTCGCAATCGGCTCGTCCCTGCTAATCCATCGGCAGGTCGAAGTTGACGACAATGGTCACCTGTTCGACGTCGATACCTAAGACGAAAGAATCTCTCCGTAACCTGGTGCTGTAGCCAGAATCAAGTGGTGGAACTTACCCCTGGACAAAACGTTCGTTCCAACCGTTGCTCCACCGTTAGATTACCGGACAGTACCGCTACCGAGTGACCATCCTGGGACATCCTGCAGGTCAACCAACCGGCCGTTTTTCGTACCTGTTTCGATCGATTAACAGTTCTGAAAATAAGTTTACTTGGACGTTTACAACTGTCCTATACATCATATGACAGAAAATGATCGCTTGTCCGACGGTAATCACACAATTTCTCGTCCTGGTTGCGGAACTTGACGTAGTACTGTTTGATGTTATCGAGTGATTCTTGCTCCCGCGCCTGCCGAATGACGATCGGATTGGGTACGATGTACTCGGCAAACTCCATTACCTCGCGCTCGTACGTGGCCAAGAAGAACACCGACCATAACACCCGCCTCGTCCAGTACAAAAAGGAAAAACTAGGTCGTACGTCCTGAACTTTATACCCCAGTCAATTAGCTTGCCGGGTGTTCCGATGATGATATGATTAGTCAGCTTCGCCCCTTTGACGGTCTCCTCACCGCGAACGGCGTATAGAAGTTTGATTTCCGGACAAAACTTTGCCATTTTGGCAGCTACTTCCCCCTTCTGAATTGCCAGCTCATACGTGGGGGAAAGGCAAATCACCTGCAGATAGTTTTTTAACTGATGGACTCAACTGTGCATTGCCAGCACAAAGGCAGCGGTTTTTTCCTGTTCCCGACTGACTCTGGGCGATTATATTCCGTGGCGGACCGGCCAACAGAGCCATCTCCTGAATCTTGGAAGGGCGTTGAAACCCATCGCATAGACTCCCTGAAGTAATCCCGGCTTCACGTGCAAAACTTCGAAAGTTTTAACCAACCAACCGGCGAAGAAGAATCCTTTCGCTGCACCTTCAGATCCAGCTTTGATTCTACTAGACCTTAGTGAACATCTTTCATTAGCAAACTTGCATCCGCCGGGCTAAAAGATTAGTCACGGATAATTTTAAAGCTGATACTAAATATTTCGGGAGAAAATTTAGAATAGGACGTAAGCAACAATGAGATTCTCTTTGGGGTCTTTCTCTTCTGTTTGTTACTCGGTCGTTTCAATATTTAGTACTCAACTCTTTGCCTAATATTTTAGTAAAAACCATCGGCTATGTACTGGAAAATTAGTGCAAAGTGTTATAGTGACGTCATAATCGAAAGAGAAAGTAAACAAAGAGAGGCTGTCAATGTTCCTTATGTCCTAATCAAAATTTTCTGCAGATTTCGACTTACTTGAATGCCTCTGCATCTTCCGCGGAGGAAGGTGTTTCTCCATTTTCTCTTGCAGCTTGTTTTTCTTCAGGAGCTGCTAGAGTCAGAATTTCTGTAGCTACCGAACTCCAAACATCAGGTGCAGCTTTGGTTCTACTGCCGGTGGACTAGGTTTTTCCGCATTCTCTTTCTCTGGACTGCCAGCCGCCGGCTCTGAATCCTTATCCTTGATGATATGTACTCAGTTCGCTAACCTATTTGTATTGAAAAGAAAAATTCAAATCCCATCCCAATGACCGCTTCAAAAATAGGTTATAACAAAAAAAACATTTACCGAGTGCAGAAATTTCTTGATCCGTCGTCTTTTTGACCCAGTTATCGGCAGCGCTTGCCATCGTTTCGATCGGGTATTAAAATTCAATAGCAAGGTACAAAGTATGGGAAATCGTCCTGAATCAGCACGGGTACTGTCCCTCGGGTGGTTTATTCCTTGCAATTCGCTGAAATTTTGACCAGAGCGACCTTGCGGAAAAAACGATGCCTTCTTTTGCCTGCTCACTTCCCTGCCATGAAACCGATGATGAGCGCTTATTCCAAACGGTTAGCCGATTGAAGATGACGTGCCATTATGTTTGTTCTGTGAATTGATAAGGACATTTAGATATACAAAGGAATGTTTGGAGGAGGGATGCTACTGGTAAATACATACCGAAAGAGAAAGTCCTTTCCGAGCATCTTGATGTTGTGTTTTCTGTTGGCCCATTATCACTGCGTTTTCTTGCTGGGTGATTACCATGATATTATGTTGTTGGTGTTCGATCTGAAAAAAATCATAATAAAAAAATATCCGTAAATGAGTGAACTCGAGCTTTTTAAAGAAGAATAGGGTATTACATTACAATGTACTAAACACGGTACTGATCCTTTCGAAATAAAAAAGGTAATAAAAATGTCTCACCTTGCCGCACCAACTGAATAAAAAAGTCCTGCACACCGCATGGTACAGTATAGTATGCTGCTGCTACTGTGTTTGAATGTGCTGTTGCTATCTTTTTTGCAGTTGGTAAATCTACATTTGGGTTGGATCTATTGCACTAATTGCGGTTGCTGACCAGGTTGTACCGTCGGTTGAACGTTATTGCTACCGACCTTTAGGATGATGGTCATGGTCTGGAAGAAATCTTAATTTTCTGATGTTGTGGTTGAAGGTGGTTCTGCTGCTGAGCTTGCTGTGAAATGTTGGCGATAAGCACTCGAATAGTGATTGCTTGCTGCTGCTGGAATGGAATCACGAGCACTGTGTAGGCAGTGATATTTTCAAAAATAGTGGCAGACATGTTTTAAGGCAGAATGTGCCGATGAAATGTTTTCCGATGTGTCCATCATTCGTAAACTCCTGTTGTTCGTTTGAGCAGTAATTGCTATGTGGTCCTTTTTTGAGGGGCTGTTGCTGGATTTGGAGTAGTTGGTACTGCTGCGGTTGTATCGATTTAATGTTGGTTGGCTGATTGCCAGATCCAGGATGTTGAGACAAGATTAGTTGAGCTGATTTGCTTTGTTTGGGTGTGCTGCAAATAATATTAATTATTTAAATTTAATTGTTTAAAACTAGAAACAATCACTTCCAGTAATATTTTTAAACTTACCATTCAAATTCGAAATATTGAATTTCTAAACCACGAAATTTTGACAGGTTGCGATGAAAAAAATTGCCAATCTTGTGTTTTCTTATATTTTTTCATTGCAACCTGTCAAAATTTCGCGAGCCTCCGTGCGAAATAATACCGCTGACCATTATTTCGCAAGGAAAAAGTTTGCCTTGGTGACAGCGCATAGAAAGCAGCGCTGTCTCGCGGAACTATTATGAAACTTATCGTTTGTCGAACCGTGTCTCAGCTAACTTCATTTTTCGTTATCGTTTTCGCGAGAGCTGCGTACCGCTTACGAAATGGAAACGAAATTTTTTTTCGCGAACATTTCGCGACGTTTTTTATGCATAGGTTTTGTATAGGAAATTTCATTTCGCAAGAGGTGCATACTTAGCTTAAGCAGTGAAGAGCAACTGGGCAAGGTACCGGAAATCGACCGTCTTCATTACCTCTGTCTTCCACCGAAGTACGACGGGTAATGAAATAAAATAAGACATCAGACAATAATAAAAACCCCGGCCTTGGTATAGAACGGGGAAGTTAAATTGATCAAATGTGTTGAGTATCAGCTGCGGTTGTGTGTGTGATCTCTCTCTAGAGACATTGGTACGATCACTGTCGCCAATGCGAGATTCACGTGTTCTGCCTGGGACATCACCATAACCCAGTGATGGCATAAGGTTTGTGCATTGGACCGGAGTCCTAAGGGTTGCAGGTTCGATTCCTGTCTCTGGGGAGAATTTTTTTCTTCACATTATTGCTTTCGTTTAACTCACCGTTTCAATCTATTTTCCCCGTTGAATAGCACTAAAAAGTCTTCAAAAAGTGAAACCCGATTTTATCAGCCCCCAATGTTGTTCAACCCCGATTTTATCAACTTTTTGACCCGGTATCCCGCTCTCATAAACATCCTCCTTTTTCTTTTTTCAAAGATGCAAGAAACGCAAAAATAAAATCTTTATTTTTTAAATTTGTTTCTGGAAGACTTTATATTTAACTTTATACAAATTAATCAGAAAGGGTCATGAGGCTTTGTCTAGGGACTAATAAGGGGAAATATAACAGCTTCGGATTTAAAAAGAAAGAAAAATATTTGTCCCGATTTCTCTATTTTGTCAGCCTATAATGCGCCAAGGGCAGATAAAAACGGGTCTTCATTGTACTCGATAATCCTAACAATACGGGTTTTGTTTTTGAACTGGCTTGACAGGTAAATAATAAAAATTTATTGGAATCTTTTAGAAATCGAAGATGGCGACATCCGTTCGAGCAATATTCTCGATAACCCTAACAATACGGGGATTTTTCGAACGGGCTTGATGAGTGAATGATGGAAATAGTAGTTTGGTGTCATTGTGGAATCCAAGATGGTGTCTTCCAGTTGAGCGAAATTTTGCATAACCGTAACCATAACGGTGTTTTGATGTAACCGTAACCATAACGGTGTTTTGGGCTTGATGAGTAGATAAGATAAATCAATGAGTGACGCCTTTTTGAAGGCCAAGATATTAAATTTCGGTTGAGCAAACCGAAAGTCGCCATCTTGGATTTCAAAAAGGTTTCAGACATCGATTTTCGTCTTTTGCTCGTCAACTTAATTCCGAAAATACCCATATTGTTGAGGTTATAGAGACTTTCTCTAAACAGGAAGTCGCCATCTTGGATTACAAGATTGCTTCAGATATCGATTTCTGTCATCTACTTCTTCAACTCCACTACGAAAATACCCATATTGTTGAGGTTATTGATTTATCTAAACCAGAAGTTGCCATCCTGAGTTTTAAAATGGCTTCAAACATCAATTTCCGTCATGCACTCGTCAACCCAATTCCAAAAATTAAAGGGTTGTGTACTGGACACGACCACGATGACATTAAAAATGTAGCTTTTTTCAAGAGCGTGCAAATGAATTTTATCTATCACACATATCAACTCACGTTCTTGTTCACTCGCCTGTTTTCATATGTTACAATTTGCTATATACCCTCCCCATAAAAACATAATTTATTGAAGGTCTTTTAACGGTAATCTATTAATTAATCAAGTATCTCACTAGGTGATTGGCATTATTTGGCTGATCCATCTAGTAAAAATAGGCTGGTTTGTCCAGAAAATATATTCAAAAGAAAGGTTCCATATTGAGACCTGTGATGAGGAAGCCTCACGCCCGCCAACGGAAATATACAGATTCTCCATGAAATATGAAATTTCTTTTTCCATTTAAATTTTCAATAAGGTACTTATGAACTTAAGTAAACAATCTTAAGTTTAAGTATTTCTTGATCGATTAGTGGTGGAAAAAATGAAATTATTTGATAAATTACATTGTTATGCAACGTTCGCACTACCAGTTAAAATGGGTTTTTATGCTATTTTGGTGACATTTTTCTTGTTGCTAAATATTAAAACGTGTTATAACTCTGTAGTGTAAACATTGTATTATTAAACCAATTCTGCAGCGTTTTATGTTATATAGGTGTTTTATGTGGTAATAGGACTAACATAATTATATCTTCAGTACATCGGTTTGTTTCATAATTTAATACAGATTTATTTTAAAATTTAAATTAGTATACCCAATCGTTCTATTTGTTGCATACTTTAAAAAAAATTAGAACTGTGTTTTAAATACATAGGGTAGGACAGATATTCTGACTGGATAAACTGGGAAAACAATTTTAAGTGCAGTAACGCTTAAGACATGGCTTGAATTTGAATCGAAAAAGAACACCCGCTTAAACTGCTGCTGGGACGGTAAGTTCTGTTTTAAAATTTTCCGTTGTGTGCAGTACGAAACAAAAGTGTTTGAAATTAGAAAACAAAAAGTTCTGCTGGGAATGTGATTGTTTCCGATGCAATTACACTCAGATTTTTCACGCAGGGGATACAGGCCGTGTAAATGAAAACCGCGTAAATTTAAAAAAACGCGTTAATGAAAACCGCGTAAATTTCAAAATCCGCGTAAAAAACCTGAGTGTACTCTCCTATATAAAATACTACGCTGCTGAACAGTGCAATAACTACAGAAGCACGTTGTCAGATGCCTTACTGATAAAAAACATAAAACCGAAATATGAAAACCAATTGGCACTTTACCCTACGCAGCTACAAAGCGCCGTAAACATGGATTAACAAGTTACAACGCACACGCATGCATAAAAATAAATATATTTTTTTCAAACGCAGCACTCTTAAGCAGCACACACCGTATTGAATTAAATCCAAACCACCCCGCCCACCCACTTTGCAAATCATTCTGTGACACCATGCTGGTACCCGACAAATCCGCACACGGCCACCGCTGCCGAAAATGCATAGCGTCTACCGCTTATTGTAGTGCCCAGACGCTGCAGCCATGATCTTACCCGTTCGACATAAGAACAAAAACTGATTCAAACGGGTACGCGTCACCTCTATTTATAAACTAACCGTATATGGTTTAGTCACTTAGGTGCGAGTGTGTGCAAATGCCAACGTTACCGAAAATCGATAGCGCTTATTGCATCGCCCGGAGACGATGTTGCTCGTGTGGGATAAGAGCAACAACTGATTTAAACGGACATGCGTTGCTTCTATTTATGACTTTTCGTGTTTCATTGAGCAACTAAGCTGCCCTCTCTTGACGGCTGTGTCTGAGAAATCTGCCTCACGAATGGTAATTTTCCCGTTTTTCGTGAACTTTTTAATTTTACCAATTTCCAAAAGTCTACTTTTATTGGGGAGATATTAAATTATTACCAATATTTAAGATAGGTGTTTCTGAATCGGTTGGTGTATGAATGATTAAAATCCATCTAGTAATATCGGAGTTATAAGCGTGCAAACCTTACATAGTTTCGTTACATGGGAGATAGTTTAGATTTTAGAATGACACCTAGCCCCAGATAGTGGAGTAAGACATTTTTAATGTCAAAAAAACATCTTTTATTAGTAACCGTTAGTTAAGAATACGTTAAATTGTATATAACTTCGTACTGTACTATACGTGCTCAAACTTTTTCTTGCGGACACCACCATAAATTATCCACCCACTACGAATCAACTAAATGAATTGTAGAAAATCAATAATACAAATTAAATTGAAAAAAAATGAAGCACAACATTTAAGAAAATTAGCATAAAATTCTTAAAATGAGTAGAATCCAATGAATTAAATAGAATTTGGGATGGGAAGAGCGTAGTTGTCTCGTACGCAGCTCACCTGGGTTCGATTTCTAATCACGCACATATGGTTGGAGATCTTACTAAAAGAGATTTCAACAACTCGAAAAAATAGGGATTAAAAGCTCTATAATTTAAATAAAATAAAAAACCTGTTTTAATCCACCTAGTGGTGCAACTGTACCTTTCTAATTTGTCCAAACTACGATTCCAGGGATTATTATGTTCAATATAATGGTGGGAATGTATATTACATATTCAGTACGATTTGCACATACATACAATGGATCGACAGCCACGAACTTGAGATTCTATGTGTCGACGCTGAAACACTTGAAACCAGTGGCGGATCCAGGAGGAGAGTTCGAGGGGTGCGGACCCGCCAAAAATATTCACCTTGTTAAGAAATTTTATATTAGTTTCAATTTTGAAATAGTTTCAAGCTCAAAATCATTTCAAACTAAATCTTTTACTGGTTTTTATTAAATGCGGTTTTTGCCAATTACGAATCCAATGAATCCAATGAATCCAATAAATCCAATAAATCCAATAAATCCAATAAATCCAATGAATCCAACGAATCCAACGAATCCAATGAATCCAATGAATCCAATGAATCCAATGAATCCAATGAATCCAATGAATCCAATGAATCCAATGAATCCAATGAATCCAATGAATCCAATGAATCCAATGAATCCAATGAATCCAATGAATCCAATGAATCCAATGAATCCAATGAATCCAATGAATCCAATGAATCCAATGAATCCAATGAATCCAATGAATCCAATGAATCCAATGAATCCAATTAATCCAATTAATCCAATTAATCCAATTAATCCAATTAATCCAATTAATCCAATTAATCCAATTAATCCAATGAATCCAATGAATCCAATGAATCCAATGAATCCAATGAATCCAATGAATCCAATGAATCCAATGAATGCAATGAATCCAATGAATCCAATGAATCCAATGAATCTAATGAATCCAATGAATCCAATGAAACCAATGAATCCAATGAATCCAATGAATCCAATGAATCCAATGAATCCAATGAATCCAATGAATCCAATGAATCCAATGAATCCAATGAATCCAATGAATCCAATGAATCCAATGAATCCAATGAATCCAATGAATCCAATGAATCCAATGAATCCAATGAATCCAATGAATCCAATGAATCCAATGAATCCAATGAATCCAATGAATCCAATGAATCCAATGAATCCAATGAATCCAATGAATCCAATGAATCCAATGAATCCAATGAATCCAATGAATCCAATGAATCCAATGAATCCAATGAATCCAATGAATCCAATGAATCCAATGAATCCAATGAATCCAATGAATCCAATGAATCCAATGAATCCAATGAATCCAATGAATCCAATGAATCCAATGAATCCAATGAATCCAATGAATCCAATGAATCCAATGAATCCAATGAATCCAATGAATCCAATGAATCCAATGAATCCAATGAATCCAATGAATCCAATGAATCCAATGAATCCAATGAATCCAATGAATCCAATGAATCCAATGAATCCAATGAATCCAATGAATGCAATGAATCCAATGAATCCAATGAATCCAATGAATCCAATGAATCCAATGAATCCAATGAATCCAATGAATCCAATGAATCCAATGAATCCAATGAATCCAATGAATCCAATGAATCCAATGAATCCAATGAATCCAATGAATCCAATGAATCCAATGAATCCAATGAATCCAATGAATCCAATGAATCCAATGAATCCAATGAATCCAATGAATCCAATGAATCCAATGAATCCAATGAATCCAATGAATCCAATGAATCCAATGAATCCAATGAATCCAATGAATCCAATGAATCCAATGAATCCAATGAATCCAATGAATCCAATGAATCCAATGAGTCCAATTAATCCAATTAAAGGGAGGTTCTCATTCAAATGGCCAAAAAGTATGCAAAATTTGGATTTTTTGGTGGGCCAATGAAAGACAAAGAAGGAAACAGTTTTAGAACTCAAATAGCTTATATTTTCGTCTTCATTTACAATTCTTTTTTAAAGGCGGTAAAAACAAAATGGCGCTCGTTGTAACGTTTTCTTTAAGGTTAGATGCACGTGGAATTCCAAAACTGCGTACAACCTGCTGCATCAGGATCGATCTGAAATAAAACTAATAAAGGGCGAACACGAAATTATTGCGACACCGAAAATGTCATGCCAATTTTCTTATAATGTTTAAAATCAAACCAAAATTTTAGGGTAGTTTTATACACATATTTACTTCAAAAATCAAAAGAAAAGTTAATCGATGGAGCCTTGAGTGTAAAATTGAACGCATTTTCGTTTGTGCCCTCCATCAAAGTCTTTACAGTGTCATCTGGTACCAGTTTCTCAGTTTTTTCCATTTTCTTAACATGTCCATCTTTTTGTCTTTGGCTGTCTTCTTGCTCTTCCGAAGTTCCCGCTTCATCATTGCCCAGTGCTGCTCCACCGGGCGCAGCTCCGGAAAGTTTGGCGGATTCATGTCCTTTGGAACAAAACGGACAGAATTGGCCTCATACCACTCCAGGACACTTTTAGAATAGTGGAATGATGCCAAATCTGACCAAAATAGCGGAGCTTCGTCGTGCTGCTGCAAGAACGGCAAAAGGCGCTTCTCGAGGCACTCAGATCTGTAGATCTCGCCATTTACTGTGCCCTTTGTCACGAAACGCTCACTCCTCAGTCCGCAAGAGCAGATGGCCTACCAAATGAGATATTTGGAGGCGAACTTCGACATTTTCTTCTTCTTAAATTTGTCGTCCACATAGAACATGCTCTTGCCGGTGAAAAACTCCAACCTCGGAATTTGCTTAAAATCGGCTTTTATATACGTTTCGTCGTCCGTCACACAGCAGCCATATTTTGTCAGCATCTTCTCGTAGAGCTTCCGTGCCCGAGTTTTAGCCGTCGATTGTTGCCGCTCATCGCGGTTTGGGAAGTTCTGTACCTTGTATGTATGTAGTCCAGCTTTCTTCTTTGCATTCTGGACGTAGCTCTGCGACATGCCGATCTTTATAGCCAAATCACGGCTTGAGACGTTGGGATTTGCTTTAATCATCCGCTTCACCTTTCCCCCGGTTTTTTTTGTTCTCCGGTCCCGGTTTTCTTCCAGCTCCTTTGCCGTGGTCCAGGTCAGGAAATTCCAGGTGTTTGGAAAGAATTTGTTCTCTCGACTCGCGTTGGTTCACCTCTATTTTCGTTGAATCGAAAAACACGACTTCGAGTTTGACAGCATGTAAACAATACACATCAATGAGAAGGTGCGCAAAATTTGGTTAATTTTTACCCAATGGTAAAAAAGTTGTTGAATGTGTTGCAATAATTTCGTGTTAGCCCTTTAAAAACGCTAAGCAAACTAAATTTACTGGAGGAATGACCTATAAACGGATAAAAAAACTTCGGATTTGACGTAATCTTGCGGTATCAAACTTTGAGATCGATTTCTAGCCCTTTTTTCCACTTTAAAGCTTTACTAAACCTAGTGAATACAGAGAATTTGTAGATTTTATACGTCATTCATCCAGTAAAAAGGTTTTCTTCCGAGAGGTCAAAAGATGAAGTCTTTGAATGGAATCGTTTTCAAATGAGATTGTTCGCAGTTTTAAAAATCCTGTTTTGAGATAAACTTTTCACAACACTCCGGATGAATTATTTGTGGTAGAATGGCCATATTTTGTAATAATTAGATGGAATTATGTGTTTTGGACATCGTTGATTACTAATCTGAAGCCAGTTTCTCGAACTTCAAAATAGCCGATCCAATGTGGCGGACCTCCACTAGAAACTTAATCCAAAATCGAAAAAAGGTTTTGTGATTTATAAACACGAATTTGAGTTAATACGTATCAGAATCAATAAAAATAAAAATTGAGATTCTAATATGGCGGACTAATATGCGACTTTAACAATTCTGACCAAAATTTTTCGTTTTTCACCATTTTCTGTGGTTGTTTAATAACTCACGATTTGTCAGCGATGCCTTTGCTGATCAAGCCGGTCAGGCATAATGCCGTTTGACACAATACAGTAGACACTTATACCTTTTAAAAACCACAACGAATAATTGTTAAATGAGAACTTCCCCTTAATATTGAATTGTCGAAACATGTAGCTTCAAAAAATACTAATAAAAATTCAAAATTTATTCATTAGATACTTTGCAATTTATTCCCGAAAAACAGCTCAATTTCGGTCCCCGGGCTAGACTCTTTTTAAGTTCAATGACTAGAAAATATCTAAAAATCATGTAATTAGGCATCCGATGACCCCCACGCGAATTATCGTGCAGTATGTTTTACACCTTCTGTCAGATTGTTTACCAGCTCCTACTTTATTTGATGCGGAACGCCAATTATCTTAGAATTGTTGATCATTTCCAACTATTTTCTGAGTTTTGTTAGCGTCTGCCTAATATCTTAGAATTGGGTGTAACTCTAGCGGGTTTCGAGGGTTGTTGTTCTTGGGTACGACTCTTATGATATTGGAGGTACACCATTCCCGAGTCATTTTTGCGTAGTGACAGGAAGCAAAACCTGACCTAATCAGTGCGGAAGAACTGTGTTTGTTTAAAATATAACAAACGTTTTAACAAACATTTTTTGACGAAAATATCTTGATATTTTACTTTTCAGCCATCATGTGCAAATCGCTTGCCAAATAAACTATTTAACGGATGCTTTGACAACTGTTTTTTCTACTCAAACTTAACTTTAAAGCTTTCTTTTTTTGTGGACCGCGTAAGTTTGTTGGTCTGAGAGTTGCTTGAAATCCGTTTTGACGTATGTTTCACCGTCTATTAACAATTCATTAATTTGAACATCTGGTATTTGAAATAGTAGAATACCTATATTTAGCATTTCACGTAAAAATCGTTCCATATTTACAAAACTAGCGGGAAATATAAACGATAAGCAAAAAATAAACAAATATTACGTTGATAATGTAACCGTTTCGTTGTACTCTCCACTCGCTTTGCCGTTCATTTAGCTAACAGTTTATCTATAGTTATAATTTTCTTTGGTTTACTACAAATAAGATTTAATACATCTTTCCCACCTGGAACGAACGATCTTTGGTCATACTCAGATTAAATTCACTATACCACTTACAGTAATTAGACGATTCGGTAGCGTTTTAAATCATTTGGATTGTAGGGTCAATGCTCCCTTATTCATCGCATTTGTCTCCCAGGTTGTACACGTAATTGGCTTTGTGTTATAAATAATAAAAAGTTCTCGATACACATATGATTGCGGTGTAAAAGCCAACTGTTAAAATTCTCTTGGAAAGGAAATTTCGTACAAACCGTTACTGACCGAACGCGGTTCACAGAACTTTTGTCCTATGTTTACTACTACTATCTGTGATTAGTGAGTAACAGTTGCCAGAATGTCTTCTCAAAGTAAATTATGTTTGTTGAGAAGTATCCTTCAAACTTTTTGAAGGAATTTAATGTTACGTTTAACTCGGATTTGAATGCATATTACTTCGGCAAATATACATATGTTGGCTTGGTTACCATGTGCTTGCTTTCGAGGATATGTTAATATCTTAACGTCATTTTAAAAAATCCTCGCTTTTTCTCTTTTTAAATTAATAATGAGGAGTAAATATGTGATTCAATATCAAACGCTGTTCTAAGTGACTTCTTTGAATTCCATCAAATTACAATTTCACTGCTTGGATTTTATGAGTTTGAGAATTAATGCAGTGAATTCGAATTGTTGTATGTCTTGTTTGAAGTTGAGTCAGCACCACTTGAACAGAGAAGCTGAGATGAATTAGGGAGCACCTACCCCATGTCTAAATTGCTGATAACGAGCCACGTATCCAACTAAAAACTCCCCAGTGCAAATACATTATTGTTCAGTGTAACCAAATTCGTACATCGGTATAGTAATTTTCCAAGATGACGCGAAATTTTTACATTGCCATCGCTGTGTTGATGTCGCGTTTATCAATCTTCACTAGAATAGGTGGGTTGCTTGTTAAAAAGTAGTAAATTGAGTTAAAGTTTAACTTCAATATCTTCTTTCTAGTGCTTGCTCTACGCTGTAAGCACTGCGAGTCAGATGTCAGCTGGGAAGCCTGTATTAAAAGTTCAGAAGTTACTACATGCTCCGTTGACAAGTCTGTTGAGAAGGCTGTGAAATTTCACCATTACTCGGGTGTGGCCAACATAAGTAGTAGTCCGTCCTGCTTTCGGTTACAGTTGACAACCCAATCTACCGGGAAAGATACCTATAGGTCAGGTTGTTCATACGATAGAAGTTTCTGCCAAGAGTGGGACAAAACGAAGGTTATCGTTGTGCAGTGCTCGTTCTACTCCGAAGAAAGTCAGCCGTCGCCACCGAAAAGTTCTGGATCGAATAAAAAAAATAAACCGGTAGAAGCTATAGAAAAGCTCACTGCAGAAGACACAAATAGTCTCCCTTTGGATACAAATAAGAACTCAAGTGCAACGCAAGAAGCGACAATATCAAGCACCAATGGACGCAACGGCAGTTTTATTATGCCCGTTGCTTTTGTGCTTCTTGTAATTGTCATTGGGTTCGGATATTAGCTGAGCCTATGAACTTAAAGACCAGCATGTATAGTTTTAGATTTAATAATAATTCAACAACACACCAAAAAACAATGAAATTTAAACGACATGTAAATCAATACGAATGTAAACATACAACGATTGAATCAAAAATTTGATTAAAAATTACGTTAAAATCAATTGGAGCCTCAAACAGCATACAATTTTACACTTTCATTCGTGTAATATTACATGTCATCCATTTTACAGCAGTAAAAATACATTGAAGTGCATTGGTTTTCCGTTTAAAGAAACTGTAATTTTCAATTCGCGTGAAAAGTTATAATAAAATTAGATGAATTAGTCGTGTGTAATTGTGGTGGAACTTAATTTTACATTTATATTCATGCTCCAAATATGTGCATGAAAATAAACTTAAAATTACAAAATATTTTTTTCTGTGAAGGATTGATTTAATATGTGTAAAATATCACTTCCACTGCACAGTGCACAGTGGTCGCAATGGTACCAAAACGTGCGTTTAATTAATGGTGCTCTAGGAGTTGATTTTAGCGATTTGATGTGTTAGAAACACTTTTTCAGAATGGAAGCCCCCTTCTTTTGATGTATACTGAATTGTGATTAATCCACCTAAAAGTGAGATAGAAAATTTATTTCCACTAACTTTTAAGATAGAGGCACAATGTCAATGACAAAGTTATAGTAAATTCTACTGCGAGAAAACTTGTTGAACATGCAAACTCTCCAAAATGTAATGGTGTTGAGATAAAGCAGGTTGTTTGTGGGAGGTATCCAAAAAATCATTTTTTTATTATAACTTTTTTCTGAGATTTTTGCAATTCTTTAAATGTTCTATAAAGTGGTTGAAATTAAGAAATTACAGATATTTGTCGAAGACGTCAACATTTTTTATTTCAAAACTTAAGAGTTATTAAATAAAGCGGGTTAAAAATACCGCCATTTTGAATGACAATTACTAAGAGATGTGGAAATATGTGGAAGATATTTCGATTCTATGAGAAAGACAGTGAAAAGTACTATAAGCAAAAATACTACTCACAACGGGCATCCACCGGCCTGTATATAAAAAATACTTTCCGGCAATGAATGTTTTTCATTTTGTAACAAAATAATTACGACATTTTAAGCATAACTATTTATAGCAATTGTTTCTATGTGTTATTCTATTCTACGAATATTCTAAAAAATCTTTGGAAATGTCAGAGTACACATATGAATCCAAAACTCTCAGCTCTGTAGTCTCCAACTTACGAATTATTCCTAAACTAGCACAACAACAAAAGTGATCAACTAAAAAATGCGCAAAATTTTTTGGCTGTCTTTACAAGAATAAAAACCATTACAAAGAGTATTAGGGTTACTGCACCCTAATTCATCTTAGCTCCTGTATTCATCCCACCCATTGGAACTCATTAGTTAGAGAAGTATTTGCTATCTCTATTCAACGCAGTAGCTCAAAAAGTCTAACTGTACTGCTTCTTAGGAACGAAGGAAAGATGGTGATACTTACTTAAGCGCAATCCAGTCACTCTAAGTCGAGTTATCAACGAAATATTGTGACATCCCGACTAATGAGATGGATAAGGGCTCGTCTACCCTATATGCCGTTTTCATGAAACGATTATGTGGCCGGAATTGTCAATAGTTATTTTGCAAGCACGCATTGAATGAATAAATATTTGAAATTAACCCTCAAAAAGGCAAGCGAAAATTGTGACTTCATAAAGCATCGCTTCTAAGACCCAATGAAACCAAAAGCCTCTTTTTTGTTGTTTTACCAGTGAGAGAATCGAAAGCCCGAAAATGCTCGATCATTTGTATTTCGAATTACAAATTCATTGAAACTAGGGAACTGTAACTATCGAGCCTCTGAGACCCCTTGCCATTTTGAGGATTAAAATTTGACAGAGATGTAATATATAGGTAAAAATATTTTTCTAAAGATTTTTTGGCAAGTCGGATCCTAAGTAGTAACTCTAACTACACAGTCGTTTCGTGAAAATGATATCTAATACTCTTTGCTATGGTTCATACTCATGAAAATAGAGTAAACCTTTTTAGACGTCTCTAGTGTTCGCTTTCCAAATCCTGTCAATTTATGAATAGTTTCAGATAACAGAAATTCAAAGTTCACGATTTATATGTGTATTTATTATTCTCAATGATTTTTTAGAATATTCGACAAATAGAAAAAAAATCGCTAAAAAATTTATGCTGAAAAAGTCGTACTTATTTTGTTACAAAATGCAAAACATGCATTGCCGGAAAGTATTTTTTGTATACAGGCCGGAGGATGCCCGTTGTAAGTAGTATTTTTTCTTATAGTACTTGTCACTGTCTTTCTCATAAAATCGAAATGTCTTCCACATATTTCCACATCTCTTAGTAATTGTCATTCAAAATGGCGGTATTTTTAACCCACTTTATTTAATAACTCTTAAGTTTTGAAATAAATGTTGACGTCTTCGACAAATATCTGCAATTTCTTAATTTCAACAACTTCATAGAACATCTGAAGAATTGCAAAAATCTCAGAAAAAAGTTATAATGAAAAAATGATTTTTTGAGTGCCTCTCACAAACAACGTGCTTTATCTCATTACCATTACATTTTGGAGAGTTTGCATGTTCAACAAGTTTTCTCGCAGTAGAATTTACTATAACTTTGTCACTGACATCGTGCCTCTATCTTAAAAGTTAGTGGAAATAAATTTTCTATCTCACTTTTAGGTGGATTAAACACAATTCAGTATACATCAAAACAAGGGGGCTTCCATTCTGAAAAAGTGTTTCTAACACACCAAATCGCTAAAATCAACTCCTAGAGCACCATTAATTAAACGCACGTTTTGGTACCATTGCGACCACTGTGCACTGGCGTCTGCAAGGTGGTCTAGTGAGGGGACTATAGTCCTCTTCTTAACGTTCTGAGTTTTTATATATATATATATATATATATATATATATATATATATATATATATATATATATATATATATATATATATATATATATATATATATATATATATATATATATATATATATATATATATATATATATATATATATATATATATATATATATATATATATATATATATATATATATATATATTGTTCAAAAATTTGTAGCAACGAATAAAATTCGCCTTCTGCATTTTCGACACAAATCATTGTAATTGAGTGAGGATCCTGAAGCTCTTATCGATAACAAGATGGGCTTGAAAAGTGTAAGAGGTGGTTGCGATGAAATTATGAAATGAATCTATCTGACGTCAAAATAAAACATAGCCCTGAAGGCTCTGAAACCTATAGGTCTGTGGCTTACCGGAACGGAAAAAAAATCACAGAAGCTGTTTTCGCAAATTGCAGACAGTACCGTCTTTATGCATGGGCACACTGGGCCTGGGTTAGGGGTCCGCACTTTGGATGGATATAAATCCATACTAACGCCTGTGTTCGAAAAAAGGTACAATCGAATATTTGTAACTTTTCAGAGCGTTTTTAAAATGGAAGAAATTTGAATTGAAAGTTTATAGTTTCAGTGGCGTAGCCAGAAATTTGGTTTGGAGGGGGTTTTGACGAAAATCTTAGATTTTTCAAAAATGTTGGCGGGTCTATTGATGACATTTAATCTGTAGGCCGCGATCGACTGGGTACTACCGTGTTCTGCAGTAATAGCGAAATGGGATGGTGTGAACGGGCATGGGCGCTATAACCCTACCGTAGGCAGAACTTAGTACCTGTCGCAGGTGTCAGTTATGTTGGGTGCGGACTACGAGATAGTTTAGGTCAAGTTCAACGAATGGCCCAAAACACCACTTCACTAACAAGCTCATGCTAAAACTCGCAACTTCGAAACCGTAGCATTGGAGGAGCTTTAATAGACGGGGCAGAAGGTGTGGAAATGCGGGGATCGAGCGACGGCACAAGAGCTGGGCAAAATACGCCAACGCGTGATCAAGTGGCAGACGATCAGCGAATGGATGTGTGTAGTGTGGATCAAAGGCCATTTCATCAACTAGAGCATTATCAATGTGCACTGACCTCACGAAGCCGAGAAAGATGCATTTTATGCGCAGCTGGAGCATGTCTATGATAGCTGCCTATGGCGGAATGTTAAGCTCGTCATCGGTGACATAAACATCCTGATAGACCGGGGGCATTGTATAAACCGGTTATTGCACAGGATAGTCTGTACACTTTATAAATAATGTGTAGAAATTCTCACGATTGATAGGTATATTATGATGAACACCTAAATAGCGAAGCAGTAGACGACAAGATTATTGCAAAAATCAGCTTGGAGACGCGCGCAGTCGACGACAGATTCCGGATCTACCTAAGATTCATGAAAAAATAGGACGGTTCAACCGCTGGCAATGATCAACTGTCATGTGAGCTACTCAAACACAGAGTAGAGGAATTGGCTAGAGCACTCCACTGGGTGCCTTTGAAGATCTGGAAGGAGGAGATTTCACCGAAGTATAGGATGTAGGAAGCAGTATGTCCCATCTATAAAAATGGTGTTAAGCGGGATTTTTGCAACTAATTACCGATTAATCACATTACTGAATTGCTCTTGTATGCAAAGGTGACGTAAACGACATCCAGTATATTTTTCAGGAAATCAATTTACAATCTTGCATGGTGCGCGTAAAAGCATGCTTTTGCCACTTTGCTTCTCGCATTTCAACAGGTAATTATTTTTTTTCATTTGAAGTCGTTTGCACAGAAAGCTGAGAATTTTCGTAGTGAACTTAAAAATATGAAAAAGTTAAATTTGACCAAAGAGGCGTTGAAGTCACTTTTGCATACTAGGATAGTAAACGTCATCTACAAGGTGTTCTCCCAAATTCTTTGTTGCCGCCTATAACCGTTAGTAAGGGAATTCGTAGTGCAATATGGCCTATAATTCACAAATACGGGTTGCATTTATATCTTCAACCAAGCTATTTGCAAACACATTCTTGAAAACTTTGCTGAAGACACTAAGTCTCGAACTAAATTTGATTGGAATTAGTAATGCATCCAACTGGATAAATTAATCAACAAAATTATGCTGCTAAATACTAAACCTCAAAAAGCTGAGAGTTTCCAAATTATGGAATCTTGGCGCCATTAAATTCGAAACCCAAATGTACATAATAAATAGCGAAAAACGTGAAAAAATTTCAATTTTTTTATTACCAATCTTAGCTAGTGGCACTTTATATAAAGGCTCATAAAAACCGATTCTGACCTGTTAGAGACAAGCATAAAACGCTATTTTTCATCAGTTCCTATGTAGGCGTTTTTATTGAGCTATTTTGCTTGATATTTACATGATTTATCAACTATAGGATCCTCACTAAAATATTAGTTACAAGATCCCATTCTCACAATTTAAGTCCCCATAACGTTTAAAACATTAGGCTCTCAATGTAATGAACAGATAACAAACTTCCAAAATTATTATTTGAATATTTAATAAACTAGTCAGCATCAAACTTTTTTTTCTTCTATTCAAATATTTTGGTTTGGAGGGGGTTTTAACCCCCAAAACTCCCCCTTGGCTACGCCACTGTATAGTTTACATTTATACTGGCATTATTTTATCAATATCTCAATTGATTAGTATCCCATGTGATTAAACCTTCAAAGCGCATCAGACATCCAAGCGGAATGATTCTAGCGACAGGAAACGCATCACGACAAGGTTAGGATGGTACTCTGAACCAATTCAAGCGTCGCACAAACACTTCGGTTCAAGTTTTCACTTAGTCTAAGGAAAACCAGTGACATATTTTGGACTGTAAGTATACAAAGTTCGGAAGGGACCGAACCGTAGCGACAAACAGAAGATGATGGCCAACAAATCTGCGGATGTGGAACAATGATTCAGGCTTGCATCATAAACGGATAAATCTACAAAAGTAAACCCCTCTAAATTCTGCTTCACCACTATTCCTGGACCATCTTAAACTCCAGAACTTCGCCCTATTGTGCTTAAAAGGACCGACATCAATTTTTGTCACTATGTAATGATAATTTTTTTTTCTGATTATAGAGAACCCTAAAATAAAATGATTTAAATTTTACAATGTAGTTTATATATGTTAAATTAAAAGCCTCAGTTTACGGCCAAACGTTGAACGCAAAGTCAAAATGTGATCCACTTCCCTTGCGAAGGATGGCTTGAATTGTTTTTTTTTTTTTTTTTTTTTTTTTTTTTTATTTCAATTATAGAGGTTTTAACCTTAAGGTCATTCGCCTCTTCGGGTTAGAAAAATCTCTTAGGAAAAATTTCTAACCCTATGTGCGGGGTCGGGACTCGAGCCCAGGTGCGCTGCGTACAAGGCAATTGATTTACCAATACGCTACGCCCACTCCCCCTTGAATTGTTTAGGCTTATTAGTTAACCACTTACAAAATGTGAGTAGGTACATTTTTATTAGTTAAAATGTATCATTTAGTTTATTTTCTACGCCTTTCCAAGCCGGTTATAAAAAAAACGAGTGTACCAAATGTCTATTGAATTACTTAAGGCTCAAGTTACCTTTTTTGAGCATGTGTTAGAATTGAACGCTTGGTAGTATGGGTAGAAAAAATTGTGTTCAGCTTTACCACCGGATTATTCATTTAAACCTTTTCAAAACTCTAAAAGAAGAATATCAGTCGATTTATTAGGTCACCACGTTTCAAATCATACAAAATAGCTGCTGGAAAAACCATCGGCTTGGCTGAATGGTGCTTTTGAAAAAGTGGCTGTGATCTTTTGTCACACTACCACACCGTGTTGGGGTACGCAACACAACTGCGCAATGAAAAAAACACAGCCACCTTTTCGAAAGCACCATTCAGCCAAGCCGATGGTTTTTACAGCAGCTATTTTGCATGATTAGAATCGTTATGATCTAATAAATCGACTGATATTCTTCATTTAGAGTTTTGAAAAGGTTTACATGAATAATCCGGTGGTAAAGCTGAACACAATTTTTTCTACGCATACTACCAAACGTTCAATTCTAACACATGCTCAAAATAGGTAACTTGAGCCTTAATAAAGAACCTTTATTTTGATTCCTACAGCGAGGATAGAAAATGCATGAACTTCAAGGCGTTATGCACGCTCAGACTCAACATCATATCGATTTATTTCATAAGTGGTAAGATTCGGCAAAGTGTAATGTTCATAGATTTTTTCAAAAATGTTAGCGGGTTTATTGATGACATTTAATCTGTAGGCCGCGATCGACTGGGTACTTAGTTAGTGGCACTTTATATAAGTGAAAACCCAAAAAAGAAATCAAAGGCGCATAAAAACCGATTCTGACCTGTTCGAGTCAGTTTCTATGTAGGCGTGCTTGATATTACATGATTTATCAACTATAGGATTCTCACTAAAATATTAGTTACAAGATTCCATTGCGTTGCGTTGCGTTGACGATGATTTTGGCGGATTGCACACTGACTTCATCATGTATGACTGCTGATTATCTAATAAGTGGTAGATAGGAATTCATACCAATCCGATCCACATTAAAACCTCAGCACATGATAGCCATCATTGCCGGCTGCCCCCATCTCCTTCGTTCACGGGGAAGGATAAAGGATAATGTAGACGGGAAGTGTTGATGCTCCACCTACTTAACGGAAGGACGACGATTCATCAGACTCTTCCATAGGTGTCGCGGAGTTGGTGGTTTGGAAGGGTATAAGGTCTAGGATTCGCTCCAAGCAAACGATGCGACCTGTAAAGAATATTTTATTATGTAGTAGTTTAGTTAGTCTTCGAGTACAAAATCACTCGAAAAAGAAAAGATCTTGTTTTGTTTTTGGTTCTTTTTAAACTCTGGGCAGCCGGCTACCGAGAGTATCCTATGTTTCCTGAACAAAAGCAATTCGAACTCCATACAGCCGACCATGGGAGTATTGCCTAGAAAAGCTAATCTTATCTGCGTAATTGGCCGGATCACTATCTATTGTAACAGTATTTAGACAGAATTCGCAACTTCTTCTCTACGGTATATTTATTTGGTTGAAAACTAAATGATAACACGTTATACAGACAAAGAGTTATGAGAGCGCGAGATGTCATAAATCAAGGTATGTATTTCCTATTTTACGTATCAGATGATTTGTAAAATACACGTATACGAGCGATAATAACGACCATTGAGAGAAATACAACGAATTGTTAACCTGATACACGGGCTGGTTAGCAATAACGGAACTTGAAATTAGATTCATAAAAACAGACGCGGTGAATTTTCAGTACCTATTGACCCGCGATCATCGATACTAGTCAGATTAAAGTGTTGTTGCGGCTGATTTCCGATCAGATATTCATTTTTACGGTAGCGTTTCCTTGATTAGATCTGTTCGCACCCTCTTATTCTGCTGCTATCGGCAGAAGGCTGATAGCACCCAGTCGTCGCCGGTCTAAGGACCAAATGTCATCAATAGACTTAGACTCGCGTGGAGGCATGAGATAGGAGACTTGTGAGAACTAAAAAGATTAAAAAGAAACGACATGCTCCGTCCTGAATCCGAACTCCAAACGGAACGGCGTCTCCTTACCATTCCAATCCCTTTAGTGAAGACTATGTTACCTCACCGTTTGACGACCTATTAGTTACAAGATTCCATTCTCACAATTTAAAGGGCGAACACGAAATCATTGCGACACATTCAACAGGGCATAACTTTTTTACCATTGGGTAAAAATCAACCAAATTTTGCACACTTTCTCATTGATGTGTATTGTTTACATGCTGTCAAACTCGAAGTCGTGTTTTTCGATTCAACAAAAAGGGAGGTGAACCAACGCGAATCGAGAGAACAAATTCTTTCCAAACACCTGGAATTTCCTGACCTGTCCCACCGGCAGTTGGGAAAAATGTTGAACATTCACCATTCAACCATCTCCAGATTGTTGAAGCGATTCCAGGAGCGGTTGACGTTGGACCACGGCAAAGGAGCTGGAAGAAAACCGGGACCGGAGAACAAAAAGACGGAGGGAAAGGTGAAGCGGATGATTAAAGCAAATCCCAACGTCTCAAGCCGTGATTTGGCTAAAAAGATCGGCATGTCGCAGAGCTACGTCCAGAACGCAAAGAAGAGAGCTGGACTACATACATACAAGGTACAGAACTTCCCAAACCGCGTTGAGCGGCAACAATCGACGGCTAAAACTCGGGCACGGAAGCTCTACGAGAAGATGCTGATAAAATATGGCTGCTGTGTGATGGACGACGAAACGTATATAACAGCCCATTTTAAGCAAATTCCGGGGTTGGAGTTTTTCACCGGCAAGAGCAAGTTCTATGTGGACGACAAATTTAAGAAGAAGAAAATGTCGAAGTTCGCCTCCAAATATCTCATTTGGCAGGTCATCTGCTCTTGCGGACTGAGGAGTGAGCCTTTCGTGACAAAGGGCACAGTAAATGGCGAGATCTACAAATCTGAGTGCCTCGAGAAGTGCCTTTGCCGTTCTTGCAGCAGCACGACGAAGCTCCGCTATTTTGGCCAGATTTGGCATCATACCACTATTCTAAAAGTGTCCTGGAGTGGTATGAGGACAATTTTGTCCATTTTGTTCCAAAGGACATGAATCCGCCAAACTATCCGGAGCTGCGCCCGGCGGAGCAGTACTGGGCAATGATGAAGCGGGAACTTCGGAAGAGCAAGAAGATAATCAAAGACGAGAAGGACATGTTAAGAAAATGAAAAAAAACTGAGAAACTGGTACCGGATGACACTGTAAAGACTTTGATGGAGGGCATCAAGCGAAAATACGTTCAATTTTACACTCAAGGCTCCATCGATTAACTTTTCTTTTGATTTTTGAAGTAAATATATGTATAAAACTACCCTAAAATTTTGGTTTGATTTTAAACATTATAAAAAATTGGCATGACATTTTCGGTGTCGCAATAATTTCGTGTTCGCCCTTTACAAAAACAAGTCCCCATAACGTTTAAAACATTAGGTTCTCAATGTAATGAACAGATAATAAACTTCCAAAATTATTATTTGATTATTTAATAAACTAGTCAGCATCAAACTTTTTTTTCTTCAATTCAAATATTATGGTTTGGAGGGGGTTTTAACCCCCAAAACCCCCCCTTGGCTACGCCACTGGTATACTAGACCGCTACTCCTTGCGAAATGCAATTCCAATTTCAGTTAGCTCGCTTCATTTTTTTTATTCATTTCGTTTATTTGATAGGCACAAATGCGTTAGCTTGGCGGTGCCAAATTCTTTTGTTTTTACATTTTGGATATTTTAAAACTAGGTGGTTGAAATATTTTTTTTATAAAAGAGAAAAATTTTACAGCTATCTTAAGACTAGAGATAAGATTCTATATACAAGAGAGGGGGCAAAAGATTTTTTTTATGAAAAATTTTAAAACAAGGAATACAATAGTAATAGTTTTTTAGGAAATATTTACAGTTATCTTAAATCTAACAATATAGTTTGGCACACAAAAGGAGGAAAAATATTTAAGAAAACTTTCACAGGTGTTTTAAAACTAGCGATACAATTCTATTTACAAGATGGGGGACAATAGTTTTAGCAAAGAGGTAAAATTACAACTATCTTAAAACTAGGAATACGGAATACAAATTTGATTTGGGGGGCTTATTTCCAAAATCGATGTGGCAGCAGTTGTATCAAGGACAGGGGAGAGAAGGCGTAGATGGTGACCGGGAGAGAAGAGCAAAACTTGCAACTTTCGGGCAAATGGGAGATCAGCGAAACAAATTAGCGCCTCAGTCTAGTAGGTCGGATTGGCGGATGGTATTCTTCGGACCCGCGGGGAATCCTTCAAAGGGAATCCTTCGGACCTCGAGTCGCTCTCGCTTCAGATTCCGTAGCGATAAGGGCGACGGCGGTTACATAGTGGCAGTCTGAAGCTTATCGGTTCCACACGGCAAGAGAAAACTTCTAAAAACGAGAAATAAAAAGAGAGGGGCTAAATTGGGATATTTATCGTTTTTATGAAAGTATAAATAAGGGACATATAGGGGAAATCACGATTTGCCAGCATATCTCGGACTGGGACATTGGGTGGTCTACCTCGAGCCCGAAGGGAATTCTTTAACTGAGACCTGGCGTCCAAATACCCGGCGCATACCCAGACAACGTGCTCGACGTCGTGATAGCCCTCGTCACAAGCGCACAGACTACTCTCCGCAAGCCCAATACGCCGCAAATGCGCATCTAAGGTGTAGTGGTTGGACATAAGTCGGGACATTACACGAATAAAATCCCGACCCACATCCATCCCCCTGAACCAAGGCTTCGTTGATACCTTTGGGATAATGGAATGTAGCCATCGTCCAAGTTCACCATTGCTCCACGAGGTTTGCCAACTCTTGAGTGTCCTCTGACGACAAATACTAAAAAATTCGTTGAAGCAGATTGGTCTTTCGTATATGTCACCATTTAATGCGCCCACCTTTGCTAATGAGTCGGCCTTTTCATTGCCCGGGATAGAACAATGAGAGGGGACCCAAACAAAGGTAATCTGATAAGATTTTTCAGATAACGATACACAAGGACTCCTGTATCTTCCCCAGGAAATATGGGAATTGCTTTTTGGGCTTCATCGAACGAAGAGCCTCGATAGAGCTGAGGCTGTCCGAAATGATGAAGTAGTGATCTGTGGGCAGAGTGTCGATGATCCCAAGAGTGTACTGAATTGCAGCTAACTCTGCGACGTAAACTGAAGCGGGATCATTGAGCTTGATTGAAGTGGTGATAGTATTATGGAAGATACCGAAGCCAGTGGACCCATCGAGATTTGATTCGTCAGTGTAAAACATTTTGTCGCAGTCAACTTCTCGGAATTTATTATAAAATATATTGGGGATCACTTGCTGGCGTATATGGTCCGGGATTCCACGAATCTCTTCCTTCATGGATGTGTCGAAGAACACAGTAGAATCAGAAGTATCTAGGAAACGAACACGGTTGGGAGTATACGAAGAAGGATTAATGCTCTGTGCCATGTAGTCGAAGTACAAGGACATAAATCGGGTTTGAGAATTAAGCTCGACGAGCCTCTCGAAGTTTTCAATCACCAACGGGTTCAGAATGTCGCATCGGATGAGCAATCGATATGAGAGTTCCCAAAATCGATTTTTTAGCGGAAGAACGCCCGCCAGCACTTCGAGATTCATCGTATGGGTCGAGTGCATGCAACCCAAGGCAATGCGCAAGCAACGATACTGGATTCTCTCCAGTTTGATGAAGTGTATGTTCGCAGCGGAGCGGAAACAGAAACACCCGTACTCCATCACCGATAATATCGTTGTTTTGTACAACCTGATCAGGTCTCCTGGGTGAGCACCCCACCATGTTCCAGTTATTGTTCGGAGAAAATTGATCCTTTGTTGGCATTTCTGTTTCAGATACCTAATGTGACATCCCCAGGTACCTTTAGAGTCGAACCAGACCCCGAGATATTTAAATGTGAAAACCTGGTTGATCGTTGCACCCATTAATAGAAGCTGGAGTTGCGCCGGCTCACGCTTCCTAGAAAAAACAACCAACTCAGTTTTCTCCGTGGAGAACTCAATACCCAGCTGAAGAGCCCAAGCAGACAAATTATCCAAGGTATTTTGTAATGGTCCTTGCAAGTCGGCAGCTTTGGGCCCTGTAACAGAGACCACCCCGTCGTCTGCAAGTTGCCTTAGCGTGCATGAATTGGCAAGACAATCGTCAATGTCATTAACGTAAAAATTGTAGAGCAGGGGACTTAGACATGAGCCCTGGGGAAGACCCATGTAGCTAAATCGCGATGTTGTTAAATCGCCATGCGAAAAGTGCATGTGCTTTTCAGACAACAGGTTTAGCAAAAAGTTATTTAGAGTCGGTGAAAGACCATGCTGGTGCAGCTTCTCTGACAGAATGTTGATAGAAACTGAGTCCAAAGCCCCCTTAATATCCAAGAAGACTGATGCCATCTGCTCTTTGTTAGCATAGGCCATTTGGATTTCTGTTGAAAGCAACGCAAGGCAATCGTTCGTCCCTTTGCCTTTGCGGAAGCCAAATTGTGTATCTGACAGTAAGCCATTTGCTTCGACCCAATTGTCGAGACGAAACAAGATCATTTTCTCGAACAACTTCCTAATACAGGACAGCATTGCAATCGGTCGATACGAGTTGTGGTCGGAGGATGGTTTTCCTGGTTTTTGAATGGCGATGACCTTCACTTGCCTCCAGTCATGAGGGACAATGTTACCCTCAAGAAACTTGTTAAATAAATTCAACAAGCGCCTTTTTGCAATGTCAGGCAGATTCTTCAGCAAGTTGAATTTGATTCTGTCTAACCCTGGGGCGTTATTGTTGCATGACAAGAGAGTAAGTGAGAACTCAACCATCGAAATCGGTGTTTCGTTCGCGGTATCGTTATGAGACGCGGCGCAGCACGTTTTCTGTACCGGGACAGAGTCCGGACAGATCTTCTTGGCGAAAGCGAATATCCAACGGTTTGAATATTCCACGTTCTCCTTGGTACTATTATGGTTACGCATACGTCGAGCCGTACCCCAAAGAGTGCTCATCGCTGTTTCTCTCGTTAACCCTTCGACGAACCGGCGCCAATAACTGCGTTTTTTGGCTTTCATTAGACTCTTCATTCGCCTTTCTAACGACGCGTATTGTTGATAGCTAGCGGGTAACCCGTCTTCCCGGAAGCCCTTATATGCAGTAGACTTCTCCGCGTACAGCTCTGAGCACTCTTTGTCCCACCACGGGGTGGGAGACCGTCCATGGGTATTCGCGCTGGGTACTGGTTTAGTCTGAGCTTGATTCGCACTGTCGAGAATCAAGCCAGCCAAAAACCTGTACTCTTCCTCCGGAGGAAGTTCTTGAGTGGATTCGATTTTAACGGATATCGCGGTCGCGTAACTCTTCCAATCAATGTTCCGTGTGAGGTCATACGAGACATTGATTGTTTTCGATGGTCTTGAACCGTTAGCAATTGAAATCACGATAGGCAAATGATCGCTACCGTGGGGATCAGGGATCACTTTCCACATGCAATCTAACTGTAGCGATGTCGAGCAAAGCGATAAATCCAACGCGCTTGCGCGTGCTGGTGGTGTAGGAATCCGCGTCATTTCTCCCGTGTTTAAGATGGTCATGTTGAAATTGTCGCAAAGATCTTGGATTAATGTTGATCTATTATCATCATGAAGACAACCCCATACCGTACCGTGCGAGTTAAAGTCTCCCAGAACTAGCCGCGGTGCCGGTAAGGATTCCGTGATATTACAAAGCGCTCGGTGCCCTACCGAGGCTCTAGGAGGAATGTAGATGGAAGCAATGCAAAGGTCTTTACCTTTGATTAAATTTCAATGCCTGGTGTTGAAGGGAGGTTAATTCGGTTGAAAGAATAGCACTTTTTGATCCCCAAAAGTACTCCTCCATAGGGGTTTTCTCGATCCAGACGAATTATATTAAAGTCGTGGAAGTTGAGATTTATATCGGAAGTTAGTTTCACATAATGCGAAAGCATCACATTTTAAACTGTTTAGTAAGAATTTGAAGGAATCGATTTTCGGGAGGATACTTCTGCAATTCCACTGTAGAACAGTGATCGAATCGGTGACCTCGTTCGATGACTTAGCCATCGAAGGATACGATCGCTGCAAGGAGGGGCCATTTAGTAGTCAATTGCTTCAAAAATGTTTGCACTATAGGGAGAAAACGTATCAGAAGGCTTTTAAGAGGATCAGTAACATTGAAAGCTGTGAAAATTAAGTCCACTATGTCAGAAAATTTCATTAGTCCGCTACTGGACTGAGTATCTGTTTGAAAAAAGGGGACACTTGGGGTTTTTGGTGTCCCTGGAAGTGGTGGGTACTCCTTGTTAGAATTAATATTTCCAAGTCCTGGAGCAAATTGCTTCGGCTTTTGTGCATCACTTCCGTTGGATTTATTGGTTGTAGATGGCGCACTCTGAGTGGACGACACCTTGGCACCCTTACGAGGCAATGTAGGGGAGGCTAGATTTCTCCTCTTCCTGGATTCCCCTGGGTTAACCAATGATGTTCCCTCTTGTGGGTCGTCAGATTCTTGCTCAACGCCAGCCAAAAGAGCAAAGGAATTTTCGGACAGGACAGATGGCGAAGCATTCTTTAGCATTTCTGCATAAGAGTGCCTCGAGCGATCCTTAAGGGAGCGCTTAATTTTATCCCCGCGCTGCTTGTACGCCGGGCATGACTTAAGAGCATGCGGAGGGCCCCCGCAGTAAATACACTTCTCAGTTTCTCCACCGCAAGCGTCAGCCTCATGCTCTCCCTCGCATTTGCCGCACCGTTTTTTATTGCCACAATAAGTGGCTGTGTGGCCCAGTTGCTTGCAATTGCTGCAGTTCATTACCCGCGGTACAAACAGGCGAACGGGTAAGCGAACCCTATCCAGGAGGACATAGTTGGGAAGAGCAGACCCGGAGAAAGTCACTCGAATCGAGTCTGACGGAGAATAAGTTGTCTTATCATTTTCTGTTTTTGCGGAATACAATTGCTTGCATTCCAGAATCTTCACCTTTTGAAGTGAAGGGTCCTTAAAGCAGCCAACCCCGTACTTCAACAGGTCTTCGCACTTTAGACCCGGTTCGGCGACTATTCCATCGATTTCCACTGCCCTACAAGGCACATACACTCTGAATTGTTTCGTAAAACGCTCGCTGCGAGCAATCTGGTTTGCCTGATCGAGGTCATTTACTATAACGCGTATCTTATTAGCTCGAACACGTGTTATCTGAGCCACGGCCGGGTAGTTAGCAGTCAGCTCCCGTGATATTTCTAGAATATTGGGCGATTTCGGGTTGGGCCGGAAATACACCACCCAGGGTCCATTTGAACTGGCTGGGTATGTTTTAATACGGGGAGGACTGGGGGAATCAGGGGAGGGAGTAATATCGGGTTTATCCGGTAAATCCATGGGAATATCATTCCCATCCAATGTTCCTTCGCCCTCGGCCATTTAGGCACGAGGATAGCACGTGGTGTAAACGAGGGATGAAACTTGTATTCAGGGGAAAGGGAAAAGTAGACCGATCGGGGAAAGGGAAACGAAAGAAAGAAAAATAATACTTAGCTTATATAGCGGCGTGTCCGGAAATTCTGGTATTCACTTCACCAGCCTGGGCACCGGCGAACAAAGACTGCCTCAAACAATAGTTGACCTTCACTGACAATATATATTCTTGTTCACTTTATGCACAGCACCAGAAAACGAACTGCTTCGATCGAGAGCTCGGAGAGTTATGTCCTAAAGGAGTTGGATTGATTTGCAGTCTTCTACAATGTTGTATAACAAAAATATAATTCTTTGTTTCAACTTCGAACACGTTGGTCCGATAGCTAAACTTGTCCGATTTGACTCAAATTTAGAGTAGAAACTTCCAATGGAACTTGGAATCAACTCAGGAACGGGTCGATTAAGGTTGCACAGAGATTGGGCAAAAATCGAAAACGAAAAAAGCAGTTTTTTCCACACCGTTTGTTAGATCTTCATAAAAATTAATCAGCTTATGTAGAATGTTGTTACAGTACTGCACACGCTGTGGAAAAAAACTGCTTTTTTCGTTTTAGCTTTTCACCCCTTCTCTGTTCAACCTTAAGTTCTCAAAAGATCGCTTTTTTCTGGTCAGTCTGGTGTGCATGCTTTTGTATTGTTATATTCTTAAATTCACATTGCGACTTTTCAGTTATGTCGTGCGCTAAATTACGCGCACGTTTAATTTGCATCAGTGTGAGTGTGAGAACATTTTGTCAGCTTATTTTTGCTTCGTTCACTCTCAAATGTTTTATGTCTAGAAACAACTCTACAAAATGCTAGATTATCTCGAGATAGACGATATACGCTTTGCTCTTCGATATCGACCATGGCGAAACACGTTCCAACCAACGAATATTGATAGTTGGTACACCTCGACACTTTCAGTTCGAGCCTCTTTCTACTCGGATTTTCTGTCGGTATGAGTAGTTTTCTGTTCCCTTTATTAAATAATATAGAAAAGGTTTTTTTTCTTGTTGATCATTTTATGCTGAGATATTACAATAAATTGTATAACTTGAATTGAGTTTTCGCGCAAGCTAATCAAAACTGATCATCCATCATGAATGGCTCCAACATATGCTCCTCTTTCGGCTGCGTTAATCCACCGGTTAGCGAGATTTCCACTGCAAGCGCTGGCGTTGGATATAACTGCTGATGATGTACACCCAGAAGAAGTTGACTTTCCCATTGCCGACGGAAGGGCAGCAGTGATACTTGAAATAGTCGTGGTCGGTTGAGCGGAGGACTGTCAGGAACTGGCTCCTACTTTTTTGTTCGGTTTGATGGCAATGACATACCGCTGAGCAACATATAATGGTGGCGAGTAATCGTCCGCGTACGTAGGATCCTCAAAAAGTACTTCATATTCTTCATTGGCTGTCTGCGGAAGTTGATTAATAACTGCTTTATAAAAGCAGGTAGTTTGTGGATATAGTGCCAATACGGTTGTCCCTTTAGGGAAAACTGCCTGTCCATCTGTTTCCGGATTAGCTCTCATAAGAGGAAGCGGAACAATACGGTGCTTACTCAAAATGTGTCGATCCTTTTGCTCTTCATCAATATCGTCCACTTCGTACTTGTTGACAGACGAGATGTATTGTACTACTTCGGCAAGTATCCAATTTTCTTTATCTTCGAGACCTTTAACATGAGCGGCAACCATGTCACCCGGTTTTGCAACGTAAGTACTATCAGCCGGAACGCTACCACAAAGCGGTTAAATTTTTTCTCCAGGTTCACTGACAAAGAGTGGTAGCGTTTGAGCCGAAATCTGTAGCATTTTCATAAGCGCACCTCTTCGGATTGTTTCTTTATTTCCCGCATTTACGATGTTGGGTTCGTTTCTCTTCCGCTCATTCTCTATTTCAACAATAACCGATTTAAGCGAACGGAGTCGTTCCTACCCAAATGAAATGTTACGTATACTAAAAATTAAGAATTTCGCTTTCGTTCTCATGATTTACCTGTACTTGAAGCATCGCTTGTTCAGCAGTTAGCGGCATATTTATTGGACACCAACTTTTTTCAAAATAACTTCCTTATCAATGCGAACGTCCGTACAAAATGCAACTGTTTTATTATTAAATATTTAATAAGTTAATTCATGGAGAACGCTGAATTAATCGAAAGCTTTACGGAATCAATATGGTTGCTATACAGCAACAGAAAATCAAATAAACAAAGAAGTGTTGCTGAAGAATTCTTTTTTTAACTGTTTCGGGGGGTGACACTTTTTCATCTGAAAGTTACATGAAGTTTCAGGTCGTGTCGTTGGTTCTACCCATTTTTCTCCATTAAGGATAGAATTAAGTATACTACTTTCGCACATGAAAGGCAAAAAAATTATAACTAAATTCGTTATGGAATTTGGCAGTGACAGGACTAAGCTAGCGCCGGATTGACGCTAGCGTCAAAAACTGAAACACATTTTGTGTTCCTGAACAAATACCTAATCAAGCGTGATGTCCTGCAAGAAAAATGTTCTGAAAAAGGTGATGAAAACCTGGGGAATCGAAACTTGGTTCAACTTAGCAAGCTAATGCACTATGTATTGTTTCTAGTTAAAGAGAACTTTTTTGATGAAAACCAATTTTTCTCCACAAAATTTTTATGGTCTTAAATTGAATACTTATACCTAAATTTGTTATAGGTTTTTTGTTTATACTTCTTATCATCACCTGATATATTTGCTCAGGAATATGGTGCTAGCTTAGTCCGGCTCTAAGTTAGTGTCGGATTCTGAATAAACGAGTTCGAAAAACAATTTCTAATTAAGAATTTTGTTGTTTACGTTTCAAAGGAACGACCGTAATACTTAGTTTCAAAAGGGGAAAAACTAATATTGAAATCTCGACAAATGTTTACGATCCTACATCAATATTCATCCCCGAATTTGAAAATTATATTCAACGAGACCCCTGAATTTGAAAACAATATTCACAATTTCCCACAGCAAACGGCGAATCATCATTAGCTATCACTAGCGGAACTTTTGGTCCTTCCTCTCGCAAACGAAGTAAACAAACCATCCCGACCAACGGCACCGATGGAAATGGCCGCCTGCAATCACAATAACAAAGGTCGTGACATCCTTGATGGGGAATTTTCCGTCGCTTAGTGCGCGCGGCAACGCTGTAGGTATGTAGGTAGATAGCCAGACTGCAAACTCGGGCCCCATTGATTGGATTTCGGGGTCGAATGTGGGAGAATCCAGATTTGCGCGTGAAATATTGAATACAAATGGTATGAAATTTTTATTATTCTCTCCGCGTTCGCCCGAGGCGTGCTGGTCAATAATGGTCATCCGGAGTAATCGAACTAGTGGCTTGTGCTGGTTGCTCGAGGAATATAAACAACCGCTAGGATCACGATTTGTTTTCCAATTTTATTCGTTCGTTTTTTTGTTTTTAACGCAAAAGTACAATTTTCAGTTTTTCACGCTGCTGGATTTTTTTTCCAATCGTTTATTGACAATGTCGTGCTTCCTGACATGTACATGGTCTTTATCTGCACTAGCATTTTTATTGGATTGTTAATTCGTTTTATTTATTTTGTTCCACGAAATCTCTGCTTGATTTTCGATTTTTAAACAATTTTAAATCTTTTTTGATCGTAATTCTGATCATAAAAAATCGTTTTTAACTTTTGGTTTAGTTATACTGATTAATGTACAAATTCGACAATCTTGTTATTCAATAATTTCTATACTCACGTATTGTCGGTAAAAACCCGAACGTTGCTAAAATGTTGATAAATTAAAAGGATGCTTGCTTCAAACAGAGTCATGAAGCGTATACGAACGGTACGCCCCGTCTTTGATCTATAAAAAATACTGAAACCATCTAATTCCTACCTACACAAACCGAGAAATTCCTTTTCCGACATTCGGTCGACTTGTGTGTTATTCCTAAATACGCCTGTTCCATTCCATTCGACCGGATTCTCCTTTCATCGTTCGCATTACAGCAGTCCGCCACGCACGTATCTGTATCCACATTCCACAAGTGGATCCGCCTCGATTTGAGCCCATATTTCTTGAGTAAATCACAATCTGTTTAGTTTTCGCCCCAGCAGTCGCAGAGGTAATGGATCTAATCAGCCGCAACCATTTCCGTTCCGCCGAATACCGTAACGGTTTCCGTTATGTAACTTCATCGGTCCGAGAGGGACATCGGTAAATGTTTACACCACCGGACCGATCCATCTCAAAGGTCAATTTTTCCCGTTCCCTGAATGACACGCTCGGGCACAATCAATCAAAAGCATGGCCCTGTGTAAATGTTTGCATCGCAAATCATCGGTCAGATGGGCGTCCGGTACCGTGGTATCTGCTGCTTTTTCTTTCTTGTTCGGACGTGCGGCATGCTCTTTTTGGTTCGCCGTGCTTTCGATTTCATTGGAGTGATTTCCTAGAATATTCACCACCTCCCGGTGAACGGATTTGCTCATCATTCTTTGAAAGGAATGGTTCAATATAACTCGACCGTTAAGGTAGAAGATATATGTTCCGGTCTGTTATTTACTCTTAAAATTTCCAAACCTTAACAAATTTGATTTCTTTTTTTTTTTTGAAGATGATTTCATAATGGATTTTAATAATTTGGACGGCATAATTCGATTCGATGTCAATCTAATGAAAATATATTTCAGCCTTTCTTTACTTCACAAAATTTTCTCTGAGAGATCCAATAGGGTCTTTTGTTCAGGTTCGCGTAAGGCGAGAAATTACGTAGTCTTCCTCTTTGAGTGCTGGGAAAACAGGCTTACGTTCCTTGCTTCCAGCCATTGAGCTATTCGGCTTACAGGTTCTAGGAAATGAAATGCTGCACTGCTGTTCGCCAGGTGATTACACCATTATTAAAGTGAGTTTGTGGCAATAATTATCACGACATCGAGCATGTTTTAGGTTCATATTTAGTCTCTTTCTATTTCTTTATGCTTTTGATTCGTCTGTACCAACTTTGTCGCTGTAGCGTCGATGGTTTAAATAGAATACAAGACGGCATAATACAGCTCTTCACATAGGCAAACCATTCAACACCGTCTACATTATCCTACCAACTCGGTGTGGTGCCTATCCGCACCAGAACTCTGACCCCTTGTGACCGCAACGAGAGATTAGAGGCATTTCGAACTCGGTAGTTTTTGCACTACTGTCGCAGCTAATGACAGACCGCCAGATGTGTTAAAATGCCCGACTGTGCTTCTAAAGTATGAAATTGAAATTTACCTTTCATGACAAAACCTGAAAGAAACATCAAAATGGGGGAAAACGAAACCGAAATAAGATTGAGTTTCTTTAAAGTATCCAACTCAAATATAACGGAAACTCAAAAGAGTGAATTTAAACTAGAAAAATAACCTGTTTTAATCCACCTAGTGGTGCAATTGTGCCTTTCTCATTTCTTCAAACTATGATTTCATGGCTCGTTATGTTCAATATAATGGTGGAAATGTCTATTACATTCTTAGAACACCTATATACAATCGATCGCCATCCACGAACTTGTTGAGCTACGTGTCGATGTTGAAATACTTGAAACAAGAAATATATCATACTTAATTAGTTACATCAGCATTAGTTCAATGGTGTCTTCTTGCTAACATATTTTGGCATACGTAGGTGCGTGTGAGGGATGAAAACCCAGCAACTCAGAGCCACCACACTAAGCTTATTTTGGTATGTCTAGTGAGTGAAGGCGATGGGAATGAGAGAGTTATGGGTCTGTAGGAGGTGGAATGGGGTGTTTGTCCGAGGGGAACGTTATGGAGATTGATCTGTGGGGGTTTTAATGAGTGAAGGGGGGGGGGGAGTTTGGTAGATGGTTGTGCCATATGTGGGGAAGTAACAGAATTCAATTCAATAGCAACCAATACCTTTCATTTAAGACTAAGATTGAGATAATCGGTTCGGTCATCTCCGAGTAACCGAGGGGCGATTGTTGGTCACATTCAAACATACACTCACACATACATTTGCCGAACTCGACGAAGTGAATCGAATGGTAGGAGAGCTTCGGTCCTCCGGGCCTTTGTTAGAATGTCGATTTTTTAAGTGATTGCTTAACCTTTCTATAGGAGAAATGAACAAAGGTGTGATCAGATCCTTTTATCCATAATTCCGGAACAAAAACTTTGTTTAAATTCGGTAGACATAAATGTGAATACTATACCTTTGGTTTTAGACTAAAATTGTGAGAATGGAGTCAGCAAAGAGGTGTGAATTTAATTTCGGGACTAAGCCATTCCCTCGGATCTTTCTGAATTTTCAACGGTTCTCAATGTTGCCAAAGAGTCTTTGATTTGCAGTTAGTGATCAAAATCAATAATTTCAAGCCATTTAGAAATCATTTCAATTAGTTTTGCATCATTTAGGTATTATGATCATACCGGTTTATATGGGAAATTCGCATGTGACCGCATACTGTGACCCGTAACACAGGAACCAGAACTCCGATTCCAACGGAATGTAATGGCAGTCAAGATGGCTACTGCAGATTTCATTTGGGAACAAATTTGTGAACAACGAATCAGACATTTCTGAGAAGCAGATGTTCTGCCGTTCTGCCGAAGATGTGGTCAATGTGGGTTTGATTGGGCATCTGTGAGCTGAAGCAATTTAAAACACACTTTATGAAGTTTTCCATCTTTTAGATAACATGCTGATTCCTATTTATATAGGAATTTCATGCACTCTTCAACCCGTAATTCCGGAACTGGAAGTCGGATTCGAATGAAATTCAATAGCAGCTTAAGGAACATTGTACCTTTCATTTAACGCAAAGTTTGATCAAATCGGTCTGGCCATCTTCGAGTAACCGATGTGCATTTGTTGGTCACATACATTTGCCGAACTCGATGAACTGAGTCCAATGGTACAGAGACTCAGCTCTCCGGGCCTTGGTTGAAAAGACGATTTTTAGAGTGGTTGCATAGCCTTTCCATAGAAGAAAAACAAAAATATATTTTAACAAAAAGAAGAATTTACATAAAGAAGTCTTCAAAATAAAACCAAGTTTTAGCCATTAAAATGATATATTTTACCACGCACAAAGGTTCTATATGATTTTCACCCTTTAATGATAACGAATGACCGATTTCGATCCGTTGCCGACTTGAAGTCGACAACTGATTCTAATATCATTCTCAACAATATAGCATAATTCTCAACAACTTTACTGAAGACATCAATGCTTTCAATAATGTTTTGGAAGAGTCACTTCAAGGGGAAAAATCACCAAAATCATTTTTTTTTCAAAAGGTGCGTTGTATTGCGTTGTAAAACTTCTTCGCAGATAGTAAACTTCCAAAGATGACAGTTTCAAAAGTATGTGATCTTTACCGTAAGAAACTGGTTTTGAACATTTATTTAAGTATACTTGACTGCAAAAGTACATATTTATCTTGAGAACCCGATCTGGTATATAAAGTCGAATTACAGCATTCAAATCTATACTCGAATGAACTCCATAGCCACTTACCTCATTTTTTTATTTACTTAATTTCCAATACCACTTTTAATGCTCATAAAAATGGCATTTTCGGTTTGTCTCTTGTATGTCGGTACATACAAGAGACAAACTGAAAATGCCATTTTTTCATAATTTTCCTTTTTTCTTTTCGGAAAACTCAAACGCAGTCTCAGCACACTCAAGTTGTCAGCGATGTTCTCAACCAATAACACAGCAAACATAATGCCCTGTCCCTTTTGTACCCCCATACCTATTTGACCCCATTCTACTCTACTCATTAGATATCCCGAAGATACCATAGCTCTAAAAAAAGGTTTAGCTATAAATATGTTTGTCCTCCGATATCCTGGATCCAGAGACTAGAGCTCTATTACCGTCGAAGTCGCAATTGTCGAATCAAGTCTTTCGTCTTGCGTAAGATGTGGGAATGGGCCATCTTCCATAAGCTATATGTGAAAAAATGCTATTAGTCGCACAGTGTTCTGTTCATACAAAGTTGTGTGTGTGTTTATACAATCCATCTCCCACTGACCGGCAGTGCTTTTATGGAAGAAACTTGTCTGCATCTATTTATAAATGAATTTTGTATTATCCATAGATGTACATATGTTTAGCCCTGGAGATGAAAGGCGATAGCTCTACTGTACATCTAGCGACCCATTTCAAGAATGCCTGGTTATACACGTACATTTTGAGGCCGTCTTCATATACAATAAGCCCCGCGCGAATACATCTACGTATCAATTGGATATGTGCAATATATGCGCACTTCCAGAATGAAAAATAATATTTTTGATTCTGGCACATATTTACCTTATATATATATATAAAAATTTAAGTACAACACAACACGATGTCATCAGCGTGTTGCTCTGAATTTGTCACGTGATGGCATTTCTGTCAAGAATTATCCTCCATGCCCAATTAGTGAAATCGTTGTATCAACTAGCCAAGTTCAGATGGCACTATGGATGCTAAGTGGATGTATTTTTTGGTGGGTTGATTCGCGCAAATACATTAGTATGTGACGATAAAATCACTACGTCCAATTACACTATTCTCGCGATATTTTTGCCTACTAACAGATAACTCAACAGGAGAAACGACCTACTACTATACTATATGTCATTGTAAAATTTTGAAAACTATTGCACGAATACAAAATCACTTCCCAGTGATTCGGCAGTGCTGCCACTTTTTCTGGCATCTGTTCATACAAAGTTGTGATAAAATTATAAAAATTGGTCTATGTGACTAAAAATTAAGGTTTCGACTAATTTTGGGATGCTGAATCCATTTCTGCTATCTGTTCTGAAATTCCACATTTCTTTTTTTCGACTACTTTTATGTAATCCCATTTAAAGGCGTTGGTCGTTAAAGGGTTAATATACACGTTAATCACAGTAGCGAATCACATCCGAAAAATGTCCAAAAAAGGATTAAATTGTTGCAAGGAGATGAAGGTTATTCCGCTTGTTAAAAAAGGCATAGACATGCACAAACATGCCAGTACTTTGAACTTCATATCCTTCAAAGTTGGAGTTCACCCAAAGTACCGTGATGCAGCTCTTAACCGTGATACATGGCCGCAAGGCATACTGTTCAGGGAATTTGGGGACAGCCGTACTCAGAACATTTGTAGCCCGCCGACTGATTTTCCTCCATCTTCAGAAGAAGCATGTACTTCTCTAACGCAACCCGGCCCATCAACGACTCTGCAGAGGACTCCGCAACGGTTGGTAATGCCACTATACCAAGCTACACCGCTACTATGAAGGAGTGTCGATGCTAATCGCATACTGAGACGCAACGCAGTTGGTACTATGGAAACCCTCGATCCCCCCGCTACAGTCGAACCATTGCCGCCAGCGTTCAGCAGTCGTCCCGGTCCTGTATATGTAGGTGGAGAAGGGATCTTCCAAGACGCCTTTCTTGGCAAGTATTATATAAATTGTAACGATACCACGGTTGAACCGATTCACGCTTGTAGCTCAATATCTGACTCCCGTTCTTGCTCTCCGCATCACGCTATCGGGTTTCAACGCATACTGGGACGAACCGCAGTTGGCACTATGGAAACCCTCGATCCCCCCACCACTGTCTAGCAATTGTAGCCAGCGATCACCAGTAGTCCCGGTTCTGTGTGTGGGATGGGCGAAAAGGTCTTCCTACCTGCCACAAATGGCAAGTATACATCTGATCCGAACACTTCAAGCGTTGATGAATTCTTCGCTTCCAGTATTTTGCCTTTTGATCCGACATTTTGTGACACATCACACATGTCAACCTCTTCTCTCGCCGACGATGATCGTCGTATTCTGGGACGCGACGCAGTTGATTTGGGATGCCTCGCATCCCCTACTACAGTCGACCAAGCGACCATCAGCCGTTCCGATATTGTTTGTGGGATTGACGAAAGGATCTTCCTACACGCTCAAAACGGCAACATAGCTTTGCTCTCTGCTGAACCTGATCCTCCTCTAACGACATCGACGTTTACTACCAGAATGTTGGTGGCTTAAATTCATCAACGGACAGTTTTTTGCTCGCGACCGCGGGCTGCTGTTATGACGTTATCGCCTTAACCGAGATGTGGCTCGACAACCGCACTCTGTCTCGCCAGGTGTTTGGTTCAACATTCGATGTCTACCGCTGTGACCGTAACGCCCTCAACAGCCACAAGACATCAGGTGGTGGTGTGCTTATTGCTGTTCGCCATGACATAAAAGCCCTAGTGATCAACGATGACCGGTGGGCAAGCTCCGATCAAGTGTGGATTTCAGTAAAACTTGCCAATCGCAATCTGTTCCCGTGTATCGTGTATTTTCCATCGGACAAAATTCGTACTTTCAGCCTGATCGATGTACATCTTTCCTCCGTTTCATTCATTGCCGCCCCGTCTGACGAAATTATTTTACTGGATGACTTCAACTTACCTGGCCTTACGTGATGCCAGGCAAGTAATGGATTTCTACGATTGGATATCGAAAAATCTTCGCTTATCAACAATGCCAGTTGTATTCTGGACAGCTACTGCAGCGCAACACTTCGGCAAATTAATAATGTAATCAACGAGACGACACAAAAGAAATCTGCCATCTGTTCTCCGACAAATTTTTCCAACGAGCGCCTTCCACCACAACAAGTCGCTGCCGCCACCAATTTAACTCCTTCTCTAGGACGAACCATCAACCGAATTTGTGTTGATAATCTCGTGTTTAAGTGCCGTATCAAAACTATTCGAGCTGGTTGTTTTAGACCCTCATTTCTTTCCCTGTATACACTACATTGCAGACGACAAACACGGATTTATGCCAAAACGATCGACAACGACCTATCTGCTCTCATTCATAGCATGGATGAATTCGCCGACGGATTGCAAACCGATGCTATTTACATGGATCTATCTGCGGCCTTCGACAAAATCAACCATGATATCGCATTAGCGAAGCTGGACAAACTTGGTATTCGTGGACAACTTCTGCGGTGGTTTCGTTCCTACCTCGATGGAAGGCAACTCAAAATCAGCATTAAGGACTGTCTATCTGCATTATTCATCGCTACATCCGGCATCCCACAAGGAAGCCATCTCGGTCCAGTAATATTCCTGCTCTACTTTAATGACGTCAATATCACATTACAAGGACCCCGCTTTTCTTTCGTCGACGACATGAAATTTTTTCTACAAATACGGGATAAAATCGATGCCTAGCTTCTTCAGAGGGAACTCGAGAGCTTTAGTACGTACGTGATGTGATCTAAACAGAATGGTTTTAAACCCGAGTAAATGCTTAATCGTTACGTTTACGCGGGAACGCCATCCGACTCAGTTTAACTACCATTTCTTCGACTCGAGCATTTCAGGACACTCTCACATCAAGGATCTCGGAGTCATCATGGATTCGGTACTAACGTTCACACCACATATTTCATACATCGTAGATAAGACATCAAGACAGCTTGGGTTCATTTTCCGAATAGCGTGAATCTTCAGGGACGTATACTGTCTGAAATCGCTTTATTGCGCGTTGGTTCGCTCAACGTTAGAATATTGTTCTGCTGTTTGGAATCCGTACTACCAGAACGGGATTGACAGAATCGAGGCTGTCCAACGCCGGTTCATACGCTTCGCCCTTCGGCATCTCCCATGGCGAAACAGATTCGAACTGCCGAGCTATGAAAACCGTTGGCAGGTAATACATCTCGATATACTCAGCATTCGGAGGGACTGCTCTTGAGCCCTGTTCGTCTCGGACTTACTCTCCGCCAGAGTGGATTGCCCTACAATCCTTGGACGTCTGGATCTTCAAGCCCACGTTCGAGCTCTACGTAATAACTCTCTTCTGCGAGTTCCGTTCAGGAGAACCAACTATGGTTGCCAGATCGCTGTTACCGGACTCCAGCGAATTTGTTAACAGTGTGGCGACGGCCTTTGACTTCAACGGATTCGATGAAAGCGAAAATATCGGCTATTTTGAAATGTAATTAGTTTAAGTATACACCATTGAGGCCAAGAGGCTTGTTCGTGAAGGTAATAAACATAACCAGAACAAACACAACACCTCTTCCCTGTCAGATCGTTCAATTATTGGGTGATTTCTTACACTGAGAATATGAAAATTCGTACAGTTTAAGTATTCCATCAATTCAGTGCCTCCCAAATTGCTATATGAGTTGCCCGAAATTATGTGGTGGGTTTTTGCATCCCTGCCGATTATGAGTGGAAACCCATTATTGCCACATCATGGTACAACCCTTTTGAAATTAGTAATGGAATTTGCGTATCGACTTCGTCTCATCCGAATCCAACACTAACTTAGTGACAGGATTAAGCCAGTACCGAATTAACGTTTGCTCCAAAAACGGAGACACTGCTTGTATTCATGAGCAAACCCCTAGTCAAGCGTCAGCAGGTTAGTTAAACTCACAAGTAGTTCAAACCGCCTGCGAGAAAGCCTAAAGCTCTTTACTATAATGGATTAAAAGCTTTAGTATGTTTCTTAGTTTCAGTCACCTAAACAAAGTTTCGTCTATACAAGGACAACCGCAAATTTGAATTCGTAATTGCGCTGCTGCTGGGTAGTTGCATATGAATTCCCAAAGATCACAACAAAAGGATTTAGCGCACTGAATAGTTGCCGTGTGATAATTGAGTTTGCAGTTGCCGGTTCAAGCTCTGATCAGCATGAGTCGAAATGACTGGGTGCGGATTTTTTTGAAAAACTTTTGCTTGACGCCAAGTTTGTAGATTGCACCAATCGTTGCAATGCTCGGTTGAAGCTCAAGACCAGATTTTATGATTTATCCAACTTGTTGAAATTGACTAAGCAGGACCAACAAAATCAATCGCTGTGTCGGCTCTGGCCAATTCGTTGGTCTATTTATTACCAGTAATACCGGAATGCCCGGCACACAAATGTAGTTGATAGTATTGTCAATACTCAGTTATTTTATTTTAATTCGACATGCAATCAATAGCTTGGACCGTGATTTGTCCGAGCTAAGGGCCTTGATTGCAGTCTGCCTGTCGGAGCTGAAGTTTACAACTTTGCCGAACAAATTGTATTGAAGGGTCGATTGTATCCGCGTATATTCGCGAAGATTTCTTCTACATTGAATACAGTACAGTATCTACCTAGCGTGTGGTACTGTTCCAATCTCATTTCACGACAGTAGACGCCGACACCAGTACATCTCTCCATCAGAGAGCTATAAGTGCAGCAGGCCACTTGCGTTTGTTGTTGTCTTTCCGTATAGCCAACCACTTCTCTCGAGAGGGAATCTTCATATGTCCCCTTTCAATATTGTAAACAATATTGTGAGGCAGAGTGAACGTGGATTTCCAACACTAATATACATATTGGATTTTTTTCAGTGAATATTCAAATAAGCTAATGATGTTCGATTATCCATTTCAAAGCTTTTAGAAGAGAAGAACTTTACTTTTACGTTGCTTGAGCGCCTACTCTTGGGAATAAATCTAACAATTCTTTCTCGCTATACTTTCGGGATAAACCCGGTAGCGACTGGTAAGTATTATTTTTTAAGGCATGTTTTAGAATAACAAATCCATTATACAGCAGCATGGCAAAGATTTGTTTGAAGCAAAGCTGTCAACTACTTGCTTATTCGATTAGGTAGTAACCAATGTGCGTGTTATCACCTACGAGTCCTCCGAATCACCAGAATGAGATTTGTTAACATTATCCAGCTCTGCATCGAAACAAGCTGGAAAGCGTGTTGCGAAGAGCCAATTTAGAGCATCTTTTTCGTTTTGCGTTATTCCTGGGTCGTTATCAAATCCCAGAGATAGCATAACGGTTTTAGCATTGGGCCGCAGTCTCAAAGGTTGCAGGTTCAAATCCTGTCTAAGGGGATATTTTTTCACATAAACTTACCATCTCTCTCTTTTTTCTCCGTTGGATACCATAAAAAAACTCCTAAACAAGATATTTGGTACTTACGTCAAAACCCAAACAATTAAATAATTAACTGAAATAAAAAAAGATTAACAATCAACATCATAACAAATAAATTTTATGTGGCTGAATATCATTTCGGAAGGTTATTTAAAATACTCATGCGCATGCGGTCATATTGCATCGTTTATTCTAAATAGTTTCGGATTATTTGCTTAAACTATCGGTGAATGAAAACAAAACAATTGAAAAGTAGGATGCTCCCTGTTGAAAATAAAACAAGTTTAATGTATAGCCATTGTTTTTTATTTTCTGCATAACTGTTGATTATCCATAAGATGCGTGTCATTAGGTTAAACTTTTGACGATGCCTCACTTCTCCAGTTGTACTTATTGATACTTTCTTCTAGCATTTTTTTGTATTCATTTCGATTTTAGAATTTTGTGTACATACTCATATGCCTAGCATTAGATCACATTCTACTCAATATTCCTACTTTTCTTTTCCTAGAAATTACTCAAACGAGCTTCTTACAGTACACTAAGCTGTTAAAATATGTCTCATTTGTTTAAAATTTCATGTTCAACATTGTTCACTAAACATTGCCGTTGATATTCGCTGCATCGAACAGCGCTTTCTTCTGATATGGCCTAGGTTAAATAAGTGTTGATATATGTATATTCCGAATATGTATAGGTTTTTATCACCGTCACGCCCATTCCTACTCAACTGTCCTCCAACCAACGATAGTTATTGTCTCAACTAAGCAAACACACCCGTACCCCGTCCATTCGGTTTACCGTTCGCCACGATTTCACACCGAAGTCGGCAGCGGACTGCGCGGGATTTCCTCGATCGCCAGCGAAGTCGACAGTTCCCCGCTGAAGGCACAATCCAAAGCCGACGGGACCACGCAATCGTTTCGCTCGACAAAGTTTCTCTCCCGGTAGCTCATCTTGACGTAGCTGTGGGCCGGTGAGCCACTATCCTCCGCCGGTTCTACGAATGGGTTGAAAATCTGTGCTGGCGCTGGTGCTGGTGGTGGCGACGATAGCGGAACCAGCACCACCGGCGGAATGTCTTCGTAGTTGGGATTTGTAACGGATATGACACCGTAACGGCCACCCTCGCCGTCTTTCAGGCTACGGTAGGGGCCGCGGCGCGACTTCTGGCTGTGCGGGGCTGAGTACAGTTTTAGCACTTTACAGTTGCAGGACACCAGCATCGCTATCACCAGTCCCTGTGGGTGAAAGGGAGAACAGATTGAAAAGAGGTTAGTTTATGTCTGGTGATGGGTTGGAGAAAATTTTGTAGGGCAGAATCCTCTGACCAAATACATATTTGTATTTACTCTGACGGTGGAGTGTTTATTGCTTCCCTTAATGTAATGGCATTTTCGTTTTTGATATAGCATTACACCGGTGCAGTCGGTGTTACACTCATTCAAACTATATAAAATAATAATTCAATCTCTTTCTTCGCGTTTCCATAGTGCAGTAATATTTTAAAAAGAAATCGTTATAAGTTTCGAATCAAGAAGGAAGCCAATGCATAGTAATATCTTGGGATAAAAACTTAAAATAAATATGTTTCAATGTGTCATATGAATAATCAAAAATTATTTTTGAAATTATCATGCTTTTAACTACAAGCGCATGGTAATTTTAAAAGTAGCTACTGTATTTATACTGTACACAGTACAAATTCAAATGTTAAATCAGTTCGTTTTTAGATATAATAGATGAAGTGTCCCGTGAAAAGTAAATTATTGTAGTGTCCATTACGGGCTTGAAGAGATGTTCGATTTCCGGAGAACATTCTAGACTAAAACTTTATCTCCGTCAATAAAATCCCCATCTTCAATGTGATATGCTTCCGCGAGTGATCCCAAGTAGCATTTCTAGTTTTATAGCACACTACAAGTGCAATCTAAGTTTTAAGGGAGACTTCAAGAGTACCATAAAACTTTAATTGTTACTAGGGGTGTAAAATGAGTGTTTCTTTTCATAGCCAAGCTCGTTTTAGAGTGTTTCATCGAGCCTATGGTAGAACAAGCATACTTAGCGGTGAGCCACTGAAACATGGCTATTTTTTTTCCTGGCGAGATAAGAGATTGCAGATTGAGACAAAATTGTTTGTGTTGCGAAGTCAGTTAAGCTAGTGTAAGAGAATCAGTGACCAACAATGCTACAAAAATTATAAAAATTAAAAATTTCAAAATCCAATGTTTAAAAAAATAACATTATTACGTTCAAATATTGAATATCTACAGTTTAAAAATTGACGGTAAAAGCGAAAAAATTTTGTGAAAAATGAAAGCACAAAAATTTAATTTCTTTTTTAATTTAAAAATTTTATATTTAAGAATTTAAAAATTTGAAGTATTTAAAAGAATTTAAAAAAAGATAGAAATTGAAGAATTTTAATGTCCAAAAATTTTAAAATTTAAGGATTTGAAAAGTTAAAAAATTTGAAATTCAGAAGCCTCAAAATTTAAAAACTTAGAAATTGAAAAATTAAATTATTTTTTGTGAAATTGAGGGAATCTAAAATTTTAAAACTTAGGAATCTACAAATTAATCAATTTTGAGAACTAAAATAATACAAATTTAAAGATTTAAATGTTAATTTTAAATTTATTAATTTTTAATTTTAAAATTGAAGATTATTGTGCTATAATTCAAAAAATTCGAAAATTTAAAAATTTGCTGATTTCAAAATTAAAAACAAAATACGATTTTAAAATTCAGGGAATTTGGAAATTTAAATACTTAGAACAATTTCATCAATTTAAAAATCCAAGGATGTGAAATTTACAGCCTTAAAAATATAGAAATTTAAAAAAAGACAAATTTTAAAATTTTGAAATTCAGCCATTTAGAAATTGAACACCGTAAAAAACTAAATTTCGTAGGGTAGGAATTAAAAATTTAATATACTGAAATACAAAACTTTAAAAATGTTGGAATTTAAAAACTTAGAAATTCAAAAATACAGAAATCTAGAAATTTATGAATTTGTGAATATTAAATATTAAAAAAAATTAAAGCCGGTGATCGAAAAATTTAGAACTTTAAAAATTTAGATATTCACGTAAACTTAAAAGCTTAAAGGCCTCAAAATTTAAAATTTTAGTGATTCAAAAAAAAGTGAAATCTAAGGAATCCAATGATTTTAAAATTTAAATGGTCAAAAAATTTCAAAATAAATGAAATTTCAAATTTAAAGATTAAAGTGCTTGTTAAAATTTCTTATATTAACAATTTAGAGATTTTTAAGATTTGAAAATATTGGCATGCTAAAATTTTATTATTTATTGATTTAAGAATCTAAAAAATGAAAGGTTTGAAAATTTGCAGATTGAAAACTTCAAAATTTAAGAAAAATGCTAATAAAATTCAGAAAATTTCAGGATACACAAAATTTGAAAATTTAAATACAAAATTCAAAAATTTATCAATTAAAAATTTAAATCATTTTAAAAATGTGAATGTAAATTGCGCATTTTTAAAATGATTTAATCTTTTAATGGATAATTTTTTAAACCTTCTTCTGAAATCTTCAAATTTTCTGAATTCTCAAAATTTCTGAATTTTTACCTTAATATTTAAAGAAATAAAAAATCCAACTATTCCAAAATATAAAAGTTCAAAAATGTAAAAACTATTTAAAAGTTTAAAAATGTAAAATTCTAAAATTTTGTGGATTATGAATTTAAAATTTAACGTATTAAAAAATGTAAAACCTTGTCAAATATTGAATTCATCAACTTAAAAAACATAGATTGGGACGGGCATGGTGTAGTTGATAAATCGATTGCCTTGTTCGCAGCTCACCTGAGTTCGATTCCCAACCTCAGCAAACAGGGTTAGAAGCTTTTTCAAAAGAGATTTCTCTAACCCGAAGGAAGGCGACCTTAAGGTTAAAACATCTATAATCAAAATTTAAAAAAATACTCAAATTTGATAATGTAAAATTTTCAACTGCATAAAATTAAAAAATAAATCTATAGAAAATCTAAAAAATCAACGATTCAAAAACTTGAGAATTTAAAAATTAGGCCATTCGGAAATTTGAAAATGATAAGATCAAAAATTTTGTAAATAATGAATTTGTAAGTTTACAAATTTTATATATTAAAATCCAGAAATTTAAATAATATTGTAATTTGTAAATTTAAAAACTTTGCGATTGAAAAATTCATTAATTTAAAATACAAAAATTTGAAAATGTTAAATTTACAACTTTGGAAATTAAGGATCCAAAAAATGTCCAAAATTTGACAATTCAAATATTTAAAAATTCGAAGACGCAAAAATTAAAAATTTTTAGAAATTCGAGGATTTGCAAATTTGGAAACTCAAATATTTAAAAATTTAATAATTTGACAATTCAAATATTTAAAAATTCGAAGACGCAAAAATTAAAATTTTTTAGAAATTCGAGGATTTGCAAATTTGGAAACTCAAATATTTAAAAATTTAATAATTTAAGGATATAAAACACATTAAAAAATTATAGCATTCAAAAATTCGTTCGAAGCTTCAAGAAAATTACTAATTCAAAAATTTTAAAAATTGATAGTTTTTAAATTTGATATTTCAGTAAATTCAAAATTTCAAAGTAAAATAATTATCAAATTCGAAAATTCAACATTTGGTGATTTACAAATTCGTAAATATAAGGTTTTGAAAATATAAACATTATAGAACTAACGAAATAGAAAAAAAAACCTGGAAAAATGAGAGTAAAGCAATATAAAAATGTAATATATTGAAAAATAAAAATATATAAAATGCAACAATAAAGATTTGTGAATGTTAAAAAATGAAGATATAAAAATTAAAAAATGCGAAAATAAAAACGCAATACAAACATATAAACCATATAACAGGTATAAATCTTTAAAATGTAAAAATATGAAAATGTTAAAATCCAAGACCACATAACTATCAAACAATAAAAACACAAAAATTCAAAGGAATAAATATATTTGAATTTAAAAATTTTAAAACATGTTATACAAAATTATAAAAAAATATGGACGTATGCAAAACATACAGATATATAAATAAAAATATAAAAATATGATAATATAAGAATATAGAAATATAAAAATATAAAAATATAAGAATATAAAAATATAAATATATAAAAATATAAAAATATAAAAATATAAAAATATAAGAATATAAAAATATAAATATATAAAAATATAAAAATATAAAAATATAAAAATATAAAAATATAAAAATATAAAAATATAAGAATTTAAAAATATAAATATATAAAAGTAGAAATATATAAAATTATAAAAGTTTAAAAATACAAAAATATAAAAATATAATAATATAAAAATATAAAAGTATAAAAATATAAAAATATAGAAATATAAAAATATAAAAATATAAAAATATAAAAATATAAAAATATAAAAATATAAAAATATAAAAATATAAAAATATAAAAATATAAGAATATAAAAATATAAAAATATAAAAATATAAAAATATAAAAATATAAAAATTTAAAAATATAAAAATATAAAAATATAAAAATATAAAAATATAAAAATATAAAAATATAAAAATATAAAAATATAAAAATATAAAAATATAAAAATATAAAAATATAAAAATATAAAAATATAAAAATATAAAAATATAAAAATATAAAAATATAAAAATATAAAAATATAAAAATATAAAAATATAAAAATATAAAAATATAAAAATATAAAAATATAAAAATATAAAAATATAAAAATATAAAAATATAAAAATATAAAAATATAAAAATATAAAAATATATATCTGTTTGCCGACGAGGAATTGGAATCGAAACCGTCGGTTTTAGAACCAAACGCCTGGAACTATGTAAATTTCCCAAGAGAGAAAATTTTTAGATGGGACCAAATTTTTTGTGCATAAGGACACAACACCTTACATAATGTTTTTTAAGTATTTTGGATTTTTCTCGTCAGCGCCTCTAGCGCCAATTTGGTTCTTGTTTGGACTTATCTAACTAGTATTAAGTTGGTGTTAGCTACTGACGAGGAGAATCCGAAACACTAAAGAAAACAGTATACAATATAATTTGCGAAATAATTTTGATCTATCAAAAGTATCGATTCATATTAGGACTGGAGACGACACGGTCTTCAGTAAAACATACTTCACTGTATTGATTTTGTTGGCAAAGAAACAAAAGCAATGAAATTGAAAGACGGATAGGTATTCTAGACTTCTAGACTTGGGTGCAACGCACAACTCCTACTCAGCAGAAGGCAAAGAATTCTTCACATTTCCCTTCGATCATGTCCATATGAGCCTGCCTAGTCCTAGTTTTCCGTTCTAAGTTTATAACTGATTCGTTCTAGAATACCTATCCGTCTTTCAATTTCATTGTTTTCGTTTCTCTTAGTCTCAAATTTGCCGAAAATAGCCAACAAAATCGATACAGTAGAACCTTGCGGCAATTAAAACATAGTAACATATAAAACATACTTCATCACGTTCTAGCTTATTTTCCTGCTCTTATGTGTTACAAATTGTTATACATATTCCCCCTTCATGCACATTTTTTTTTTTTTTTTTTATTCATTTCGTTTATTTGATAGGCACAAATGCGTTAGCTTGGCGGTGCCGAATTCTTTTGTTTTTACATTTTGAATATCTTAAAACTAGGAGGTTACAATGTTGAAATATTTTTTTAAAAAAGAGAAAAAATTTACAGCTATCTTAAGACTAGAAAAAAAAATTCTATATATAAAAGAGGGGGCAAAAGATTTTTTTTATGAAAAATTTTAAAACAAGGAATTCAATACTAATAGTTTTTTAGGAAATATTTACAGTTATCTTAAAACTAACAATATAGTTTGGTACACAAAAGGGGGAACAAATATTTATGAAAAATTTCACAGATGTTTTAAAACTAGGGATACAATTCTATTTACAAGATGGGGGACAATAGTTTTAACAAAGAGTAGAAATTACAACTATCTTAAAACTAGGAATACGGAATACAAATTTGATTTTTTATCGGATACTTATGCTTGGTCATTTCCAAAATCGGTGTAGAAGTAGTTGTATCAAGGACAGGGGAGAGAAGGCGTAGATGGTGACCGGTAGAGAAGAGCAAAACTTGCAACTTTCGGGCAAACGGGAGATCAGCGAAACAAATTTGCGCCTCAGTCTAGTAGGTCGGATTGGCGGATGGTATTCTTCGGACCCGCGGGGAATCCTTCAAAGGGAATCCTTCGGACCTCGAGTCGCTCTCGCTTCAGATTCCGTAGCGATAAGGGCGACGGCGGTTACATAGTGGCAGTCTGAAGCTTATCGGTTCCACACGGCAAGAGAAAACTTCTAAAAACGAGAAATAAAAAGAGAGGGGCTAAATTGGGATATTTATCGTTTTTATGAAAGTATAAATAAGGGACATATAGGGGAAATCACGATTTGCCAGCATATCTCGGACTGGGACATTGGGTGGTCTACCTCGGGCCCGAAGGGAATCCTTTAACTGAGACCTGGCGTCCAAATACCCGGCGCATACCCAGACAACGTGCTCGATGTCATGATAACCCTCGTCACAAGCGCACAGACTACTCTCCGCAAGCCCAATACGCCGCAAATGTGCATCTAAGGTGTAGTGGTTGGACATAAGTCGGGACATTACACGAATAAAATCCCGACCCACATCCATCCCCCTGAACCAAGGCTTCGTTGATACCTTTGGGATAATCGAATGTAGCCATCGTCCAAGTTCACCATTGCTCCACGAGGTTTGCCAACTGTTGAGTGTCCTCTGACGACAAATACTAAAAAATTCGTTGAAGCAGATTGGTCTTTCGTATATTTCACCATTTAATGCGCCCACCTTTGCTAATGAGTCGGCCTTTTCATTGCCCGGGATAGAACAATGAGAGGGTACCCAAACAAAGGTAATCTGATAAGATTTTTCAGATAACGTACACAAGGACTCCTGTATCTTCCCCAGAAAATACGGGAATTGCTTTTTAGGCTTCACCGCACGAAGAGCCTCGATAGAGCTGAGGCTGTCCGAAATGATGAAGTAGTGATCTGTGGGCAGAGTGTCGATGATCCCAAGGGTGTACTGAATTGCAGCTAACTCTGCGACGTAAACTGAAGCGGGATCATTGAGCTTGAATGAAACGGTGATAGTATTGTTGAAGATACCGAAGCCAGTGGACCCATCGAGATTTGATTCGTCAGTGTAGAACATTTTGTCACAGTCGACTTCTCGGAATTTATTATAAAATATATTGGGGATCACTTGAGGGCGTATATGGTCCGGGATTCCACGAATCTCTTCCTTCATGGATGTGTCGAAGAATACAGTAGAATCAGAAGTATCTAGGAAACGAACACGGTTGGGAGTATACGTAGAAGGATTAATGCTCTGTGCCATGTAGTCGAAGTACAAGGACATAAATCGGGTTTGAGAATTAAGCTCGACGAGCCTCTCGAAGTTTTCAATCACCAACGGGTTCAGAATGTCGCATCGGATGAGCAATCGATATGAGAGTTCCCAAAATCGATTTTTTAGCGGAAGAACGCCCGCCAGCACTTCGAGACTCATCGTATGGGTCGAATGCATGCAACCCAAGGCAATGCGCAAGCAACGATACTGGATTCTCTCCAGTTTGATGAAGTGTATGTTCGCAGCGGAGCGGAAACAGAAACACCCGTACTCCATCACCGATAATATCGTTGTTTTGTACAACCTGATCAGGTCTCCTGGGTGAGCACCCCACCATGTTCCAGTTATTGTTCGGAGAAAATTGATCCTTTGTTGGCATTTCTGTTTCAGATACCTAATGTGACATCCCCAGGTACCTTTAGAGTCGAACCAGACCCCGAGATATTTAAATGTGAAAACCTGGTTGATCGTTGCACCCATTAATAGAAGCTGGAGTTGCGCCGGCTCACGCTTCCTAGAAAAAACAACCAACTCAGTTTTCTCCGTGGAGAACTCAATACCCAGCTGAAGAGCCCAAGCAGACAAATTATCCAAGGTATTTTGTAATGGTCCTTGCAAGTCGGCAGCTTTGGGCCCTGTAACAGAGACCACCCCGTCGTCTGCAAGTTGCCTTAGCGTGCATGAATTGGCAAGACAATCGTCAATGTCATTAACGTAAAAATTGTAGAGCAGGGGACTTAGACATGAGCCCTGGGGAAGACCCATGTAGCTAAATCGCGATGTTGTTAAATCGCCATGCGAAAAGTGCATGTGCTTTTCAGACAACAGGTTTAGCAAAAAGTTATTTAGAGTCGGTGAAAGACCATGCTGGTGCAGCTTCTCTGACAGAATGTTGATAGAAACTGAGTCCAAAGCCCCCTTAATATCCAAGAAGACTGATGCCATCTGCTCTTTGTTAGCATAGGCCATTTGGATTTCTGTAGAAAGCAACGCAAGGCAATCGTTCGTCCCTTTGCCTTTGCGGAAGCCAAATTGTGTATCTGACAGTAATCCATTTGCTTCAACCCAATTGTCGAGGCGAAACAAGATCATTTTCTCGAACAACTTCCGAATACAGGACAGCATTGCAATCGGCCGATACGAGTTGTGGTCGGAGGCTGGTTTTCCTGGTTTTTGGATGGCGATGACCTTCACTTGCCTCCATTCATGAGGGACAATGTTACCCTCAAGAAACTTGTTAAATAAGTTCAGCAAGCGCCTTTTTGCAGTGTCAGGCAGATTCTTCAGCAAGTTGAATTTGATTCTGTCTAACCCTGGGGCGTTATTGTTGCATGATAAGAGAGCAAGTGAAAACTCCACCATCGAAAACGGTGTTTCGTTCGCGGTATCGGGAGGAGACGCGGCGCGGCACGTTTTCTGTACCGGGACAGAGTCCGGACAGATCTTCTTGGCGAAAGCGAATATCCAACGGTTTGAATATTCCACGCTCTCGTTGGTACTATTACGGTTACGGATACGTCGAGCCGTACCCCAAAGAGTGCTCATCGCTGTTTCTCTCGTTAACCCGTCGACGAACCGGCGCCAATAACTGCGTTTTTTGGCTTTCATTAGACTCTTCATTCGCCTTTCTAACGACGCGTACTGTTGATAGCTAGCGGGTAACCCGTCTTCCCGGAAGGCCTTATATGCAGTGGACTTCTCCGCGTACAGCTCTGAGCACTCTTTATCCCACCACAGGGTGGGAGACCGTCCATGGGTATTCGCGCTGGGTACTGGTTTAGTCTGAGCTTGATTCGCACTGTCGAGAATCAAGCCAGCCAAAAACCTGTACTCTTCCTCCGGAGGAAGTTCTTGAGTGGATTCGATTTTAACGGATATCGCGGTCGCGTAACTCTTCCAATCAATGTTCCGTGTGAGGTCATACGAGACATTGATTGTTTTCGATGGTCTTGAACCGTTAGCAATTGAAATCACGATAGGCAAATGATCGCTACCGTGGGGATCAGGGATCACTTTCCACATGCAATCTAACTGTAGCGATGTCGAGCAAAGCGATAAATCCAACGCGCTTGCGCGTGCTGGTGGTGTAGGAATCCGCGTCATTTCTCCCGTGTTTAAGATGGTCATGTTGAAATTGTCGCAAAGATCTTGGATTAATGTTGATCTATTATCATCATGAAGACAACCCCATACCGTACCGTGCGAGTTAAAGTCTCCCAGAACTAGCCGCGGTGCCGGTAAGGATTCCGTGATATTACAAAGCGCTCGGTGCCCTACCGAGGCTCTAGGAGGAATGTAGATGGAAGCAATGCAAAGGTCTTTACCTTTGATTAAAACTTGACAAGCGACAATTTCAATGCCTGGTGTCGAAGGGAGGTTAATTCGGTTGAAAGAATAGCACTTTTTGATCCCCAAAAGTACTCCTCCATAAGGGTTTTCTCGATCCAGACGGATTATATTAAAGTCGTGGAAGTTGAGATTTATATCAGAAGTTAACCAGGTTTCACATAATGCGAAAGCATCACATTTTAAACTGTTTAGTAAGAATTTGAAGGAATCGATTTTCGGGAGGATACTTCTGCAATTCCACTGTAGAACAGTGATCGAATCGGTGACCTCGTTCGATGACTTAGCCATCGAAGGATACGATCGCTGCAAGGAGGGGCCATTTAGTAGTCAACTGCTTCAAAAATGTTTGCACTATAGGGAGAAAACGTATCAGAAGGCTTTTAAGAGGATCAGTAACATTGAAAGCTGTGAAAATTAAGTCCACTATGTCAGAAAATTTCATTAGTCCGTTACTGGACTGAGTATCTGTTTGAAAAACGGGGACACTTGGGGTTTTTGGTGTCCCTGGAAGTGGTGGGTACTCCTTGTTAGAATTAATATTTCCAAGTCCTGGAGCAAATTGCTTCGGCTTTTGTGCATCACTTCCGTTGGATTTATTGGTTGTAGATGGCGCACTCTGAGTGGACGACACCTTGGCACCCTTACGAGGCAATGTAGGGGAGGCTAGATTTCTCCTCTTCCTGGATTCCCCTGGGTTAACCAATGATGTTCCCTCTTGTGGGTCGTCAGATTCTTGCTCAACGCCAGCCAATAGAGCAAAGGAATTTTCGGAAGGGACAGATGGCGAAGCATTCTTTAGCATTTCTGCATAAGAGTGCCTCGAGCGATCCTTAAGGGAGCGCTTAATTTTATCCCCGCGCTGCTTGTACACCGGGCATGACTTAAGAGCATGCGGAGGGCCCCCGCAGTAAATACACTTCTCAGTTTCTCCACCGCAAGCGTCATCCTCATGCTCTCCCTCGCATTTGCCGCACCGTTTTTTATTGCCACAATAAGTGGCTGTGTGGCCCAGTTGCTTGCAATTGCTGCAGTTCATTACCCGCGGTACAAACAGGCGAACGGGTAAGCGAACCCTATCCAGGAGGACATAGTTGGGAAGAGCAGACCCGGAGAAAGTCACCCGAATCGAGTCTGACGGAGAATAAGTTGTCTTATCATTTTCTGTTTTTGCAGAATACAATTGCTTGCATTCCAGAATCTTCACCTTTTGAAGTGAAGGGTCCTTAAAGCAGCCAACCCCGTACTTCAACAGGTCTTCGCACTTTAGACCCGGTTCGGCGACTATTCCATCGATCTCCACTGCCCTACAAGGCACATACACTCTGAATTGTTTCGTAAAACGCTCGCTGCGAGCAATCTGGTTTGCCTGATCGAGGTCATTTACTATAACGCGTATCTTATTGGCTCGAACACGTGTTATCTGAGCTACGGCCGGGTAGTTAGCAGTCAGCTCCCGTGATATTTCTAGAATATTGGGCGATTTCGTGTTGGGCCGGAAATACACCACCCAGGGTCCATTTGAACTGGCTGGGTATGTTTTAATACGGGGAGGACTGGGGGAATCAGGGGAGGGAGTAATATCGGGTTTATCCGGTAAATCCATGGGAATATCATTCCCATCCAATGTTACTTCGCCCTCGGCCATTTAGGCACGAGGATAGCACGTGGTGTAAACGAGGGATGAAACTTGTATTCAGGGGAAAGGGAAAAGTAGACCGATCGGGGAAAGGGAAACGAAAGAAAGAAAAATAATACTTAGCTTATATAGCGGCGTGTCCGGCAATTCTGGTATTCACTTCACCAGCCTGGGCACCGGCGAACAAAGACTGCCTCAAACAATAGTTGACCTTCACTGACAATATATATTCTTGTTCACTTTATGCACAGCACCAGAAAACGAACTGCTTCGATCGAGAGCTCGGAGAGTTATGATGCACATTTTATTGATGGCTCCTTAATAATATCAAAATTTTAAAGTCTACCGTAGTCTACCCGTGCTTTAGAAATACCCATAAAAGCATGTTTTAGATGCTTTGGTGATAAAAAAACACATCACGAATATCCGAAATATGCCAATAAAACATAAATAGCTTCATAGGCTCATTATCCAAGATACGTGCAAATCGTCGAAAACATTTTCACATGAGCACTGCATCCCTTTCACCAAGCCAATGCACACATAAGTATATAAATGACTCAATTGATCCCGGTGTAAACTCACAAACACATGCACATTAAACTCAATTCAAATCAAAACAAGACTAAACATATTTTCTTTTTAGATTTCGGGACCAAAGAAAAGACGATATTGCCAATTGTAGAAGTTTGGCGCTTTGTCAAGTCTCCGCATAGCGTTGGGTACAGTTTTTCCTAATTCCTGATAGCAATCCGACTAAAAAATTGCTCGATGCCCCAATACTGCAAATGGTAACAGCGACGGGACCAATAATTCTAAAAGGCTATGGTGATTATTTTAAAATAAAATTAATAATGATAATGGTGATCATCTTTTCTATAGATTGGTGGTGTTGGTGTTAAGCTTTATTCTGGAAACTGCAGCCCGGATCCAACAGCTACTGTCGGCGGAATCCCAGTAAAGTTCAGCCGGAGAATGAGCCGGCTGAGCTTTACTGGTAGCTGAATCTAGTTAAAATACCGGCTCCAGTAACACAACTGATTCTTATTAGAATCGGAGCCAGAATGCTAACAGTTAGAATTTTGGCTCATTTGCGGCTGAACTTTACTGGGATGCATGGAAAACTACTACTACTACTACAGTGCATCGTCGATCGTTATTCGCTTCCGAACGGGTGACGCAGTGCCGGATTCCGGAACCGTTCCGGGGTTCTGATTGGAGTCATTATGGATTCCAAGTCAAGTGCAACAACCGATTCCGTCTCAATCGATTTCGGAATCAGTTGTTGTACTTGAGCTGGAATAATTCTGATTCCATTCAGGATTTCGAATCAATTTTCGAATGGTTTGACCGCGCAATCAAATTTTGGGTTATTCGAACGTTACAAAAAAAATGGGGAATCCACTCAGTACACAAATGTGGAGTTATCCGCTCGTTACTCAAATTTTTGGTTATGCTTAGCACCTGAACTTATGTGTAGTAGGGTGGGACAAAAAATAGATTCCAGCTCCGAGCAACTTTTTAGGTACCATTTGGGTCCTAGAACAACTGTGCAAATTCTAAGCTCGATTGGTGAAACTATATTTTTGCGCCCACTGTTTAAAGTTTACATGGGATTTTGTATGGGAACATTAACTTTTACAAAATAATTCCTCCAGGAGTCGCCCATTACTTATTAAAAATAAATCGCTTTTATAGGAAATTTAACAAGGAAACAAAGTCTCGAAAACCACGAAACGATCTGACGCTTGAGAAATAAGTTATTAAGCAGAAACCGATTGATGCTCGGACGTTTGATAAAATATTCATTTTTTCTAGCACCACTGCTGTTGGTTGTCCAATTATACGCAATTTTGTTTTAATCCTCTCTTAACGTATCTAAATCGTTTATCTATACTATTTGGCCACTTCGCAAGATTTTGAGGGAAAAATTGAGGCTTCTGAGAAAGTTAAAATTTTTGTATATAATTAGACCGTCAAAAGCAGTGATGCTATGAAAAGTGAAATTTTCGTCAATCTTCAGGGCATCAATCAGATTTTGCTTAATAACTTTTTCCACAAGCCTCAGATCGTTTTTCAGTCTTCTAGACTTTATTTCCTTGACAAATTTCCTATAAAAATCATACATCTATTTATTTTTAGGAGGTAACGGGCGACTCTTGGAAGAATTATTTTGCAAAAGACAATTTCCTCATACGAAATCCCATGTAAACTTTAAACAGTGGGCGCAAAAATATAGTTTCACCGATCGAGTTAAAAATTTGCAGAGTTGTTCTGGGCGCTAAATGGGACCCAAAAAGTTACTCGGAGCCAGATTTTATTTTTTTCATATAACCATGTCCCACTCTAATGTGTAGTCAGCGCACTACCCAAAATTTAAGTTCAGATCGTACGGGTTCGTATTACCCAAAAGTGAGGAGATGTACTTCAGTCCTTTTTGTGTAAATTTGTACCCAAAATTAGGTAACTGCTGGTAAGCGTCTAAATGTATGTCAGTATAAATAAAGAAAGACATTTGTGGTATAAATGGAAGAAGCTAGCACCATACGAATTAGTTTAAAAAGTATGGAAACTACAATAACAATTATAGGAGTTATGTTTTAATCATTAAAAAGAAAGCAAGGATACGCCAGTGAGTTCATCTTAAAGCTAATAGTCGCAACATTCGCTGGCTCATTACCCCATAAACCGTTTTTCTTCGCGATAAGTGCTACCCAAATGGTGCTTGATGAACCGTTGCATTAAAATCTTTCCCGTTTTAATTTTCAATGAACCGAAAAATATAAAATCTCCATTAAAAAGTTGATCCATAAACACAACTTCGCTCTTCGCTGGCACTCCTGCAGTCGCAGAAAGCTTTCTGTACAAGCTGTTGCCTTTTTTTTCTCTTTATTCTCTAAATCGGAAAGTTCTTGCCCGGCAGACGTGACGCGCCCGCGTGCTCCTTGTATTTGCCATTAACGGAATTGAAGTGCGAACGCGTTAATTCAATTTAATTTCCCATCCCATCCCATTCGATCGGGGTTTTGTATTTGTGGCCGGAGGCACATGAAACACACCTCTCTGTGTGCCGGGGCGCTCGGGGGCAAAAACTTTCAACGTATTCTCTCGAAGAAACCTGATCCTTTTAAGTGGTTTCGTTCAAGTATTTGCTCTCGGTGTGTGTCAGTCGGTGAGTGTGAGGAAGAAAGTGAGAATGTGTGATAAAGTAACGTCCACAGCAATCAACGAAGTAAAGTTTCCCAGTACCCAGGGGAAAAAGTTCGACCAACAACCCACTCTTCCTTCGGATGAGCGTTTTTTGTCGGGAGCGAGAAGTCACGTGTTAGGGTGAAGTGACGAAGGTGTCCAATGGCAATTAAAAGACGAATTGTGTGCTAATTGAAACGTTTGATAAGAACAGTAAACAAATTCGGAATTTCGGTGAATTCCATTTCATCGCGATTCGGCGAAAATCTTCTGTGGAAATCAGTGGAAAAGCGTATCACAATCTAATAAGCGGGTGACAAAAGAAACCGTCACAAGGAATTATTTCAGCTCACCGAATGCGTTATGAATTCTGAGAAATCGAAAGAAGCCTGTAAAGATAAAATTTGCACTCGTGCGTTTCTGGAGACAGAAACGAGCTCCGACAGCTTACATGGGAAATTGACATCTAATCTTTCACTTCGACGGCCAGTTACCATCAGGTCCTCCATGTCGGACGGTATCATCATTCCGACTAAGTCGAGTGGTTTGCTGCTAGATGGAGACTTTGAGCTTCAATTTGTGCTGCTAATCCGTGGTCGTGGTCGAAGTAGGAGACATGGTTAGGAACGGTGGTGATGTTAGTGGCGGGGGAATGCTGACATGAAAAGCTCTTACATGCGGCTGGCAATCATGGGGGTATTACGTGATGTCGAATGTTGAGTGCGTCATATCATCGTTATCGAGTTTTGGCGATGGAGTAATGCAGGGAACTGAATGAGAAAATGTGTCCATTTCGGTGCTGCTTGTGGTTTTCCTCCTATTGTAAGTTTTCGGGACGGTATTGAATTTTCGTGTTATTTAGGTATTAGAGCATACCATCAATTGGTCAAGATTCGCAAAATCTTCAATACTGATCACAAAATGTTGCACCATATATGAGACAGTTTTAGCTATGCCACACAGGTGAAAAGAAAGCTTCCAATTGAATTTGCTCTAACAAAAAGCATTCATTAATGGGTGTTTAAAGATTCAGACTGGATGCCAAGCCTCATGATGGTCCTGGTATCTTGGGTATAGTTGATGAGGCAGCCATGCATTTCTTCTTCAACCGTCCGTTACAGGACAGACACTGTTTCGAGCCGCTCCTAATATGAATAACAGATTCTCTTCGATTTCTGTCTTTCCTGCCAGCATACGATGAAGGTCCAACCAGAATTGGTTACCCACTATAGTTGCACATCCACCTATTGGCACCGTGGGGAGATAAGGGATAGGATGTCTGTATCGGAGGTAAATGACCAAATAGTGGTGTCTCATGTTGGACCACGATACAGTGTACATTTATGCTGTTTACGCACAATCAAGCGCCTGTGGAGGTGTCTGATCTGTCTTGATTCGTGAAACTGTGCGGTCGCGGTACAGTGAAACTCGCGGTTACTATTAAATGTTTATTCACTGATAAACATGTACTGCCGAATACGAGCAACTGTAAAAAGAACTACTAATTTACGACAAATACTCTATTGACGTGAAGAACATGTCTCAGCTGCTGTGAGCTGTGTTTTTATTGTCTCGCTATACTCCTTGAAGAATGTAGATTGGTTCAACCGTAAACTCCTTTCTAATCCCCTTCAAAGCCTTATTGACCTAGTTCTCCAGGTAAATTTAATCAAAACACGTTTAAACGTGTTAATCTGCTTCACCATAGAAATGCAACTTGCTTACCTATACAAGAATCTACTATCTTCGTCACACCATCCCCATAATGGTGCGTCATCTTATGCTTCGGTGGAAGGTAGCACGCTAAACGAGCGGAGCCTCCAATTTCATCTCCACACAACGCTTCCTTCAGTGCAATAGGTAGCATTACGGAAAAATGAATTTCTTACAGCAATCAATGTTTCAATTGATGACTGCAATGCTAAATTCTATCTCCGTGTTTGAAGTTTTTCAAGCTTAGTGAAAATTTGCTAACAAAATTGTAATGTACTTAAAGTGTAATAAGGATTTTGAATAATCATTTAAATTAGAATGCTCGTTCATTGCGTTCGTGCGTAAACAACTTGTTCAACTTCTTGAGGGTACATAATAGGCATATTGCCATTATGACCGAAACTATTTTAAACCAACTATTAAATTGAAAATACCTCTAATTTCGTTATTTAACGATTTGATCGAATTGTTGGATTCGGTGGAAGAATCACAATATCGGTTAATCGCAGAACAAAACATCACGTCTTATCCTCTTTTGACACCAAGGTGATCGAGAGTTTGGGTATTGAAGTTGAAACCAAGCTTGGTATCATTTTTATTGCTGCAGCTTATTTGCTTTTTCATTGCTTTGGCGAGCTAACTAATTTCTCGAAAGAAAACTTACAAGAAATCGGTCGAAATTCTTTAAATTCGGTGGTTTTAATGCTAAACTCCGATTCTGGAATAAAGTAAAGTAATTCCAACGGTATACTACTTTTTAATGATTACTCTGCTGATTATAGTTCAGCTTTGATTCCAAATGGGATCACGTGCTATTCGTCCGAAATGAATCTATCAACAATTGATTTGGTTTAGGCGGAATAAAATCACTTTTTCATAGCGAATTGGTTACACATGCTGACTTTGATTCTAATCGCCTTTCAGTAACTTTCCCCCTTTTTCAGGAAACAGTTCCCCATCCTATTAGCTCCGTGTTTAATTATCACTAAGCGAATTGGTGGAAGGCACGGATTATCTTTGATCCGTAGGAAGATCAGATACGGTTCGACCAAATTAGATACTAGGGCATCGCGTAAAGAATTTTGACGTGGACTACGTCTTTGTTTTTGATATGGGGGTGCACTTTGCAAATTCTACAAAAATGGTATGTAACGAAAAGTAGTCCAATTTTAAACGCATATAATTCAGCTATCTCACGATAAATTTTGATTTTTTTTTGCTCATATCGCTCCGAAATACTTCTAAGAATAGATTCCAATAGATAAACCCAAAGATTTTTGATAGCATTAAAATTTAAGTAATGTACAAACTGGTTAAAATGTCGCGCATTTACTACAGAAGATAGCGCTTCCCAAGTCCGGCACGACAGATTTGTGTACCTATCGTGTTATGCTTCTATGAATGAAGTCATCATCGACTATTTAAAGAACGGATTTGGCCGGACAAACTCAGTTGCCTGTTGAATGGCAGGCGGAGCAGATCACTGCGTTGTGTGTTTCCACTAGAGATGGGCAATCCGCTCCGGAGCTGCTCCAACGAATCGATTCATTTAAGTGAGCTGATGAGCTGCAGCTCTTTTTTTAAGAACCGCAGCTCACCCGCTCACCCTACAACACCACTGAGCAATTCTGCATATCGAAACCCTTGTAACTATAGTGACTATAGAATGTGCTTTTTGGAATCGTTCTTCCAAATATTATTTTGCGTGGGAATCACACTGGAACAAACGTTTTTTTAAGATGAACAGCAATCAGTTTTTACAATCTGCAAAGAAATTTTAAATATATACTATATCTGCGATGGAATTAACCATTAAATAATGTAAGCATTGTACATAGTCACAGATAATTGTCTAAAATTTTGCATTCTCTTTTCTACAGATCGTATTCAATTAAATAATTGCTTTCGGATCACTGTTGTACGGCGACAATCGGTCAATATAAGAAGCACTGCAAGTCGGATACATTCTGGCGGAAGTAATTTCCGTAGAGTAATGATATTAATATTATTTATTTTTAATTATTTCAATAAAAACAAACTTTCTTTTTTTCCTTTGTGTTCAACATTCGAAATACATATTCAAACCAACACATTAAAAGTCATTTCTGGCATATTTGATTCCAAGTGCTTGGAAATTTCCGATAAAACTACACGATGCTTGAAGTTCATGTATTAATGTAGTGAAAATAAGTTTCATCGTTTTAAAATACGAATTGTCTTTCATTTGAAAACGATATGATTGCCACTATAGATTGAGATCACTCGCACTTTGAAAGTGTGGAGTCCAGGTTGGTGGGAAGTGTGCAATATTCTACCAATTAAATCTATAGGTCAAACGAAGTGACATTCATGTTTAATTCATTTGGAAATTCTAGTCAATGGGATCGCTTATGATTTTGATGTGCTTTTCATGCAATGTGCGCATGAATTTCATTTTCATATTACGCACACTCGATTAGATATTAAAATGGCAACTGTGTGCAATTCATGTGTTGTAGGATTGAATCATATCAATAGCTTTCCACATGATCCAGCACATGATGTTAACGTGTCTAGTTTTTTCAGTGCGGTTAATCCGTTCAAAAATTGGATCGACATGTGCCCTCTAGTAATTATAAATTCTTTTGGGAGACCATCACAAATATTTTAATACTTTGATCGTAGCGTGCATGTTGTTCTCGCTATCTTTTTTCATCCTGTTTTTCAACGATTTCTGTTTTCGCTTGCATTTTATAGTTGGTGGCCATTTTCTTAAATTTAGAGAGCTTAATTGCACAACTTGTGTCTATCGGTGTCGGGTCGGTATAGTTCGAAACAAGATTAAGGTAAGAGCACATATTTGGGAAATGCGAGGTTGAATATTATTTAATTAACGCATATTTTAGATTCCGCCATGTCTACGCGAGGGAGAATAACGAGTGGTATATGGTATCACTTTTCGAAGGAAGGAACCAAAGCGAAGTGTCGGTATTGTTACACGATAATTTCGTCGTCGAATGGATCCACCGGAAATATGAAAAGGCACTTAAAAAGTAAACATCCGATGGTATCTTATGACAGAAATGCAACAGAAAGTGTTGGTGCTGATCTTGCTGGGTCTGAAAAAGAATCAGGTGGTAACGAAAGTACACCTAAACATGATATGCCGTTAAATGCCGATTCACGCGATGATGGCAAGGGTGTTTCTGATTCTGGTGTTGCTGATAACGGTACTATTGTGGTTTCTTCGTGTACTGTTCCCAAAATTTCGAGTCATTCAAGTAAGACGCCTCTCATGACTAGATATGTCGATGTCCACCGACCGGTGCCAATTGCGAAAAGCAGGTCGCTGGATTCTCAGTTGCTTAAGATGATTTGCAAAGAGTATCATCCATTTTCACTCGTAGAAGATGCTGAGTTTAAGGAATTTGTTCGCATGTTGTGCCCAATGTACGTTCTACCGAGTAGAAAAACACTAACAAATAGTTTGTTGCCTACTTTGTACAACGAGGCTCTAGTAAAAGTAAAGCAGGAGCTTGAAGAAGCGTCCGCAGTCAGCTTGACTAGTGATGGGTGGACAAATATAAATAATATTAGTTTTTATGCTTTAACTGCCCATTTTGAGTGCTTGAGTGCTCTGAATTCGATGATAAACATACAGGTGAAAATATCGCGTCATGGATCACTAAGGTACTACAATCATTTAATATTGATTTCAAGATAACTGCAATCGTCACTGATAACGCTTCTAATATGAAGTCTGCAGCATCTATATTGAATGTAAGACACGTATCTTGCTACGCTCATTCACTTAATTTGGCTGTCCAAAACGCTATTGCGAAATCTATCAGGCCAGTAGTTGAAAAAGTAAAAATGATTGTTCAGTTTTTTAAAAAAAAGCAGCTTTGCATTATCGAAATTAAACGATATGCAGAAAACGATGAACAAAGCATCGTTGAAGCTGAAGCAAGATGTTCCAACACGTTGGAATTCAACTTTTGATATGCTTGATCGTTATTTTTGTCAATAAGGAACCTGTTGTATCGACTCTAGTGATCTTAGATTCAAAACTTGCAGTGGATAGTTCAGATTGGGAAGTTATCGAGCACAGTGTCAACGTTTTGAGAATTTTTTACGATGTTACAAATGAGATATCCGCGGAGAAAAACGTGTCTCTTTCAAAAACATGTGTGTTTTACCGCATAATGCTGAAGAAAATGGTATCATTTTCTGAAGCTGTTCTTCCACACAGTGTGAGTACGCTCAAGAAGGAACTCGTGGATGGCCTACAAAAAAGATTCGGAGGAAGAGAAGTGACTGAATTAACAGCACAGGCAATGTTGTTGGATCCAAGATTTAAAAAGCAAGCTTTTGGCGATGAAGGTAACTACCAGTTGGCGTATCAATCTGTAATACGAAAGACAAGGCTTTTGAAATCCACGGAAACCAACGAAACTTCTGATCATATCCCACAAGCAGCTTCATCTGGATCCTCTCTATGGCAAGATTTTGACGACGCAGTTGCTAAAATGCAAGGAAAGCAAGATCCATCTTCGGCAGCTATTGTGGAACTCGACAAATTCATCGCTGAGCCTCTTTTATCTAGATCTGGTGACCCACTTGAATGGTGGGAAGCAAGGAAAGCAGTTTATCCAAAATTGTATGATTTGATGCGGAAGCGACTGTGTATTCCTGCAACATCTGTTCCTTGTGAACGCATTTTCTCAAAGGCAGACCAAATCAGTACTGAAAAAAGAAGTAGGTTGTCTCCTGAACACATCACTCAAATTTTATTTTTAAACCATAACGTATGATTTCTTGTAAAATTGAAAAAACAGAGAAAAAGTATAAATATACACATTTTACTGAAAACTCTTCTTTTCTTAAGTATTATTATATTCCAATGCAAACTAATAGCGTTTTTGCTTGACCCCGAAACAGTCAAGTTCTAATTCCAACCGCTGTCAGTTCATACATTTTGACAGCTGTTGGGGTTAGAAACCTGATTCAGTTTCGCTTCAAGCGAAAACGACGTAAGTGATGAGCTCGAAAAAACTAACTGAGCTGATGAGCTGCTCCAAAGAATCGATTCACTTCGATGAGCTGAACGGTTCGGAGCCGCTCACCAATATGAGCTGTTTTGCACATCTCTAGTTTCCACAGCCAGTGTAGCTGAGTTAGAAGTCCGTTACACTGGCTGTGGAGGCACGCTTCACAGTGCCGTCCAACACGCGACTGAGCTTGTCCGTTCAAACACTATGCTTTCTTTTGTGTTGTGCTCGTTTCCAGCACATTTTTATGTACAATCTCGAATACAATTCCTATCATCTTTTGAAAGGGGTAATAAGATTTGTATACAAACTTTTGTTTTGCTGTTTTCTCTTAATTTGTTATAATTTCAACACAGAAAACATTTGAAATTGATTCTAACGAGGGTAAAGGTGTTGATTCATGCGTATTTTGCACGAAATTCAGCTCGACGGCGGAATAATGAGCGAAATAAGTTTTAGCCCTTTTGAAGAATTGATATTTCGTAATTTTTAGTTATTCGTACACAAAATCGCTTGTACGTTCGAGCTCCATTTGCAAACACGGTTAACATAGTGTCGTGGTACTAGTTGTCTCATTCGCTCTACCCATCATCATCAGCGTTGAATGTTTTTGCTTTGTGCACTTGGGTTGAATGTTTGAGGCGAATGTGTAGGTAGGTATATCTAATTTGTTAGCAGGGTTACCATATTCAGATTTTTCTGTAACGTGCAGATTTTTTCACAATTTTTAATCGCAGATTCTCTTTACAGATGGCAAATTTTTGGCATTTTGATGAAAATTTCACAGATTTTTGGAAATATTGTGATTTTTCACACACAATCAAAAAGTTTTCACAATTTTTAAAAGTTGAGCTTGTGCTATAAAGATTTAGTTCTAGATAATATGTCGGTCACGGATTTCCGTCTTCTTTCTTCAGATCTTCTCAAATAAGTTTAATCGGATTCGATCACCTACTGCGAATGAAATGACCTGATAACCAAGAAAGTTTGGTTCAATAGGTAACATTCCATGTTGATTGGTTGTGCTTAAACTATACGTAAGAAATATATTTGATTTATTATTACTCTAAATGTACTAAGAAAATAAATATTTTACATTAAGTAGTATAGTCCTACGTCTACAGTTCGTGCAACCCCATAGGGCTGACCATTGTAGTTTTTTTTAATTCTCAAAGGACCCCCCCTCCCCCTTGTGGAAAATATCAAAGTTAGTTCAGATGCCAAATTTCACATCATTTGGACAATTCTAGACCCCCCGCCTATTTCGATTGAAATATTTGAACTTGGTACTATGGGAAAATATGGAAGAAATACATTAAATACATTAAATGCTATAACTTTTGAAGTAGCACTCAGAAAAATACAATTCATACATTTTAAAGGAAATAAACTTAGCATTTGAATGAAGATATTTCTGTTTCTCGTAAAGTACGTGAAAGTGAGGTGCTGGGTCATTTTGTCCCCAAAATCCCCCATTTTCAATAATTTTTCTTCTCCCCCCTGATGCAAATCATACATATTTTGCAGGCTTTCTAACGTGAAAAAATCTCAGAAATCGAACGAAACCTTTTCGACTTTTGTCCGAATACGAGAAGTTGGGGTTATAGGGCTTTTTGTAATTCATAGTAAATTTTATCATTTTCTCTTGCATATTTCTCTATTATTTCTCTCTTGATTTTAATAAACGTGGAAAATTCTAAGGAACACAATAAAAATAGTCGTTATCGAAAAAAATCATGAACATCAAATTTTCTGACATTTTGTCTCGATTTCACATTTTTATCATTAAATCGCACATAATAACTCCATGTAACAATCAATTCTTATTTAATTTGCTACTTTTGGTGTAAAATATTCTTAGGGATCATATAAGAAAAGTTTCATTCCTGGAAAAATAGAATGAAAAAAAGTTTATTGTATAGTTAATGAAAAAAAATTAATGTTTCTGAATTTTACCGGTAACGAAACTATTTTTGTTTTATTCCTAAGAATTTTCCACGTTTAACAAGTTACTTTTTATGAAAATTGATTGAAGAATAATAAAGATATATGCACGAGAAAATTGATAAAATTTAGAGTGAATGACAAAAGGCCCTATAACCCCAACTTCTCGTATTCGCACAAAGGTCAAAAAGGTTCCGTTCGATTTCTGAGATTTTTTCACATTAGAAAGCCTGCAAAATATGTATATTTGCATCACGGAGCAGAAAAATTTATAAAAATTGGGGACAAACTGACCCAGTACCCAATTTTCCCGTATTTTTCGAGAAATAGAAATATCTCCATTCAAATACTAAGGTTATTTTCTTTTAAAAAGAGGTGTGAATTGTAATTTTTTGAGTGCCATTTCAAAAGTTATAGTATTTAGTATACTTTTCCTCCATATTTTTTCATACCACCAATTTCAAAAATTTCAAACGAATTGGGCGCCGGTCTAGAATTGTCCAAATGATGTGGAATTTGGCATCTGGGCTTACTTTGACATTTATCACAATATGAGAGGGGGGTCTTTGAGAATCAAAAAAAAAATTTGGCTTGCCCTTTTCGGTACATATTAGAGTAAGGTGGGGCAAAAGTACGCATAGGACTTTTAGAAGCACACATGCGCTAGAACCTGGCAACTCTGTATGGATTTAGTGTATCATTAAGTCAACTAATCGCACATATAAGCATGAAAGGTTTGAATATAGTGGCTTGAAATTAAGGGGGAAGGACCATTTTTCGCTGATTTGATATTATTTTTTGAATTTTGGGAATCATAAATTAGCTGTTTGAATAAATCAGGATCTATAAAACTACAGTACCCTAAAAATCTTCAACATATGGTTAGTTGCGAGATATATTTGATTTAATGAAAAAAATTCAGTAATTTTCGTAACAATTGAAGTAAAAAAACTGACAGTGGGGTAAAAGTGCGCATAGCATATCCGCCCCAAATCAAAAGACGCGAGTGAAGCTTTTTATATAAAAATTGAACTAATTCTTCCATGATTTAATGAAGGGACCAGCATCTTCAATAACTGCGAGCTCACCGGTCAAATTACGGCTGATATGAGCGGTTTAGGAACAAAAGCATCAGCATAACTGGTTACAAGGAAAAATATAGAGTGCCGAAAGCTCAGAGTAATTAAAAAAGAACCAAAAAACTATGAATATGTAAATAAAGATGTATTTTCAATATAAATAGCATATTCGCAAGAATTCTTGTAGTGATCTACCCAACTATGACAAATAATGATGTTACCAGGGGTGACAGTTTGATCATGAACCACATTGTCTAAAAGATGAAACATCCAAGTTTTTTCAACATAATGGAAAACTGAACAACATCAACCGAGGCAGAGGGAGGGGTACTTTATAGTTATAAAGGAAGAGTAAGAGGGGATGGATATTCCAAAATTGATTAGTTTAATTTATGGGCGGAAATAAATCGGCTATTTAAGCTGTGCGCACTTTTGCCCCGTGCTATGCACACTCTTGCCCCGACCATGGAGCAAAAGTACGCATTTGAGTATTCATAAGAAAATAACTATTTCTCGGATTACAAGTAAAACCAAGAGATATCTAGTATTACGTTTTCAAGATGTGTGATGAGAGTAATAATTTGTAATCATGCCGATTTTCTAGTGCTTTTCTACCAATAGTTATTTTACGAAAACTGTTAGGTGCGCACTTTTGCCCCACCTTACTCTAGGGTGTCAGTTATTTTTGCGATGTTGGAATTTTGTCCATTCCCGGTAAAAAATGAATCAAGGTTTTAGAAAAATTGGGCTACATTTGAGCAAAATTGGACCATTTTGACAAATACAAATATTAACACAAATAATCTGTGGTCCGCGAAGTCCGTAGGGAGGTATAGGACGCTTACGCATGTGTTAGTACCATGGTTATTAATGTTTACCCACAGTTGTTCTACGCTGTTACTGTTGTAAGTTTTTTGTTTAGGCGCTAACCGATACGAAACAGCTATAAGTACACCTCGCCCCTTTTTACCAGCAACGACTGGGTCACGATCGTTACGATAGATCATATATCTAGGTCCGAACAGCTGCAGAGAATTAATTTCGTCGTTCAGCCAGGTTTCTGTCAGGATAATGACATCGTGCTCTGCGTCGGATACTGCTAAGAACAGCTCATCGATCTTTGTGCGTAGTCCTCTCACGTTCTGGTAGTATATTCTGATCTGGGAATGGGAATTCATTTCATGGGAGGCAGCATCTGTATATCTAGCTTCGGAGGCACATATACATTCCTGGCTTTTACCTGAAGGTACAGTCGTGGTGTCTTCATAATTTGAGCCACGGATGGCTAGGTGGATGTCAGCTACGGAGCCGGAGGTATGGTGTCCAACGGTAGACTGGAACCGAAAATTACTTTGAGGGGGTGAAGTATCAAAGGTAGCTTCGAGAGGATCTAAACCCTCTTTGGCTTTACCTGGAGTAACAGAAAGTAATCCGTTCAGATATCCTGGTATGCTGGTCAACTGTAATTGCTATTCGTCACAACTAATTTGCTGGCGCTTTCTTTCAATAAGCTTCTTATACACAGCGCATTCGAAACTATAGGCTGCTTGTTTTGTCTCCAGATTCAGCTTCCCGTCACTATTCATCTGAGCGCAATTAGCACAGCATAGTAATTCTGAAGCACATTCTGCTGTAATGTGGTCTCCTGCGCATTTAGAGCAGACTTGAGAGTCTTTGCAGCCAGTACTCTTATACCCATAAGCACAGCATTTAAAACAACGCACTACTCCAAAACACTCAACCACTCTACATCTTTCGAAGGCCAATGTTTACATGCCCTAACTTGAGCATGGTCTGAAATGAATCAGCATTCACTTCAATCACTTATTTATATTTATGTGATCATTCCGCTTAGTTTTAAATAACGTTATGAGTTTTAACTCTGTTAAGTTCACTGATTCATTTAGTTCTTCCAGCCTATTTTTGAGTTCACTCTCTGACAACTAATCTGCAATCCCCACAATCTTCAATCTTGGTTTTGCCGGTTTCGGAACTGAGATTTCATAATTCTCCCCAAACTTCTCTTTCACCATTGCCACAAGTGATTCTATTGCCTCCGCACTTTTCATACCGAGGATGATTGAGCCACCATTGCCTTCTCGAATTGTTTGAATTTTATTTGATGCACGGTCAATTTGGCTAGGCAATTCCCTCTTTGTTTTCCTAGCACTTTGATTCAATTCTTTAAGGCACACTATAAAAACGGGCTCATTCTTACGAGTCTGTTTCGGGGTTTTACTGTTATTCTTTTGACTACTTGGTTTTAATGAATTAGAGAGCTTACACTAGTAAGTGCCAAATTTTGTTCACCATTTTCAACTCTGGGGCGTTTTCTAGGCCTGAGATTTCGGATCAGCCGGTGTGGCATTTTTTTCCATCAGGAACACTTCCTGTTTTCAAATTGTGTGAATTTAAAAGACTCAGCCTTCCGGGCCTCGGTTAAAAAGTTGATTTTTACAGTGATTGCATAGCCTTTCTTTATATGAGAAAGGCAAAATGCAATTGCATTTGTTCAAGATGGCAGTTCAAGGTTCCGTTCGAAACATTACGTGCTCGCGTGAAAGGAACGTGCTCGTCTTATAAGAACGCTCGTCAGATATTTCGCGGGAGTTAACAATATAATAATTTAAGGTGATGTTGAAGCAGCTAATCGAAAAAACAAGAACGAAAAAAGGAGAAGCCAACGGAGTACAAAAAATGCTGCAAGGCGCAAACGTGGTTATCCAATAGCTAAGCAACCACGTGAGCCGAAATGCACAACTTCCATTCCACACTCTGGCGACGACGAGGACACCGAAGGAATCATTCGCAAGTAGGGGAACATGGGAAGACTTGACCAGGTTTTCAGCTAAAACTGCATAAATATCTAAAAAAGCCTTCAATCCCTCTAAAGTCATTGAGATATAATGTGCAAAGCTATTGTGCGTCTTCATGATTTTTTGCAGAATTTTTATTTTAATTTTTGAAAAGTTACAAAAGTTTTTCTGTGATCGTTTTTTTTTTGGTCAAGTCTCCCCACTGTGGGGAGACTTGATCAAGGCGTGGGGAGACTTGACCAAGAGAATTTTGAAAAATCATAACAAAAAATAATGACATAAAACATACTGTAATTATTTTTCCATATTGTCGAGATCCTTAGGTAGCAGTAAAAAATATAAAAGGGTTGCATTTGATAAATTTCGATTTTTTTAATGCATTTATTTTTAAGGATTAACTGTACCGCTTGCATTGCATGTTCACACGTCACGAAATTAGTCCTACTATTGTAACTTTGTTTACTAATACTAAAATATAAAGACTTATGTTTGAGGTGGGATTTTTTTATAGCGTGATTAACATTAACAGTAAATACCAACGCATAATAAATATCAGGAATTTTGTATCTTTCTTCAGCTAATTGCCACTTGGTCAAGTCTCCCCATAAAATCTTGGTCAAGTCTCCCCAACATTAGTTATTGCATTCAATGTCATGCAAATTCTAGTAATAACTATTCCAATGTTCCAGTATATGTAAAATCATTTCACTACTTCACAAGGATTGAGATGGTATATTAGTACATTAATAGTAATTAGTAGTCGAGTAGATATGTCCATACAAAGTTTGATAAAAAATTACATCATTTAATGCAAATTTATTAATCACGTAATATTTTCTATAAGGAAAGTATTTTTCATTCCGAGCTTTTAAAATTACCTTAAGGGATCGAAACAATTATAAAAATATTTTTGAAAATTTTTTAAGAAACGAATGGAAGACGCCATAGCCAAAAATAGAATTTTGCGCTTGGTCAAGTCTCCCCATGTTCCCCTACAAAACACGACGCATCTGCTGAAAAACACGTTTGTCAACATTTGTTACTGCGGTTTACCATTTTCCACACCATTTGCCGCTTCCTTATTTCCTGAATGACTTCCACAGATTATTTGTGTTAATATTTTTTAAATGATTTTAAAAACATAGAAAGAAATTACCTTCGTCTTATTTGATTGGATTCGCCTTATTTAAAAATATTTATCCAGGCCACAGAGGAAGTAGAACAAATTCCTGGTCAATATCCAAAATATTTTTCTTAATTTTTTTATTTAGTTATATTTTTTTACATACTTAAAAGTATACTTAGGAGTATTTCAAAAATTGCCAAAGAGTTTTCACGTGGATGGAAAATAGTGATTTTTTTAATTGATTTTTAATCTTTCTTCATTATATATCGCAATATCGCTTCCTAGTGATACAGACTGTATTAAATAAGACAATATTATTATAAACGTATTTGAACACAGCCTTTTGTACAACCTCAGCTTAAAACTAACTGAATATGGAAGTGTTGCTGTTTTTGTATCAACTATAAAAATACTTTTTTTCAACATTTTATTCCAAATTTGAAAGATAAAAAGTTACATTATACGGCGAGATCCGGCAAAGCTGCTGAAGCAATATTATAAAACAAGATGCCAGTTATTCAAACAACATTCAAACTCATCCGATCTTTTCCGATCCACAAATAGCAAGCGACATGTAAATATTGCAATTTTTGCTAATTTGAGGAGCATCGAAATGCTATTGGGCTAAATACTATGTTTTAAAAACCTGTTTTAATCCACCTAGAGGTGCAATTGTGCCTTTCTCATTTCTCCAAACTATGATTTAAAAGCTGGTTCGTACGATATAACAGTATGGAAATGTCTTTCATTCTTATTACACTTGGTAAGTATATATAAGAGCACCTTTTTGCATTCATCGCGGTATCGGTTTGAATCGGAGTTTTCTGTGTGATCGCACTCCACAACCCGTAACTCCGGAGCCGGAAGTCGGATGGAGATGGAATTTAATATCAGTTTCCGGGGACGCAACACCTTTCATTTGAGACTAAGTTGATCAAATCGATCTAGCCATTTTCGAGAAACCAATATAACCATTATTCTGAATTTGGATACTTCAGGATCCGTCGATGGTGGCCAGTGTGGCCAAAGAGACTTTGAATGACTGTTGGGGACCTAGATCTACAAATTCAACAGTTGTGTTTACATTTTGGAAAAAAAATCACCTTTTTACATTCATCGCAGAATTCGTTAGAATCGGGATTTGCTGCGTGATCGTACGTATCACCCTGTAATTCAGGAACCAGAACTCGGATCCACACAAAATTCAACAGCAGCTGATGGACCTTTCATTTAAAATCAAGTTTGTCAAAATAGGTTCAGAAAATTCCGAGAAACCGATTTGGAAAAATCAACAAATTTTGTTTTGTAACCGTACTCTTCAACTCGTAATCCGGAACAAGATGTCGGTTGAAAATGAAATTCAAAAGCAACCTAAGGAAATATTATACCTTTCATTTGAATTTTAGTTTGTAAAAATCGGTTCAGCCATCTCCGAGAAACCGATGTGTGCATTTTGTTAACAAATCCGCACATACACACACATACATACATACATACATACATACATACATACATACATACATACATACATACATACATACATACATACATACATACATACATACATACATACATACATACATACATACATACATACATACATACATACATACATACATACATACATACATACATACATACATACATACATACATACATACATACATACATACATACATACATACATACATACATACATACATACATACATACATACATACATACATACATACATACATACATACATACATACATACATACATACATACATACATACATACATACATACATACATACATACATACATACATACATACATACATACATACATACATACATACATACATACATACATACATACATACATACATACATACATACATACATACATACATACATACATACATACATACATACATACATACATACATACATACATACATACATATATACATATATACATACATACATACATACATACATACATACATACATACATACATACATACATACATACATACATACATACATACATACATACATACTTACATACATACATACATACATACATACATACACACAGATATTTTGCGATCTCGGCGAACTGAGTCGAATGTTATATGAGACTCGGCCCTCCGGGCCTCGATTAGAAAGTCGGTTTTTGGAGCAATTGCATAACCTTTCTATATGAGAAAGGCAAAAGAATAATATTTAATTAGCTTAATAAGCATGAGTTCAATGTTATCTTCATGCGATTATAATTTGGAAAAGTTGGTGGAATGGGTTTGAACGTGTAGGGAATGGGGGATTAGTAGAGTGGGAGTGGAGGATGCGTCAGAAATCCTTCATCTTATTTCGGTATACGGGGTGGATGCAGGAAATGTGGGCGTGAGGGTGGTCCAAGAGGAAGGGAGTGATGAAGGAGGGAGGTGTAAGGGCAAGGCGGGGGGAGGAGAGGCGGCGACGAAATACTCAACTGCATATTTTGCCTTCCATTTGAGACTTGGTTTGAGAAAATCGGTTCAGTCATCACCGAAGAACCGATGTGACTGTAATTGTGGAATATGCCCGGAATTCCGGACTTCCGGAATCGTCGATAGTGGACAATATATTCAAAGAATGTTTGATTGGCAATCAGTGATCTAGATCTGCGATTAGAAGTAATTTGGTGACCATTTCAATAGTTTTTAGCCTCTGAGGTATTACGATTGTACCGATTTATATGGGAAATTCCAGTGTATCCTTACTAACACCCCTGTAACTGCGGAAGCAAGAGTCAGAACCGAATGAAATTCAGCAGCAGTCAATGGCATTACTGTATCTTTCATTTCAAATCAAGCTTGTAAAAATCGGTAGAGAATTCGTTGGGGAATGGGTGTGATATTAGCTTAGGAACTTGGCGGGTTCCCCGGGGGCGTCATGAACCGTCATAGGTGGCCAATGTGGTCAAAGCTGCTTTGATTGATCATTAGTGATCCAGACCCGCAAACTAGAGTAATGTTACATCAATTTTAATATGTTTTACATCATTTGAACATCATGGTGGTACCAGTTTATATGGGAATTTGCTGTGTGACCGCACTCTTCAACCCGTAACTTCGGAACCGGAAGTCGGATCAACTAAAAATTCAATAGCAGCTTATGGGAGCGTTATACCTTTCAGATGAAACTAAGTTTGCGAAAATCGGTTCAGCCATCTCTGAGAAAATTGTGTGAGTTTAAATGACACACACACATACACACACACACATACACACACACATACATACACACACAGACATTTGGCGATCTCGACGAACTGAATCGAATGGTGTATGACACTCGGCCCTCCGGGCCTCGGTTAAAAAGTCGATTTTTACAGTGATTGCATAGCCTTTCTTTATATGAGAAAGGCAAAAAGGTATCTCTATGAATAAGTGAACTCACGTGTTTTCCCTTCTCCGTTTTCCAATGGTCATCTCGCTATGCAACTGGAAAATCAAATGTATTCACACAGATCACCTCGATATTACTAGTATTCGAAAGGATATAGAAAATCGAGCTCTGCACTGGTATCCACCTACCATGTCAAATTGTTCCAAAAACCAGCTTTTATCCATTTTTAGTTCATATTAAGGCATAATATCAGCAATAGCAGCAGTAAATAATTTTGGCCAGGATTCAACTCTAGTTACTCTTCGGTGCAGGCATAAAATCATTATTGCGGAAATGTTGCCAGTTGTATAACCTTTCCAACGTGTGCTTTTTTGTCAAAATCAGTGCAAAATCACCATCGCACGAGTTCGCCAAAGAAAACTGACCTGCTTGACTTCACTCTACTCTATTTAATAAAAAAAAACAAATGAATGTGTTGAATCCCATTTCAAAAATAGTTACTTTGGGACCATGATAGGTAAACGGTACAGTACTCTACTTCCAAGTGGACGCTTGGTAAATTGTGGAAGATTGTTCATGGATTGAAATACCATGCGTTCACACATTATTTCAGTTCAAATCGGACTCAAGGTACATTGTGCAGGATAGTTTTGTAAGAACAATACAATTTTAGCACCGAAACTGTACTTCTTAGTAACTCCGCGATTTTTTATAAAATAACACAACGGAAGTATAATTTATCTTTATTAAAAAAGGAATATTCCTATCCTGAGATCATTGTTAACGGAATTCGTGAGTTACAACCAACGAATATCATTTTACAATGCATCAACTTTCATAACAAACTTTGCAATAGTACCTTTCAGCCGAATTTTTCAATCAAACTAAGGCCTAGCTTTCGTAAGCTAGGGCAAAGCAAAACGGATACTTTTGAAGCGAACCGAAATCAATGCAACCTCAACCTGCTATAAAGCGAGAAATTTATGAATAGAAACGAATCCCTTTTCTGTAACACAGCAGCATCCTTTGAACGATGCTGGAGTAAAAACTTTTCCATCTGTCATACGTCGTCCCGCATATCAAATCTCCTACTCCGAATAGGAATGTCAACAGAAAAACCGTAGCATCTTCCATCCTGACATAACAAAGTTATCCCGCAGCGAAAGGCAATGCATAACGACAAGGTTGTTCGCTTCATATGCGAGAGTAGCTCTACTACAGCAGGTTGTTCAAACAAGCCACAAGAATGTAAACTCCTGTTCATCGGTTGCCGGACCGGAGACTTGACGAAGGTACTCTTTGTTATTTGTTTTGGCTGTATGTTACCGATCATGGGAATAGTTGGATAAATTCAGACGAGAAATGGTTTTTCCTGTACGGTGGAGTCATGTACGTTTTAAATAATACACAGGCGTTACAGTTATATTGAATGATGAGGTTGACTGAAACAGTATAATATGTAGAAAATCCTTATTGTCCCAAGTATTAACATGCCTATCGTGTGGCTTTAATATTTGAACTCTCAAACGAATCTTGTATTTGCTATTTGATCATAATCCGAGCATAATTTTACTGGGGCTATATTACAGTTATCACCAAACCCGGATCTTCTCCCCGGATCCATTCCTCGATGATTCAACAAACCTGATTGAATTTATCCGCCCCGGAGTGAGGGGATAAATTGTCAACAGGTACCACCCGTGCAAGAAGAAAAATATCGTCCCGAAACGAACGAGAACTGTATGTATTCATTTTTGATTCAATCCGGACTGATTTAGGGTAAACAGATGCTTTCTTCATATACCATCCCCGCTCGTTGTCCTCAGTACATCATCCAGTCACCAGCTGTCGGATTCGGTTGGAAATTGATGTAAGCCAGGATAGGTGCGGTGTAGTCCACTCCCCATTCACCTTTTCAATCGATGGTTGACGTCGATGTCGCGTCGTCACTTCGGTTGTGTGTTAAAAAAAGCACCGGAAGGAAATCGATGTCTGGATCAGCACTGCCAGAAAAATTTTCTCTCCCGTGAACATTGCTTACTAACAAGGTGCATGTCTTTTCCAATGAATGCTTTCGTTGTTCGCTGCTGGATCTACTACGGTTCCGATTGGTAGTTGAGCTGGAAGATAATAAATCAGAAGTGACACGGTATTGTGCGAAGCTTGAGTGACAACAGCTTGACAGGATGAGAATACTTGAGTGGCTTGAGTGGGATGGCACATTGTATCTGGCGGGCGATATTGGTAATCATGGGATCTGAGGTATGGTTTCGACGTTGGTTTGTATCGTAATACAATTCAGCTGATTCTTTGAAGAGGGTTTATGTATTGTTTTGCTCCCATTGAACCGAAAGATAGCCATACGTTTATCTTTATAAAGCAAACATATTTCATATTGCTGTATAGATGTATTTGCAATTGTTATAGCCTAACATTGCATCCATCAAAAATTGCCTCCCTCTATTTAAACACAAGCTTAGCAAAGCTTCATCGTTCATCCCATCATAGAATAGCTAATCATCGGAAATGGTTCAGCTTTTATCGCTCGTTGCTCGAGGGTTCGTTTTCAGTAACGTAATGGAAATACCTCCCCTCTCCCTCTTGAATAGGACGGGTGATTATCAAAGCATGAGTGGCGCAATAACACACAACAAAAACAACAACAACATGCAAACACAAACATCCAACGGCACCGGCATCGATTATGCGCTCGACACTGAATTAACTGGCGGGTACCTGATTGTGGTTGCACACACGGCACAACACATGCCACTCAACTCAACGTACACTCAACGATTGCAATGCATGCCAGCGGCAATGGTTGGTCGTATCGAACTGCATGATTCTAGCAATGGAATTATGCAATTTACATTTAAATTTTAGAGGGATTGATGATATTTGCTTTTTCCAGAATATTCTGATAAATATGAGAGGATAACTGTTTATTGTAATTTTTGTTTGTATTTATATCCGATATGCTCATGATAAAATCTGTTTATTTCCATCTACGAATGAGATGATTTTTTGTTTGTTCTTTATATCATTGATTAAAGAATTATTTATCGTTTTGTTACAAATTTTATTATGTTATTAATTACTTTTTTTACATTTTAACGACATTCAATTAGCTGGAGATTATTGGGTAGGGAAAGTTACGGTTCTCACGGTAAAGATGGATAAGTCCGTCTATGCCAGGAGACATGTTGGGAACTCGAGTGATTCGTAGTTATACTACCTAAGCTCGACCCTCATCAGCAGAAGACAAAAGTTAAGCCCGTACGATATTAAGCCAGTTCTAATGACCCTGCCACTTCTAGTTTTCCGACTTGTATACTTCACATCCTTGCTCTCACTTGAGTACTATGGCTCTAATTTTCATAACTTTCCCTACTCAGTAATCTCCAGCTAATTGAATGTCGTTAAAATGTAAAAAAGAAAATGTGACTAACATAGTCGAAATAAAAAAAAAGTTAATAATTACACTTAATTCTATTACAAGAAAAAATTTGATAGACCTTCAAAGTATTAGTTATTCATAACAGTATTAATGTTCAGTTTACTGTTGAATGTTCCACTAAAGCACAATTAATTTTAATTAAATTTGTTTACGTGTATCTAAAGTTTTTAGGGTGAGGGATACGTTTCGCGCGAAAAATAAAACCGCGTAAAAAGGTGTCGCTGTCTGAAGATGAGACATTACTACCCAATGGTTACCAATTGCTACCAACACAAGCATGCAGCCATTATCAGCGATCGATCATCTGTGCACCCTATGGTGCTGTCGGAGTTGCGATCACCACTATCTAAACCAGTGTGGTGCGAAAGGGATGGCTAACCATCTACCTATCGTTGGATCGACCAAAGAAGGAGAGATCAGTCTGCTACCGATCATGGCCGAATATGGGTGTCCCTAGGGGAACCTCTGCGAAATTTATATTGAATGCTGTAACCTACACTTAATTTGTTAATTTTAGGTTAGCTAGTAAATTGCGTATTAAATAGTCGAGTTTAAATACGTGTGCTATGTGTAACGTGGAATCGTTTACTCGCGAGGGGCTTTTATTGCCCATTCCGACCGAACGGCGAGGCATTGGCGGTCACAAGTTACCCTGGAAAACCGATCATCAAGACACAAGGAGGTCATCAAAAGTTCAATCGTCGTCTTTCCCAACAATCGCCATATTAAAAAATCCGCGTAAAGCACTTTTTTCCACGTCGATTAGAAATAAGAAGATTTGTTCCCGCCAAACTATTGTACTGGTTAAGTCCCGATTTATTTCTTAAAGAACCAATTTTCTTTTATTTGAAAATTTTGAGGATATGAAATGTTTTCCGTGGCACTCAAATGAATTCCCCTTTAATCACTTTTATTACATGTATACAAGGATAAAAGAACCTTATTTTTGTTGTTTTCATGTAGCTTTCAAATTCGTGAACTGGTCGATGATTCTTAGTACGATAGTCATGAAATCGTATTCATGTATTCGTGCTGTTCGGGTGCTCGGACTAAAAAAGGGTTCTTGCAGCAGTGCCGATTTTAGTAACAGCTCAAAACTAGAAAATGGTGTAATTTCAATAATAATGTTACATATAATTCAATATTAATTCTTACATTTAGTTTCCTTTTACCACGAACAGTCCTCTCCATATCCGAACAAATCCACGATTGGTTTCCTGTCGCTTTGACGTTTTAGCACCTCTCGACTTGGGTTTCCGCTGCATTGACATCTGTCACATCGGCAAACTTCACGTCGATTGGTGTTCAGGGTCCTGGCGATCGAATGTCAATTTGGCAAGTCAAACAGTGCTGCCAGAACATCCCCCGCCCCGTGAATCCTGGAGGTCCTCCACCACTTCTCTTCCAGGTTCACTGCCAGTACCTACTTCCATCACCGCTAGCTTCACAACTGGTCGTTTCAGTTTTCCAGATGACGTTCGTACTATCGCCAGTCGCACTCTGCCGTCTTTCGAAAACATCACCTTTACACCCTTTTACTTTACACCATTGGCATTGTTTGATAATTTTATCAATTACAGAGCGAAGATGGGAAATATGATACCGCTGGCGCATTTCGTTCACACCCGTCTCTCTATTCTTGTGCCCACATATACGGTGATAATGCTCGACAATTCGCAGAGTAATCAGATGGTCTTTTGGTAGTATGACTGGAAATCGCGCATCGAATGGCACGTAGTCAGCTTCAGCAGTCCTTCCCTCAACTCGCAGCACTCCGTATTCATCAACGAACGGAGAGTCTTTGTAGATGGGACTGGATGTTTCAATTCGCTTCCATTGTTCCAATGGTAGGTTTCGGTTATACATCAAAACCTTAACTTCATCAGGATAACATTCACTCTGAGCGATGCGCCACAGCCACTGCTCTGCCTTGAGATATTCGTTTTGCCGCAACGGAATTTTCACAGTCGGCATCGATGTTGTCACGCCCCACTTTTGAGAAAGTACAGCAGTGATTGTTTCTGCTGGTAATCCCTTTATACGTAAGCGACAGTTAGAAATGAACCGCAACACTAGGACGATTGTGCGAACCAAAACATTCCATTTGGAGAATCGACTTACGTCAACCAGCTGTTCCGGTGTCGATATGTGGTGCAAAAGAAACCGAGCTCGAAGTTCTTATTTAGTGTTGGCGGGGACCGTCTCCTGCACGGGCCAATCCTATTCCAGTCGTTGGATGATTGACGGCCCCTTGAACCACCTTCCGTTTGAATTTGGTTCTGTGTCTCTTCCCCATTTTGTTAGTACATCCGCTACGTTCTCCTTTGATGGTACCCACCGCCACATATCAGGACTCCAGAACGCCAAATATCTTGGATTAGCATTCGTCCGTGTATAAGGTACGGCACGAGCAGTCCCAATGGGTCATACAAACTCATCACGCAGCGCAGAGCCATCCGTTTCGTTGGCCTTCCCTCACCGGTAACATACGGGGCCAATTCTCCATTTAGATTCGCAGAGAAGACAAACATGTCCTCGATCGGATCCCACATCATTCCCAGAACTCTTTCCCAGTGTTCGTCTTTGTTACCGACGAATGAAAGATGATTTTGATCGATACTTTCTCCAAGTCCCCGCAGGACCTCAGGACTACTGCTCACCCAGTTCCTCATTACAAAACCGGCGTGCCTGTGAATGGCTCTTACCTGCGATGCTCGAATGATCGCCTCTTCCAGTGTATCAGTGCTGTCGTAATAATCGTCCATGTATGTTTTTTCTACAATGGCCGTTACTACTTCTGGGAACTGTGCGACAAAATCTTCAGCATTCCTCTTCATGATGTGTTGGGCGGAACACGGCGAGCATGTTGCCCCAAAGGTTGCGACATCCATTATGTAGACATGGGGGGGTTGATTTGGGTTAAAGTCCACCGATCTGATTTGTATTTGGTGGAACATCTCCCTAATATCTCCCCCAAACCCAACACGGCGTTCGCGAAACTTGCAAATTACGGAGGGAAGCGACGTGAGAAGGTCTGGGTCCTTTAGTAGTTGAGAGTTTAGTGAAAGTCCGTTGACTTCTCCAGCAGCGTCCCAAACGAGTCGCTTCTTGTTTGGCTTTCGTGGATGGGACACAACATTCAGCGGAAGGTACCAAACTCTTGCAGGATCAGCTTCGACAAGTTCCTCTGCCGTTGCTTTGTGTGCGTATTGTTTCTGTACATACTCCCTGATTTGCTTATGCACATTACCTTTAAGTTCAGGGTCTCTCTCGAGTTTCGTTTCTAGACTCTTCATTCTTCGGAGGGCCATCGGCAGGCTGTCGGGAAAGCAAACATCGTCGAACTTCCAGAGGAGACCTGGGGTGGCATTCCGCATCTCGATTCGAGTGACTCGATTCGAAACGTTTTGAAGTCGTTTCGACTAAATTGCGGCATTTCGTATCGCATTCGACCAAGCGTTCGAGCTTGTTAGATTGCGGTACTAGATTTCGACTGCCTGTTCGAGCGCAAACTGTCAAATAAGAGTATACACTGAGAAAAAAATATTTTTAATTCTGCTACGAATAAGTTTCATAAAAGCAACTTTGGTAAAATATAGGAATTGTTTTAATTTATTTAGATTTTAGTTGCTTATTGTCGAAATATATATGGATAAGTTTCGCAAATATAACAATTTTTTCTAGTGCACAATAGGGGCGAGCACTTTGAAATAAAATCGATGTTGTCAAACATCGATCCAAAAAGATCCGATGTTATATGGAAATACGATTTTTTTTATGTACGAAAAAAAAATACCCTTTCCAAAAATATTTATACTATATAAAACAATTGATAAAAGAACGAATCATTTCGTTTCATTGACGAACAATAGTTTAGACATCGACGATAACTTTCATGCACCGTACGGGCCAATCAACGTCAGATTTACAAATAAAATTTTAGTTCATTCCAAATTTTTTTCTTGCATTCTTTAGCTAAAAATATTTGACAGGTATTTTTGTTATGGCTGAATATAATATTTACTTCAAGGTATGAGCTTTCAACTTTTGAAGTTAAAAAAAATGAACATTTTTGAATCGCTGATAGCTCGGAAAGTATTTTATGTATGGAAAAAATATTAAATATAAAATGTTGCATTTTCGCATGAGCTTGCCGGAAAAATTGAGAATTTTTTTAAAAGTTGGATCATTTTTTACTTATTTTTCTTCAAATAATAAAAATCATTTTAGAAATAGTGTATAAATTTTGCAGTGGATCTCAAAATGTTTTGCGAGATAACATTAAAAAGAGCAATTTTACATTAAACGCCATGTTATGGGCCAGCTTTAACTGAAATATCTCGTAAAGTAATAAGGTTCTCAATATAATTATAAATGTTTTCATAGAATAAAAAACATATTAGTCCAAGCTTGTTTTTTCAATATGTTTTTAACATTTGCAGAATTCATAACATAAATAACAATAAAAACTATATCAGATTTTTATTGGTGAGTTCATTCGAAAACACACTTTTTATTAATAATAAATTTTTCCGCATAACTAAGAGTTTCTGAGTTATCAATGGTTGAAAAATGGTCCAATTCAAAATATATCGTATTCAGCCAAAACAAAAATAGAGTCAATTATTTTGTGCTAAGAATACAAGAAATTTTTTTGGTAGGAATTAAAATTATGAATTAAATTTGACGTGGAATAACCCGTTCTTTGAAAAAGTAAAACTACTCAACTTTTCGTTCATCAAGATGCCCTTTATTTCAGTTCGTGAATTAAATGACAATGCACGAAAATGCTTCGTTGCAGAAAACGAGTAATGATCTTGTTCTTCGTATGATAATTTTAATTCCACCGAAAATGTTTTTTTTTTCAGTGTAAACAAAATTGCAGTTTGTTTTGGTTTTTTCCGATGAGCGTCAAATTCACAGAATAAAAATACTCATAGGGGTAAATAAATTGACCCAAACACGTTCATAATGTGTTCACTATACTCATCCTCACCACCTTTTTTCAATGCTTGGGCATTATTTTAGTTTGATATATTCTTGAACTTCTACTCGGTTCCGACAGCATGAAGTAACAAGTTACTTTACGCTTGTCCGGACATGCGTAGACTCAGGTGACTCGCATTTCTAATGCCAAAAGACCCTGACTCCTACGGTAGCAGACAAAAAGTTAAGTCGCCGGTGAGCTCTAAGCTTGCATATATGATCCTTCCACGCTTTTCTAAACTTTCTCCCTTCAACTCCTTGCTCTCTCTTCAGTACTATGGCTCTAAATATTGAAAAATATACTTCACCTTCCAGTCCCTTGCTAATTAAATGCCGTAACAACTGTTGACAAATTGACTCAATAGGTCGTTAACAAAAATGGTTAACAAAAAAATGGTAAAAAATATGGCTAATTTTGCATTAAAATTTTGATTTTCAGGGTTTTTTCAGGAAACTGATAGCTTCCAAAAGAAACAATATTTTTCAGCAATTAATGACGCAAAAATTTAAATACTAGTTCGTTAAAATAGCCATTTTTAGTTCAAATAGTCAAGACAAAAATTTGTTTTCGTGTTTGCGGGGTTTTCCGTGTACTTGTTAGTTAATTATTCTGTTATAGCACACAATTAGAGATAGGGAGAACACAATCAAAATGAAGTGTTTCCAGAAATTGTAGATGGCATAATTATTAATCGGTTGATGCATTCAAATTTGTTAGTAATTGAATTTGATTCAAATTTCTTTGCTATATCAGATAATATTCTGCATTTTCATGCATTTAATACAAATGACGATATAACACCTAACTGTGTTGGTGTATAAAACGTACATTATGGCACTGAATTCAAGGCTATATTGTGATATTGAAAACAATTGAGGTATAGTCGGGAGCAAATGCATCAATTAGATTATAAAATTGTTTGAATCACCACTTTGAAATCAAGAATGATTATGATTCTTTACATCTATCAAATAGCGATTAGGCAAATCAAGGTGTCTTCAATTTGCTCCATCGATTTGTTTTAACACTTTTTTATAATTACTTGGTGTAAGATAATTTATTATCAATGTTTAGTATTACTTTTTTCAAAAAAGTTTGTTCCTGATGGTGAAAATAGATATAACATAAAGTAGCTCAAAGTACGTGGGAGCTTTTTACACATTTTGGTAATTTTATATCCTCTAAGTATTCCGAAATAAAATCACAAATCATAATCTCGAACGACAGTCGACAGCAATACAACTATCGAGCAAATACGTTCGACTCGAGTCGCTTTCGAGTTCGATTGTTATGGTTCCATAATGCCAACACTTCTCGACAATCTAGTACTTTTTCGAGCGAACTCGAACGAAAATTTATTTTCGAGTTTGGTTCGAAATACATAATGCGAAACAAGGTCGAGTCGATAGAATTTTGATCGAATCGAGATGCGTAATGCCACCCCTGTTTCGAATCTGTCGTTTGCACGCCTTGTTGCCACTCTTAGAATGTCTCGTCCTCTCTTCACCTCTGCGGGCTCCGGTAGCGATGCTGGAGAAACTCCGACATCCTCCAAGATAAATCTTTGACGGACCATCTCATTCAGTTCCGTATCGACTTTGCATTCACTCTGGTGATGATTTATGAAATGCTGGGCTTTCGTTTCTATACCTTTCGGTTCGTACACAGCCCAACCCAAAACACTGCGTACCGCGATTGGGTCGCCAGGTTGACCCACCCGACTTTCCAGGGGAGCAAATAGTTCCAAATTTTGCAATCCGATTAACACCTTCGGTTCTGCTTCAGAGTACGACGGAACCGAAATATTCCGTAGGTGAGCGTAGCGACCACGTAATTCTTTGCACGAAAGACTTTGTTTCGGAAGGTTTAGATCGTTGATGGTATGCGCCGCTTCCAGAGCGTAACGCTGCTGCTGACCCCTCGCTGCGATCTCTAAGTTGACCCGCCTCGAGTTTCTTTCGCTCCGCACTATGTGCGAAGTCCACTGTAGCTCCAATGGCTCTGGATGACCTTCAAGCCCAATACTGCAGGCAGTACTTTCTTCGATCAACGTAAGCGAAGAGCCTTCGTCAAGAAAAGCGAAGGTATCTAAACGACGGATTCCGTGGAACAGTGTCACCGGTACTACTCTAAATATCACGGCCCTCTGCGTTCGATCATGTGTGTGGCATTCGGCGCGAAATGCTCTATGAAGCAGTGGATGATGCGGAAGGCGACAGCTACCAACATTGCATCGAAACTTCGACTTACACTTCCATTGACCATGGTCGAAAAGGCAAATTTCGCATAGGTTCCATCGTGCAGCAACTTTCAGTCTTTCTTCGAGACTCATCTGTTGGAACTTCATACAATTTCGCACTCGGTGGTCCACTCTTCCGCAAATTGGACAGGTTTGTCTCTCGCCGCTATCTTTCTTCAAAGTGTTGGTTTCGACATGGGTGTAAAAATGTCCCTTTTCCCGTTGCTTTACCTTCTCGTATTTTGAAGTGTCCGCTTTCGGCTGTACTAGAGTCGTAACTTCACTAGCATCTGCGACCAGTCTCTCCATAAATAGGCCAAACTCCTTCAGTGATGGTTCAGGATAGGCTCGCTTAAAACTTACCCATTTTAGCTTAATTGCAGCCGGCAGCTTATCCACTAACTCTTCCAGCAGTGTTGGGTTGGACAGATGGCTCTGTAGATTGGCTGCTTGTAAATTGTCACACAGCTGCTGCACGGCCATCCCAAAACCCATCAGCGTATCTAATCTCTCCGGTTTCGGTGCTTCTGTACGACGAACTTTTTCTAACAGATTTTTAATAAGCATCTCTGGCCTGCCATACAAACGTTGTAATGTTTCCATGATCGATGGGACGCTGTGCGGAAACATAAGTTTTGTCACAACCGCGTCTCGCGCCGGACCTCGCAGGCATTCTCGCAGACGAATTATGTTTTCAACGTCTGAAAACCCGCACGCTACGTTTGCGGTTTCAAAGCTGCTATAAAATATCGGCCACTCGTCGGGCTCATCAGAAAATGTGGGCAGCTTTCTCGGCCAAATTTGCCGCGCAGCCAGCTGATTTGTAGTTAATCCCAACTGCTTGCCTTTTTCAGCAACTGCTATTCCGGCTTCTGACTGTGTTACAAATTCGTCGGCTACCACCGGCTCCTGCGGTTTTTCGATCAAATTGGCAAGTCCCAGTCGGCGCTGATTTTCTAGCCAAGCCTTGGCTTTGCTAGTTCCGCTTGAGACACTACCTTGAGAAACGCCGTCTTCGACGTCCAGTTGCTCTTCCAGTTCCCGTTTTTCCCTTAGGTACTTTTCACGGGCTTCTATCTCCTTGGCTCTAAGCGCCCGCTCCTTCTCCTTCTGTATTCTTTCCTCCTCCAGCCGAAGGCGCTCTTCCTCCAACCTGGTCTCTTCTAATAAGCGCTCTTCCTCCAGTCGCTGTAGCGCTAGCTGGGCTCTAGCAAAGGTGCTAGAAGTGATTGATTGGGCCGACTTTCTATCGTAGTTTCCAAGCACTTTTAGTCCCGGGTTTTTCTTCGGTGTTTCATCGATGCTCTTTTCCGCTCCTCTTGACGATGTTGCTCCAGTGACGTTTGGTCCTTTTAAACTAGGGCCACTTAGAATACTAACCTTCTCACTTTTTCCAGCAGTCTTATTCTCAGCCTTTTTGGTCTGCTTTTTAATTGTTCCGGCTGCTAGGGACAGTGGCATGAGTGGACATTTAGAACACCGCCACGGACGTTTTTTCACTCCCGGGGAGACTCCTGCACAGGCGTAGTGGTGCCATACTCCGCAAGCATCGCATGCCACCATCCCGACGTCAGCAGCGTTGGGTCGGGTACACGATCCACAATCGTACCTTTCCGAATCAGCGTGCTCCATCACGAACAATAAATTTTTGAGTTTGTTCGGGTGTTCGGACTAAAAAAGGGTTCTTGCAGCAGTGCCGATTTTAGCAACAGCTCAAAACTAGAAAATGGTGTAATTTCAATAATAATGTTATACATAATTCAATATTAATTCTTACATTTAGTTTCCTTTTAGCACGAACAGTCCTCTCCATATCCGAACAAATCCACGATTGGTTTCCTGTCGCTTTGACGTTTTAGCACCTCTCGACTTGGGTTTCCGCTGCATTGACATCTGTCACATCGGCAAACTTCACGTCGATTGGTGTTCAGGGTCCTGGCGATCGAATGTCAATTTGGCAAGTCAAACACGTGCACTAGTTCACGATTCCTAGTACATGACTTACGATTTATCTTACATGCTTGTATTAGTTAAAAGATATCCCTAATCATTTTCAGTTTCATGCAACATGGTCATGAAATTTTCACGTGAGCTATTTCATATTATTTGGATTATTCGTAGAATCATTTTTAATCCATGAACTATACCATGAAATGTCATATATGTCAAGCTGCTAGCTACCACGAGCAGTAGATATAAGAAAATTATTGAGACCTAGAACATCGTTATTCATTTGATAAGGTTCAGTGTGATGTCTAGACAGAGAAATAAAACTGCACTAAGCACAAAAATACATTTTAGTGCCATAAATCGTGTTCGTGATATAGTTCACAAAACAAGATACCGCGAACCAGTCACCCTTTTATGATCCTGTTTATATTGTCACGTTACTCCGAGCAACAAAAAAAACCGATAATAACAAAAAAAAACAGATAGTAATAAGGCGAAGAGAAATTACGAATATCATAATCAAACTGCTAATGTCATGAACATGAGTCACATCACTTCACGTATAAAACACGAAAGTAAGCTCTAGAATAAAATATCAGGATAAAGTGCATATAGATTTCGAAAATCATGACTAAGATTCTGAAATCATGAATAATCACATTACTCGTATTTGTATTTGTATTTGTATAAAAAAAGTCCAACTGACAATTTGTCTTAATGAACTATACTAAACTAAGGTAAACTAAACATAATTAAAATAGTGACAATACACGACGACGAAACTGCGAAGAGTTCATGACGAAGTCGAAAATTTCAGCAAACTCGTTGAAGCGACGACTCATTGCTAAAATTGGACTATTGGTAGCGTAGTTAGTGCTGCGCATTTCAGAATGCAGCAGGGCTCGAGGGCGAAGAGAACGGGTAGGCGCGTAGAGGTTGATTTGCGCTAGTAGCTCCGGATCATCATATTCAGCCAGCAGAATCTTTGACACGAAGGTAGCTTGCGCTGCATGTCTCCGGCGTGTTAAAGTATTAAGTCCTAAAAGACGACAACGGTCCTCGTACGGTGGCAGGTTTAATGGATCGTTCCACGGCAATTCACGTAACGCATATCGTATGAATTTACGCTGGACTGCTTCGATCCTAAGGCTCCACGTAGCTTGATACGGGCACCAAACGACGTTTGCAAATTCCAACTGCGGGCGCACCAATGAGCAATAAAGAGCCTTGAAGCATAGAGGATCCCGAAATTCGTTGGATATTTTGAAAATAAATCCCAGCAAACGATTGGCTCTGTCGATGGTCGCTGAGACGTGATGAGTATACGTTAGCTTATCATCAAGAATGACTCCTAGATCCTTCACGTGGTCAACGCGTTGTAGTAGAGTTCCTGCGATGTTATAGTTGAAGATAACCATATTTCTCGTTCGATAATAGCTGATGACAAAACATTTTGCAACGCTAAGGACCATCATGTTTCTTACACACCAGCTATAAAAGGTGTCAATAAGATGCTGTAGCTCACGGCAATCGGCTTCATTCCGTATAACAAGAAAAATTTTTAAGTCGTCGGCAAAAAACAGCTTTCCTCCACGGCTTAGAACGAAAACCGCATCGTTCACGAACAGTGAAAAAAGTAGTGGACCTAGCGTACTACCTTGAGGAACTCCGGAAGTGTTGAAAAAGGATTCTGAAACAATATCGCCAATTTGAACAACGATTTCACGGTGCACAAGGTAGGATCGAAGCCAATGGCAGAATCTAGTAGAACACCCTAGCTTATCAAGCTTTGTTATCAGTATCTCATGATTAACTCTATCAAAAGCTGCCTTTAGATCAGTGTAAATAGTATCCACCTGTAATTTCTTAGACATTTGTTCCGTGCAAAATGACGTAAAGCAGACGAGATTCGTCTCGACTGAACGTCCTGGGAAAAATCCGTGCTGAGATGTACTAATGTAGTGTCGACAAGCAGAAAATAACGCCTCGTTGATAATTGATTCAAAAACTTTAGATTCGACTCCTAGCGAAGAGATTCCGCGATAGTTCGCTATGTTGCGTTTGTCACCTTTCTTGAATACCGGGAACATAACTGAGCATTTCCAATCCTCAGGAAACGTTTGCTGCTGAAGCGATAGGTTAAAAATATATGCAAGTGGTGTTACAAGTAAGTCCGAACATTTTTTCAATACAGTTGAAGGTATAGCACTGAGGCCGGGTGCATAAGATGACTTGGTTTTCCGAATTGCAGATATGACCATTTGTTCAGAGACAGTAAACACATCCAAATCAACAGCACAAGCAGGAACGTCGCGAGAGGCATTTTCGAGTTCGTTTGCGGTTGGCGAGTCAGTTGAAAAAACACTCGAGAAGAATCTGGCAAACAGCGTACATTTCGCCACAGTTGTCGTAGCTTCTTCGCCGTCATAAAGCATCCTTGATGGAAGTCCAGTTTCTTTACGCTTCGTGTTGACAAATGACCAAAAGCCTTTCGGGTTTCGGCGTAGATTATTCTGGATGCGGTTTACATAGCGTTTGTACAGAAGCTTGTTGTAACAACGATACTCATTACTGGCTAAAGTGAACATGCGCTTAGAAAGAGGACACCGTCGATTTGTGTACGCACGTAGGGTTTTTGCTCGAGTACGTTTTAGCTTTCGAAGAGTGCTGTTTGACCAGGGTGGCTTGCTAGGAGGCTGACATTTAGGCACTGAGGTCTCAACACAGTTCAGTAGTAGTCGCTTGTAGATGGCAACTGCAGCATTAACACTCACTTGGGCATGCAGTACACTCCAATCAATTTGCGACAGAGAACTGCGCAGCTTTACAAAATCAGTTTTGCGAAAGTTGAGACGGTCGACAGAAAGAGTTTCTACATACTGAACTGATCGAATAGTGCCAATTGAGATTTCAAGCGCGGGATGAAAGTTGTCAAGTGGAACAATCACGCTGGATGCTTCATTGACGGAACATACAGGTATAATAGTTTCACTAACAAAGACGAGATCCAGAAAGCGTGACTGGTGGTTAGGAATCATGCTTACTTGACTTAGCCCGTTGAAAGCAAATCCGTCCAGTAGCAAACGACTGGCGATGTTGGTTGTCGAAGCAATCGGCTCCGGGTAAGCGTATCCGTGTCGTGACGGCACCCAAATGAGTCCTGGCTGATTGAAATCACCAAGGACAATCATCACGCCATCCGCGCCAGCTTGTGAAGAAGCGTTATTCACAGCATCCATGTGAAGTTGCATGATATTGCAGTCGAGTCGCTTTTCAGGAGGAATATAGACAGCACCAATATAAAAGTTCCTCGATGGAGTTTGTGATTAAAATATCACAAATCGTGGCTGAAATCCTGAAATAATGAACATGAATCACTCTGATGGAAAAATCCGATAGTGAATAAGATTTCACGGTAACATGATGAGAAATCACAAAAATCGCGAATAAGCTCCTGCAATCCAGAATATCGTTTGACTGTTGGCTGTGTATTCCAAAAATATGAACAAGGACCATACCAAAAACTAAACATGTCCAGGGAGCAACCACAGTAACACTACCAAACGTTCGAATGTAACGCCATGATATATTCGGCGCGAATTAGTTGTTTTGAAACACAAATAGTTTCATAAACACGAGGTTATTTATTCAGAATTTCAGGAGCTTGGTTACGGTTTTCGTAAATCGTTCAGTTCACGAAATCGTGATATTTTTTTTTATAAATTATGAACGGATTTTTTGGTGCATATACTCATCCCAAGTAACCATTTGGGGCCACAGTATTTTGTGGCTAGTTACAGGATCTATTGGGTTACTGTTTATGAGCCTAGTAACATAATGAGCTTCTTGTTTCAGAAACATATATAGTTGTTTTAAGTTCCAGAGTGCCTCTAGAGCAGCAGTAGATATTATCGGAACGCACCAGTCATCGCCACCAAGACCATCCTCTGACAATGGTTTAACATTGATTGGATTGTCTTGACGTCTACCTTCTGCCACCACACAAGGCACCAGTATACCAGTAACGGTTTTACAATTGCTGTGAAGATCCACTGACTGTACTTGGGTTTGAGTCTCCAAGATTTGCCGAAAGCCCGTCTATATTGTCTAAAGGCTATGCAAGCTTTCTTAATTCTGGAATCGCTGTAGTTTTGGGTGTAGAATTACCCCAACGTATGTTACTTGGTCAGTGACAATCAATTCAGAGTCAAAGAACTGCAATGGACGAGCTCCGGTTATTATCCGTCGTGGAAAGCACAGCGTGTTTTATTTGGATTAGCTGATTGTCCAACATAAAGACACCATTGCTCAACGATACATAATGCTTGTAGTATCAAATCGAAAAGCGTGTTAATGCAAACACTGGCGATATGAACCCAAGCTAATAAAATTTCCTCAGCAGGCAACAAGATTTCATAAAAGTGGTGACTGCACACCACCTTGAGGACATCCGTAAACTCTCAGTTTTCTTATCCTTATCTTGACCTTACAATGAGTACAGATGTCGATTAGTAAGCATTGCGTGTATCTAGTTCGTGATATATACATGGCCTCGTGCTGCTTCCATAAATGATTCGAAAGACACGGTAAAACGTCAAAATCTCCCAAGTGTGTAATCAATTTTTCGTCGGTCGAGCTTCTTCTGTAAGTGTTTTTTATGGGTTCACGAAACAATTTGGACAGTTTTTCGAAATTCGGATTATTTCTAAAGTCATGGCTATTCATTTTTATTAACCGGAGTTTGAATTGTATTTAATTTCTCATGATTGATGGCAACGATCCTGCTCATGTTTTCATCAGTTACAGGTTGAGCTGTTCTTCCAATTGAAATTTTGCATGATGGAGAAAATGTTAACTGTAAAAGTTATTAACAATTTTTATTACCAAATTGATGTAACGGCAACTTCTCAAGTGATTTTCAATGACATTTTAACCTAATATTGTTGTAAATTACAAATTAAATCATATGCAAAACTAAAAACATGACAGGGTAAAAGTTATATGCGTTTTCCTAATGATGCGAAACGAGTGCCGTGCCTATCGCGGTTGTTGCATGGAAATGTTCCTTCTTTCTTCATTCCTTCTCTCCTGGGGTTCATCAGAGTCGCATTCTTCAACAGACAAGTTAGTATAGATATTCATAGAGACCGGTGATGTAGCTATCTTTAGCATTTCTGCAAAAGATCTCTAAGAGCTTTCCTGAAGGGAACGAATTAGTTGCTCCTTGCACTGTTTATACGCGATAATTTTTCATCCAAATGTTGTCAATTAGATAGTTTATGTCATTTCTACTCGTCGTATGTGAAACAAGGGGCTTTTTTCATAATTTTAACTTCTCGCTGTAAAATTATTGCCACTTCGGTTTCTCGGTAATGGCTGAACCTATTCGACCAAACTTAGTTCTAAATGAAAGATGTTACATCTCGTCCTTGTTGCTATCAAATATAATCTCGATCCCACTGCCAGTTCCGGAGTTACGCGGAGTTTCCCACTTTACCGCACGACTTTCAATTTTTGGTAATTTTGAACATGAACAGTAGGGTGGGGCATTGTTATATGGAAAAACGTAATCATAGCCACATCAACCGAGCACAGCACTTTTTTAGTTCCTTTTGGGGTCCCAAACAAATGTGCAAAATTTGGGGTCGATTGGTGTTGACTCGGCGTAGCGCATTGCGTTTGAAATTTGTATGGAGATTAGTATGGGAAAACCTACATTTTTGCATTTTTAATTCTACACACTACAATTATTCCTGTAGTGTGCCAACAAATAGATAGAAGTATAGTCCTAGATATGCTGAACAACTTTGCCGAAGGATGTATGGTGTTAGAATGTGTCTAAGCCAAGTTATAGCTGTTCAAAGTTCGATACATCGAATTAAATGCCAAAAATCATTTTTGTTGCCAACACTGCGGGTGTACCAATGGTATTTCATATAGCATTCCAAAATAACATTATATATTTTAGTTTTACCACATTGGTATGTTTGGATGAATTATTCAAAAGCCTTAGCTCAATTTCATGAGCGTAGGTAGTTGAGCAATAGGGCGTAGTGAGGGGGAATGAGGGGGGGGGGGGACTTTAATATGTAGAAATTCGAACTGAAATGTTTTTGAGTAGGAATGTTCAGATGAATTATTTCAAAACAATTACACAATGTCCTACGCATAATAGTAACGATGAAATAAGACATGCTGTATCCCTTTGCCTTGACTTTTATCAATACAGTTAACTCTCTCTATGTCGATATTCTCTATGTCGATATTTTCCTGTATCTCGATTATTTCGTAGGTCCCTTCAGATCGCACGTGTAAAAACTCCTCTATGTCGATATTTTCTCTATCTCGATATCTCCCTATCTCGATGTACTTAGCTTTATATTTGCCTGCATTATTCTCTCTCTATGTCGATGTGTTTTTTTTTCTCTCAGGACATCACAAAGCATATACATAATGAAATGAAAATTGGCGATCAGGGCGCTAAGTCCTATATCAATATTCTGCATGTAGGGGCAGTAAAGACATGATTTGGGGTAAAGTGGATATTCAATATGTTTTCCTACGAGACTTTGTAAAACGAATTCATCTTAATCTGCATATATCGAGATTTTCTAGAAATTGTGCATTTTTAGGTTCAAAATTTTAACTTTAACGTGCTAAAAAAATATTTAAAATTCTGCCATTTGTAGCACGGTAGTCATTCTTTCGTGGTCAAAACAATTTCAATTAGAGGAACATGGAGAGACTTGACCAAGCGCAGAATACTGTTATTGGCTATGACGTGTTCTATTATTCTCTTAAATTCAAATTTTTTTTTTATGCTAGTTTCGGTCGGTCAAGCTAATTTTAAAAGTTTGGAATGATAAATTCTTTCCTTATAGAAAAGATGCCGTATTTAATAAATTTGCGTTGAATTATGTAGTTTTGTATCAAACCTCGTATGGACATATCTACTCGCTTAATAATTACTTCTAAAGTACTCATACATAATTTTATGCTTTATGAACTAGTGAAATGATTTTACATAAATCGGAACATTGAAATAGTTATTATTTAAATTTGCACGAGATTGAACGCAATAACTAATGTTGGGGAGACTTGACCAAGATTTTATGAGGAGACATGACCAAGTGGCAATAAGCCGAAGATAAAATTTTTCTGATATTTACTATGCTGTCGTACCTACCGTTAGTGTAAATCACGTCACAAAAATTCCCACATCAAACATCAGTCTATATCTTTTTGTACTAGTAAACAAAGTTAGTAGTAATATGGCTGATTTCGTGACGTGTTAATATTCAATGTAAGCAGTACAGTTTATATTTTTTACTGCTACTTAATGACCTCTACAATATGGAAAAATAAGATTACAGTATTATTTATGTCATTATTTTTTGTTCTGATTTTTCAGAATTCAGATTCTGAAAGATTCAGAATTTTTTGGGTCAAGTCTCCCCAGGCCTTGGTCAAGTCTCCCCGCAGTGGGGAGACTTTACCAAAAAAAAAAAAAAACGATCTCAGACAAACTTTTATAACTTTTGAAAAATAATTAAAAATTCCGCAAAAAATTATGAGCACGAATAATACATTTTTACATTATATCTCAATGTCTTTGGAATGATTAAACACTTTTTTAGCGTTTTATGCAGGTTTAGCTGAAAACCTGGTCAATTCTCCCCATGTTCCCCTAAATGTGGGGCAGAATGATAAACTGCAAATAAGGGATTCCTTCTCAAACAGCAAACTTGATGTTTTGCAGTGCGAGTACACTTTACCTCGTCGTCTACTACCCTACTCCCCCCAATACGAGCATCTATCTTCATTTCCCGGTATGCATTATGATGTCCTGAAGGAAAAGTTGTCTCAAAGAAAATCATTGTGTTCTATATGTCGATCTCTCCCTATGTCGATGGTCCCTTCAATATCGACATAGAGAAAGTTAACTGTAGAAGTTACGTTACAGACTGAATCAACTGATGTCGACTTGATATGTCAGAGGATTGCATTGATTATATTTCAGTTTAATAGGCACTATGATTTGATGGGACGCTCATTTCGATGCTGTTCGATCACCTGAAGCAAAAATTGTTGTAGTGATCTGGTGGATTTCATGTTGAAATCCAGAAATTAGCTCCACGCCTCGTGATCGAATAGCATAGAAATGAGCATGCTATCAAATAATAATGCGTATTAAACCGAAATATAATTCTCTGACATATCAACTCGACATCAGTTGATTCAGTCTGTAACGTAACTTCTATTGATAAAAGTCAAGGCAAAGGGATACAGTATGTTTTATTTCATCGTTACTATTATGCGTAGGACATTGTGTAATTTTTTTGAAATAATTCATCTAAACATTCCAACTCGACAACATTTCAGTTCGAATTTCTACATATTAAAGTCCCTCCCCCCATCCCCCTTCACTACGCCCTATTGCTCAATTACCTACGCTCATGAAATTGAGCTAAGGCTTTTGAATAATTCATCCAAACATACCAATGTGGTAAAACTAAAATATATAATGTTATTTCGGAATGCTTTATGAAATACCATTGGTACACCCGCAGTGTTCGCAATAAAAATGATTTTTAGCATTTAATTCGATGTATCGAACTTTGAACAGCTATAACATGGCTTAGAGACATTCTAGCACCATACATCCTTCGGCAAAGTTATTCAGCATATCCTGGACTACACTTCTGTTTATTTGTTTGCATACTAAAGGAAGAATTGTAGACTGTAGAATTAAAAATGCAAAAATGTAGGTTTTCCCATACTAATCTCCATACAAATTTCAAACGCAATGCGCTATGCCGGGTCAACACCAATCGACCCCAAATTTTGCACAGTTGTTTGGGACCCCAAAAGGAACCAAAAAAGTGCTGTGCTGAAAAAACGATCATTTTGCCCCACCCTAATGAACAGTCGGTGCTCAGTAACTATTAGGAAAATAAATATTTTCGGTTTGCTTCTGTGAAAAAGATAGCTTATTTAATTCTCTTCACTATAGGCAATTTAAGCATGAAATAATAATTAGTAATGTGCACTTCATAAGCCCAAAATAAGTTTTCCACTTTACCCCACCTCCGCCTGTTTGATTTTAACACTATGCTAATTTCAACGTGTTCGACTGATTTGGCTCAAATTTGGAAAAGGGTCTCAGTGTGTCATGGAGTAGAAGTGGCTCTGTGATGCTGGGGATCATTTTGGATTATGCTACTCTCCTACTCTACAACTGTTTCCACTTGTTCAATTCTAGGAGCCCATTAGTTCAATAGTGCCCAGAGGCTCCGATTGGTCTTAAGACGACCCTAACTACAGAAAACACAATCAAGCGTTGCTGGAAGCCATGTTTTGCTCGTCGTTTATTTTGCCTTTGAGTTTCTGCGTTTGAAGGCACACACAACACACACAACTTTCAGTGTGTTCAGTGGTTTGAATTAACATATTGCTAGTGCGTACTAGCTAACGACAATTAAATTAGATATATGGATAGACTCCTGGATAATGTTCGAATTATTGGTTTGAACAGGATATACTGAACTTGATTTATGTAGCTTGACATTAATTAATTGAATTAAGATGTAATACAGTATGGCCTATATCACCTCAATTCAGATTACCACGAAACACTGACCAGTGTTGTTTGGAATTATTCACAACGACAATTAATTCTCAATGCATTAAATGGAAATTGCATGACGGCAAGCGAAGCTATTGCCCACATGTGCAACTAATTCCCAATATGCATAGGTATTGATCTCCCACACAAAAACAGGAACAGGACAGCCACTGACTGTCAGCAGCAGAAACAACGTACAATAAGGCGGCTTGGCACTTACCTGTGTGCCCTGTGCGATGCTGTACACCGACCAGAGCTCAACAATATTCCACATCGATGCAATCGCTCCCAGAAACACCACCGTTGAAAGGATGATCAGGATCTGCCGGAACAGAAAAAGGATTTAGTGAAAATGTGCATCGATTAATTCAGTTGTAGGGAAAGTAGAAGATTATCGCTAAATACTGAAACGTTTTCGGTTAGTCGTTAGTCAGAGTCTGCCCAGGTGGGTGAGGTAGCTTTGGAATAAATGGCTAGGAGATAATTGATGTTGTGAAAGGTTTACTATAGGAGCAAATCGAGCTGTAGTTGGAAACGCTTGGGAAAAGAATGGAAGTAGATTAAGTAAACGGTTGAAATTCGAAAGAATTTGCTTGCAATAACTCAGTTATTTCAGTTTCTGGGAATATCTGGTGTCTATTGCAAATAGCAGTGTCAAATGAACGTATTAAATTAACAGATTAACAATTCCTTGTATTTTTAAATTAATGCATTTTTCAGGTTTTAAAATTTAAGTATATAATCAAGACGTGTTAGTTTGTATTCAGTATAATTCTGATTTAGACTAATACGAACACTTAAGAAGACTATAAGTCGTAGTCGAAATATTAACTAAAATATGTTCTGATTATGCAATGCAAGTCGATTTTATTATTATACACATAGTGGAATGAAAAGAAAGACGCCTGTCTTAAGTGTGTTAAATTCTAATAGATTTTATTTCACTAAGTCGTTCGGAACAGAGACATCAATTTATTGAATAATTTATGCTGAAAATGTGATCAAAATAATCGGCTGTTGTTGTAACAGCACAGAAATAGCAATGACCCTTATCAATCGTAATTGCAATCTAGCGCCAAGACTCTCAACACCCACAATGTGCCGTTCCGGGAAAATCTTTCCTTTCAACAATCACAAACATACACGCCCAGAGTAGTTCTCGGCCCACTCGAATCCGGCTTTGTTCACTGAAGTTCGAAAGCAAGCATTATTCGATTGCCAATTTTGTCCCACGTACCGACACGCCGTATCGGTGCCAATTCGGTGCGAGGAAATGAAAGGCAATACCTATACCTGTAGTGGATAAGACGTATCAGTATTTTATTATCGCCATTCTGCCATTCTGGATCCAATGTTCAGATCGGCACACACACACTTGTAGACGTTGAGACCGGTTTCCTGCTTTTTGGCCACGGTCTGGTCGCCCGCATCCGTTCCCCATTCGACGGCAAGTTCAGTGTGGTACGTGGTAGCATTTTCCCGGTTAGTACATATATAACAGTAATCATTGAACAGAAAGTAGGTAGGAGTAAAAGGGACCACAATAGGAATGGTTTAAAGCGGATGGGACACTTCCGAACTGGGTCTTCCCTGAAATGAGGGTATTTATTTACCGTTGGCATCATGTGGAACAAATTAGTAGAACTACTATCTTTGACATCGGAGAAAAGCTTTTTACAGATGGAGTGATTTTTGAGTGTGGGTTAAGATCCAGACTGTAAGCTAATTCTGTTGTATTTGGTAACGCAATATAGTAAAGTCTTTGTACTAAAATCCTTTTGCGGAATATTTGCGTTTCGTTTCAACAGACGTTGTAGTCGATTCTCCACGTAAATTGATTATGGTCGATAACGACTACAAACCAGAAATCTTTGAAAATGTATTTTTAATGTTTATTTGTGATGTGACATCATACACAGAAACATAAGCCCGACAATATAAGCCAGTCCAAAAGATTTACATAGGACAATTACGAAGTAACTTCTAGCAATACTTGTTTACATTACAGCCAAACAAATTGGCCTACTTTCCTCACTTCTCCCAGTACCCATAGAATTAAGCTATTATCCTGAAAAATTTCCCGTACGGAGAGAGCAAAACTTCATTCAAAAGTATTATTATTATGAAACTTATTTCTTCCTGCATTAGCACTTAACAGCTCCCTACATTCCTTCATCCATGCGCTAGTTACGGCCATGCTTTCCATCGGTCTCTATACCAGCTCGTTCTAGAACTACTCCAGCCAAGGAACGGGAACCGTGACTGGCAGAAGTCGAATGGGCAAAGCGGTGTAAAAGTTAATCATTCATATTCACGGCTAGTAGAAGCCACTTTTTGCGAGTACGCCGCGGTTCTATTCTATTGTCGGTCATAACAATTCGAGTTTTTCGAAAGGACCGGACGGACCGGCATAGCAACCGAAACAACTTTTCGTAACAGTTTGTACCACCGCCGGGGCCCCCGTCAATGGGTTCTTCCCCGTTTCGTTGCCAATGGAATACAGTTTCGGAATAATAATTTGTTGGAACAATAGGGCAATGAAACTTGGCTTGAGTCCCCTTTTTTGCACCCGCAGTGCTGTTTTTTGTGATACTATTTCTATGCTCTTTGTTGAATCAGAACAAAAACCAACGGGTTGCCCTAAATTGAAACATTGCGTGATTTGTGATCATTTGAAGTTGATGAAGAATGATGGGAAACCTGAAATTAGGTACCCATGAATAAAGAGGAGAAGAGGTGGTCGTGAACTTTACCTTCACCGACTAGAATTCACTAGAGGAAGGATCAAGGCAACGACATCAAGGCTAGGGTCGTCCAAAGGGCACACAGAAGGTGCAAATGTCCCGTAGTCCTTTTAAATGCTGATTTAAAAATCATTATTTGGTCGGATTTGGAATTTTTCAAGCTATTATCACGTAACTTCCCTCATATCAACAGATACACATAGTTCAATCCGGACTCATCGGTGTTATTTCCAGGCGGAAGAATCTTGCCAAAAATGTTTGATGAATTTACTTAATAATTAATTAACTATTTCTCAAAATTAATAGCAAGTTTACTTCAAAGACAAAACAATGTGTAAATTCACTTCAAAGCGAAAATTTGCCCAGAGTTGATGTATTTATCAGTTGAATTAAGCATTGCGTTCAGTCGTGAGATAGACGTTGGATGGTATATGAATGCACAAATCACCAAGTAATCCACCTAGTAGTGAGAAAATAGTTTTCTAGCATAATTCATACTCATATTATACTCGTAGCATCACCGAGGGCAACTGTATTTTAGAATAACAAAATTCTAGTGAAAATTTATCTTCTTTTGCAAGATTTTTGTTTTACTAATTATGGCGTAAAAATTATCAGTTGCTTTATATATTATAAAGATGTAAGGAATCAAAATTTCGCACCATATTCAAAAATATTGTCACAGCACTAACCATCATTTACCATTACTCACTTGTCGCCCCTCCCCAACCCCGATCTCTCCCAATCGTGTTCGTAGCAACTGTCAAGACTCAGATCTATCCTGATATTTCCAAAACCATTTCCAAGATGTGTCATAAGATTTTCAACTAATCTGAAATATTTGTTAGTATGCAAGCTAATTTAATCTTGCGATGTATTTGTTTAGGTTAAAGAAAATAAACTTATTTTTGTCTTCTGCTTCCCTATAAATAGTTTTTCCTTTTTTTGTAGAACAGAGCCACTTGCGGAAACAAACTAAATATTACATTCTACTTGAAAAAGAAAATATTTGTGGTCCTGGCAAAATTTGCAAAATATTTGTATTATGAGAAAACTATAACTAATTTATGTTCAAACCCTGCTTTGCTCTGAAGATGAGGGGCTATTTCTTCGAAACGTTGCACTAAGGAGAGTCATATGACCAAAAACCGAAAACTACATCAACTCCAATTTAATTGAATTCTATACTGAGCGGTTGTATACTATAATTATAGAAGTCCTTGGGTATTTCAAATTGGATAATATGGTCGTTTGAAGACAAAAATGTTGAAAAGAGACATCCCACGTACACTTTTTTAAACTTTTCATATCTCTACTGAATTTTTAATGAAACATATACTCAAATGTGTCATTTGAAAATTAAGAGCAGCTGATTTGGGTTGATATTATTGAAAATGCAGATTCATTGCATTGGAAAGCACTTTTATGAAAAATAACGGATCAAATTCCAAAAATATCCCCAAATTATATCCGGGAAAAATGGCGCCCAAAGACTCTCTACTATCGAACTATACTTGCACCCCAGTAAATGGATACTTTTAACTTATAGCGATGGTTTCAATTGCCCAAATTTGCCTTATTCTGAGAACGCTTCAATCCCAGAATTAGTACAGGCTTTGGACAATTCAATAGACGTTTCGTTTGAGTGATCCGTATTCTACACGTAAATTAGCGAGGATTACAATCACAGTTTATGCACAGATAGTTGATCTCACTGAATCTATGTCATACATATAACTGTGTCATTATAACTGATACTGAGTTGTACTGAAAACCCCAATATTTTCATATTTATTTGCGAAAAAATACGACTTGAAATTTCAAGAATGTTAGTGTCTCAAAAGCAGTCCAGGAACACTTTCAATGGCCACTGGCTTTTCGATGAATTTAAATACTTATTCTGGTAGTTTGAACCATTCCTTTGTCATGGTATTGTTTTGTATAGGACTCATAAACCCATATCTCTAGAACGAGAATTCCGAACGAAACAATTCTCAAGTAATAAGGATGGGTGGAAAGAGACTGCATTGTAATCGACTGAATGTACGGCTTTTGTGCTATCGACAATAATATAATTGCCAACATAACCTAGACACTTGACACTCTTTTTCATATACTTCATATACCTTATCTCAGTTCACTATTTTCAATCACGCGTTAAAATACTAGACCTGAAATTTCTATTCTCTACAAATATCATTTTTCAGATATCTGTGACCAAAAAGACAATTTGCAATTGAAGCTTCACAAATACTTCAGAAATCTTCTTAAATAATGGTTTTGGAATTCGTTTTATTCATTTACTTCATTTAACTAACTTTTTGAAATTTTATTCTATATTCTCATTTTTTCCAGATCATTCATTTCATGAATTATATTCGATTTGTTTATTTTTTTCCTTTTTAATATTTGTATTTTATTTCAATATTTTTTTTACCTCATTTTATCTATTGTATTCATTTCATTCTTTGTATGCATTCTGATCAGTTTACTATCTCATGCGTCTTATTCGTATCATTATTTTAATTTATTTTATTCACTTTTTTCGTGTTATGCAATTTTATATTATTTATCGGGTTCACATATTTTATTCATTTTAGTAATCTGACTAATTTTGTTTATTCATTCATTTTATTCATTTCATCTAGAACATTAATTAGACACAATTTAATTTATTCTATTAATTCCGTTACTTTTTAATATCACTGATTGTTTTCATTTCAATGACTTTATTGTTAAAAAGCAAACAAAATGAAAAAAAAAAGATAAAATATATAGAAAGAAAACTTTTGTATTAATTTTATCACTTTCTTCATTTTGTTTATTTTATTAATTCTATTCATTTTATTGATTTTTTTAACCCTCTGCATGAACATGAACAATCACGTTTTCAGACAGCTACAACTTTGGGGTTAGATTTTCTCACAAAAAAATAAAAATTGTGACACCGTTTATTTGAGCGCTAATAGTTACAAGAAATATCCGTACACCTGAAGTTATTACCTTTTACGGGGACAACGAGGGGGGTGAGGGTTACCGTCAAGCTACGTAATTATCAGGGGGGGGGGTATATGGAATTTTGTGACGAAATGCTACGATGGGGGAGGGGGGTGTTAAAAATCACTCAAAAAATGCTACGTCATTTATGGATCATCCCCTACTAGATAAGCTTCTATCTTGATCAAAACAGGTTTTTCGTGTTTCTTTACTCTAACACTTTTAAGAGAAACGGTTTTGGAACCATATATGATCTAGAAAAATATTAGGTATGAAAGGGTTTATTTTATCAATATTATTCATATTATCTTATTAATTTAATAATTTTTTTTTGGTTTTATTCATATTATTTATTTAATTTATTTTAATCATTTTATTAAATTGTTAATTTTTCCCAGTTTATATATTTAATTCAATTTCTTCATTTTATTAATTCGGTTTAGTCAGTTTTTTTATTATTGGATGACAGTTTGTTAGCTTGATACAATTTAATTTACTTTCTTAATTTCATAACTTTTTTAATATTGTCTAATTTTCGTTTGAGCTAATTTGATTTATTTGATTAATTTGATTTATATACCCTCGGCATGATACTGTACTTTGACGTGGTCCGGGGGCTTCTCCACCAAAGCTGTATTACAGTGATTATATCACATAAACTTGGGGTACGATAATTTTCTTTTTAGTTAAGTTACATTGTGATCAATTTTAGTACTTAACTTAACTTACACCTTAACTAATTTACCAACGCGGTCGCAACCATTTACACACCGCTCGCGTAATCATGAATCGGTCACGTCCGCAAGTCTCTACCCTCGATCAGCCCAAACTCGTGCCTTCAGTTGGACCAATAGAAACAAAAACTGGACAAGACGTCTACGCGCGATCATTGAATAACACGCGAACATGCGAATGACCACATGCTTATAAAAATAATGTATCCACGCGAAGTTACATACACACTAGCACACGCGACAAAAACGTCAACATACAAACCCTCGAGTCCCTCGCGTTCATCCACGTACAACCACATCCACGATCTCGCAAACCGGATAACACCCCGGTGACTAAGTGAACGGTTTAGCACTTATAAATTCACAAAAGACGTTAGAGCCCCTCGCGATTTTCCAAGAAACCTACATCCACGAACTCGCAAACATGATTATACCCCGGTGATAAGGTGAACGTCTCAGTACTCATAAACTTACCAACGCGATCTCAAGCGTCAATCTACAAACTCCCGCGCTCGCGCCATCATGAATCGGGATCGTCCGGAAGTCTCTATCCTCGGTACTAACAGTCTAGGTCCATGTCAATAAAAAAAAAATTAAATTGAAAAATTAAGAAAAAATAACTCCCATATCCACAAAACGTTCCATGACGACATGACCGGGAACTCTAGTGATACGGGGCAACTCACTCCCTGTCAGAATGTGATCCATACACCGAAAACTAAATATCAGAATGACGGTCCGCAAATATATGAATGGCCGCAGGGTTTCAAAATTGAATTTATACATGCGAAGTCACATACACGCGAGCACACGCGTCAACATACGAACGCTTAAGCCCTTCGTGATCATCTACGCACACCTATGCCCGCGATCGCGCAAACGTGATAACATTCCGGTAATTATGTGAACGTTTTAGTCCTTATGAAGTTACAAACGCGATCTCAAACGCGAACCCACAAACGCGCGCGATCATGAATTCGTCACGCCCGAAAATCTTTAGCCTTCATTCTAGCAATTTAGGTCCATATATTCAGTTGGACCAATCAAAAAAATAAAGCTCATATCCACTAGACCACACGTTCCACGGCGACATGACTGGGAACTCTAATGATATGAAAGAACCCACTTTCTTCTGGAATCTGAACCGTACACAAAAAATTAAGTATCAAATTCACGGTCCGCGCGCGATCATTCTAGAACACACGCGAATATGCGAAAGTCACACGGTTATGAAATAGAATTTATACACGCGAAGTTACATATTAGCACACGCGACATACAAACGCACACGCGATCGAGTCCTTCGCGATGATACACGCAATCGCGAGTCCCTACGCCCGCACATACCTGAACCGTACAATGAATATCACATTCAGAATCACGGCCCGCTACGATTGGCCTAAAGCAGTGTTTTAGTGGGCGACATTGCCTGTCTCGTCTGCAAATTGTAGTATGTGATTCTGACGGGGAGCCCTTCCGAGAACCTAGCTCTACAGCTCCAGTAGGACAACTTTCGAAGAAAAATAATTGAATAATTTGATTTATATTAATCATTCTATCCATTCTATGAAAAACTTTTTTTTATTTTTTTGCTTCATAACTATTTTAAATTTTTATTTGTTTTATTATTTTTCTTTAATTTATTCAGTTGTTTTTGAAGTGCTATTAGCGCAGGACTCGAAACTATACTAATCTTACATCTAGTTGCTTGCCAATTTGAAATGAATGAAATGTAAGAAATGTCTCATCTCACTGATCGGTGGATTAAATCGGTTTTCACAATCAACATTCCTTTCCGCGAACAGAGGGCTTTGTTGTTTGTTCAGGAACACATTTATTCTTTTGCCGGCGTTGGAAAGTAATATGTGTAACGCGAATCAATTTACATCCGATTTCCAAAAACATGGTTACTGGAAAAGGTTTCAAAACCCAGCAAATAGTGTAACGGTTTCCAGTGTAACCTTAGTTTTGTTTTTGTAAAGCGTGATTGTTCTCGAAAATATGCATTGGGGTAGGTTGGCCGAATTTTGTGCGGGGCTGGTCGGCCGCGTTGTAAATTTAGCGTAGATAAATGTGCATTTTTATATTCGTGAAATGATACCTTTTTTTGGGCGAAATAGGATAGTATGCCAATATTAATGATTACAATGAAAAATATACATAATAAATAACCAATAAAGAGAGCGAGAGCTGTAAAAAAACACTAAAGTGGCCGAAACTAATATCGAGATCTGTAAAAAAGCTCCCAAAACAAAGGCAAAAATACTAAAAAGTAAAGTGTGAAGTTTTTGTACCTGGAGTAGAATGGGGTTAAATGAGTAGGGGCTATAGGGCATTATCTTTGCTATGTTATTGCAGAGGTCGCTCAAAGTGCGTGAATTAGATACACAGTAGAGAACATCGTTGACGACTGTCAACGTCGTTTATGTTTTCGTGTATTGTTCTGCATTATTTTTTGTCCTCAGTACAGTACATTAAGTAATGTAAAAATTAACGCTGAACACGAGTTTTGTGTTGGTTTTTCGATATTTTTGGTTTGGAGACACTGTAGGCCACTACCATGATGTAAATTAGAATTAAGTGCGGAAAACGGCAAAACGAAATGAAGAGGACATAAAGAACACAATGGCATCTGTTCAAGATGGCGCCAGTATTCGATCAGCCTCTAAACAAATCAAGGTTCCGTTCAAAACATTACGTGCTCGTTTGATAGCGAAATGCTCGTCGTCAATGAAAGTGCGTCAGATATTTCGCGTGAACTAACAATATACTACGGGAGCCCCCGAGTGCTCCGATGCAGTTGCGCTACCAGCCAGCGACTAGCTCAGTCGTCCCACCCCTGTGTTCGGAGGTCGTGAGGGGGTCTTCCGAACTCCCTTCTCAGGCGAGTATTTTGCTTTACACGACAGTTCGCTTTCTGAAAATCACTCGGGTTCTAGCGTGCCATCGAGCACAAAATGTTCGAGCTCAGAGATGGTTTGCTCATCAGTGTTCGTTGAGAGAAAAGAGCTATCACACGCTACACACGTATTTTCATTGAGAGTGCGAGTGCGCGCCGGTAGGTCTCTTACACACAATGCCATCGCACGATCTCGGGCATCTCACACAGCTCGCTTCAGAACTGTGCACAGGCAAAATAAAATGATAAAATCAGTTCTCACACAACTGAAATAGACGAAGAAATGTGTACGCAGCTCGCACAGCTCTGCGTAGTTTACAGTTGTATGCACAGAGCTATGCACAGTGTTATGAGTGAGCAGAATTGAAATAAAGCACGTTTAAAGAGGCAACATTATTTGATATATTATATGACACGTAGAGATCTATATTGGTAATTGGCATCCACATCAAAGATTTTCTTCTTTAACAAAATAGTCAACTTCGTATTCATTGTTTGATTATCATGTTCAATGTTGATATTTTTGAAATTCAACTTCTGAGAACAAAAAAGCAACACATTTTTTTTAATAGCCCGCCTCTTACCCCCACACTAAAAAGCTCACAAACGGAGCCCCCTGGTAGTGGACACATCAGTTCTCAGCGTACAAAAAAAAGGTCGCACAACAAAACAAAGTTACGAATCGCGGAAACGCTGAGAACAAAAAAAAACAATACGAGACCGACAAAACACAAAATTTGACAAGAAGCTACGGCGAGTACCCAGCGGAAAAGGATCCTTTTAAGGGTCCCATCGTAGCTTTGCAGGAAGCTCATAATAATTTAAATTTATTTATTACTTATTGCTAGAAAAAATGCATTTATCAATTGTTTTTATTTGGAAAAATGTTAACCAATTATAGCTAAAGGAATAAGCTCGATTGGTGGTGAACGAAGTTTATATTAAAAATTCTCCTATTTTATTTTTTAAAATTAGTTTCAATTTTGCTTGGAAACGAGTGCGACATGTTATTTGCTTTAAATCAGTAGGAAGCTGGTTGAATAACTTAGGTCCGATGAAAGAAATGCGTCTTTGACCAAGGTTCGTGGATACTCTGGAGTATAATAAATGATTGGCTTGTCTGGTGCTGTGAGCTCGAATTCCTGTCGTAAATTCTAGATTATTATGAGCAATAGTATTATGCAAAGCATTGTGGATGTACATTATTGTTTGGTAGTTAGTCAACCCAAGCAAAGGTAAAATGTTATGGGCATTATTATTGTATAACAAAATAGTAGGGTACATAAATGGTTTTTTATAAATAATTTTAAGACATCTGTTTTGAAGCGTTTGTAGCTTTTTCAGATTCGAAATACTGGCACGGCCCCACACAGATACAAGGTAGTTCAGCAATGAGTGGATGTGCGCATAATAAAATTTTAGAAGTACATGCTGGGGAACAAAAGAGCATCCTTTACGCATAGCCCCACATAACGATGCAACTTTTCTCTCTATAGATGTTATATGCTCAATCCAGGAGAGTGTGGGGTCTAAGTGAAGTCCTAAATATTTGAAGCAGTTAGTTTCCTGAATTACAGACTGTCCCATTCTTGGGTCTGGATGCACGCCTATAGCTCTTCTAGATGAACGAAACAGCATATATTTAGTTTTTGATAGGTTCAAGGAAAGAAGGTTTTCGTTGAAATAGGTCGTTAGTGTTTTTAAATCCGATTCAATGTGGCGTACAATATCCAGGCAGTTGTTGTTCGGGTAGAACAACGCTGTGTCATCCGCGAAAAGACGAGGAGTCCCTTTTAACCCGAGTCTACCTAGGTCATTGATATACAATAAAAATAACAGTGGCCCAATATTACTGCCTTGGGGCACTCCTATTTCTATTGGTCTATAAGAGCTACACGAGTCTCCAATAGATACGAATTGGTTCCAATACGACAGATAGCTACGAATAATATGATTTGTTAATCCCCTGATACCATAGCATTCTAACTTTTTAAGCAGGATTGAGTGATCCAGAGTATCGAATGCTTTTTTTAGGTCCAGAAAAAGGGCACCAACAATTCTTTTGCTATCAATTTGACTAATGATGGAGTCAATTAGTTCGGTTATTGCAATTAAAGTGCTGCAGCCCTGTCTGAACCCATACTGGTAGTTGTAAATTATGTTGTGTTTGTTCAAAAACTCAAGTAGTCGAGTGATGAGCAATTTCTCAAGAATTTTATTGAAAACGCACAATGTTGAAATTGGTCTATAGTTGCAAGGTTGGTTTGGATCACCAGCTTTGAAAATTGGAATTACTCGGGCTATTTTTAAACAGTCTGGGTACCTGCCGGTTTGAATTATTAAATTAAAAGCTTTGGTTAGGATATTTGCAAAAGTGGTACAGTTACTCTTAAGAACACTAGCGGGGATCTTATCAGGACCACAACTGTTATTTTTTTCGAGGTCTTTAATCAAAAGGATCACTTCGTTTATGGTTGCAGGACGCAAGAAGATTGTTTCTTGGACGTGTTGTATATTTGTAATAGGATTTGAGTTGGGACTCGTGGGAATATTGTCAGACAAATTTTTGCCAATACTAGAGAAATATTCGTTGAAAACATTACATACTTCTTTAGTCTCAGTGACTCCGATATCATTGGAAATTAGGCTGATGGAAACATCCGACTTTGAACGACCAAAAATGGTATTAATATTTTTCCAAAGTTTTGAATGAGTTGTGTTGGATAGAAGGTTTTCAAAGTAGGCCTTTTTGCACCGCTTTTTCATTACATTAACTTTTTTAGTTATGTGTTGCAGAAGAGCTTTGAGGTTTTCATCATTGGGGTTATTTTTTACTCGTTTCAGATAATTACTTTTGATTTTAATCAGTGTCCACAAATCGAAATTGATCCAGGGGCAAAAAACGCCTTTACATTTAAAAGTTTTGGAGACCGTTCTAGTGTTTTCCGCAAGTAAAGAATTGTAGGTTGTGATGATATTTGTAAGACATACATCTACATCATCAATCAACTCGATGTTTTCTATGAAATTTTGGAAGTCGTTATTGAGTTTTTCATGATTGATTATTGATTTAGTCAAATTAACGGGTTCTCTTTTTACTGCAAGTTTATATGAAGATATAATTTGAACGTGATCACTAACTATGGTGTAAACCGTGTCGTTTCGTAAGCGAGCAGCATCCTCCAGTCTACAAACAACGTGATCAAGAATATTTGAACTAGCTGGGCGAGTCGGAAATGTGTTCGTACATATGAAACCATACGATTCCAGGAGAGTTTTATAACGTGAGACGACATTGTTATTCGATAGGTTAACCGGTATATTGAGATCTCCTACAATGAAACAGGGGCGCGAATTTGAAGCGGAAGCGAGAACACTTTCAAGCTTGGTAAGGAATTGACCAATATCGTAAGATGGAGGGCGATAAAAACAATGCACATCGAAATAATGTTGCATTATGCAGAGTTCGATGTGAGCATGATGAAAGCCGTTAACAACAGTGTTCAGCACTACTCTATGAGAAATATTCTTCCTGACGTAGATAGCTACTCCACCGTTCGATTGTTCTCTACAGGAAAAAAAATCCCATTATAGCCCCTAATTTTAAAGATATCTTCATTGCCCGACTTGATCCACGTTTCCCCGATAACAAGCACATCAATTAATTTATTGCAACGATCCAATGTTTGCAAAATTTGATCAAATTTACAAAGCGCATTCATACCCCTTATATTCCATTGCAAAATATTCAGCGATTTACTATTATTCATTGAAACACTCGCATTATAACGATGCGGTAATTACCGCAACCGCGACGAACTCTAGGTCCCTCTGGATCCGCCACTGCTTTCTGCTAACATGCTCTTCGCCATTTTCACAACAGACAAAACGCAAGCATTTACCTGATTGCTGCTGTTTACTCGATGAGATCAGTTTGCATTGAAAACAGAAGAGTTCAGCTGACTGTGCGCAGAAAACTGTGCACAGAGAAGTTTCCATGAGCACGCAGAGCATGCTGCTGTGCTTTCCCATATTTACGAAAGATAAGCTATAGAGAACATCTCACAGTACAGCAGCACTCATAGAAGATTTTCTACCGCTCACACAATATTGCCCTCGCGCAGTATTATCCGGTTTGTAAATGAGTGGGCTTCGCAGTGGTAGAAGTGAGAAACAGAGCTGCGCGCACAATTTATGGAAGATGTGCGAGAGTGCGCATATATGATGTGCGCCATGCCATCTCTGCGAGCAATCCGTCGGTTCCTGAACAAAGCATAACTAGTCAACTGAGAAAGAACGTTCCTGTTTCATCAGATGGTTGCCGATATTAACAACTTAAGATATACTAACAGAATGTAAGAGGACTGCGTACAAAAATTGATGACTTTTTCGTCGCTGTTTCGGATGGTGAACATGATGTTATTGTTCTTACTGAGACATGGCTGAACGATGAAATCAATTCGCTTCAACTGTTCGGTCCAATGTATACGGTTCATCGCAACGATCGTGACACGACCAGTGCTGGAAAAAACGGGGTGGAGCTGTGCCCATCACTGTTTCCAATCGATTGTCGCCCGAACGAAAAACCGGTATAGTCTGCAATCTAGAACAACTTTGAGTAAACATACGTTTACATGATACTAGAATATGTTGAATTTGAAGTAGAAAGATTTTCGCTTGTCCTAAAACAGCATTTCAGTGTATATGTTCCTGCACCTCGTGCACGACCAAAACCACCATGGCCAAATCGACGACTACGAGAACTAAAACGCTCAAAGGCAGCTGCACTCCGACATGATACTAATCGACGGAACCCCATGACAAAGCGGGAGTTTACACACGCCAGTAACAACTATAAATCGTACAACCACTTGCTTTACTCTAGGCACGTACTGCAGACACAATCAGATCTCAAGCGGAATACAAAACTTTTCTGGTCATTTGAGAATGGTAAACGTAAAGAAAATGGGCTCCCCACTACTATGTTCCTTGCTAACAATGAATCAAGTACACCTGGTGGCATATGTGACATGTTCGCGAATTATTCCTCAAGTGTATTCAAAACAGCTTTGGCTGACCACATAAAAATAAAAAAGTTAACAGTCTTCAGTGTCAGCTGGTCCTGATGGGATTCCAGCTATTATTCTAAAAAGATGCGCGAGTGCACTGTGTGTCCCTGTTCAGCTCATCTTTAACCAATCGCTATCGCAATTGGAAAAAATCGGCCATGTTTTCCGTTTTCAAAAAAGGAGGCAAACAAAAGGTTGCAAATTACTGAGGCATAAGCTTGTTCGAAACTGTTCGAGATCTTAGTAGGAAATGTTCTTCTTCGCGAAACTAAGGCATACATCTTAAGTGAGCAACATGGTTTTTTTCCTGGTAGGTCAACAACTACTAATTTAGCTCAGTTCACTTCGCATTGCTTAAAAAATATAGAAAATGGTGCGCAGGTGGACTCCGTATATATTGATCTAAAAGCCTGATTGCGTTGATCATTCTCTGTTGTTGGCAAAAATTAAGCGGTTAGAAACATGACCTAATTTCATCGAATGGCTTGAATCGTACCTCAGAAGTCGTTCCCTTTCTGTGAAATTAGGAAACAATGAGTAATACACCTTCATCAATTTTTCGGAGTGCCGCAAGGAAGAAACCTTGAGTCTTTACTGTTTAACTTGTTCTTCAATGACGATTGCTTTGTTATTCCGGTTGGATGCAAACTTGTCTATGCTGACGACCTCAAACTGTTTCTCATTATACGATCTACAACCGACTGTCTTGTCTGCAGAGACAACTAGATGCCTTCTGCAACTGGTGTACTAGGAATTTACTGACTATTTGTGTCTCTAAATGCTCTGTGATTTCCTTTACCCGCAAAAGAAACCCAACTTTATAGTGCTACATCATCAATGGGGAATCACTCAAAAGAGTGTCAGTTGTCAGATATCTTGGTGTTCAGCTGGATTCTCAACTATCTTTTAGAGATCACTATTCCCACATTATAGCACAGGCAAACAGAAATCTTGGTTTCATTGTGCGAATTGCTAAATAATTTACTGACCCATACTGCACTCGAGCGTTGTACTTTTCGCTTGTCCGTTCTGTTCTAGCAACTAATTATGTCATCTGGTGCCCTTACACTGAAATTTGGATTAACAGAATTGAAGCAGTCCAAGCGAGGCTCATTCGTTATGCTCTTAGATCTTTGCCGGGGCGTAACCCATCGGATCTGCCACCGTACGATGATCGTTGCCGTTTATTGGATATGGACACCCTAGCCAAAAGACGAGATATATCCAGAACCGTCTTCGTTGGAAATCTTTTCACTGGTCAAATCGATGCTCCTTGTATTCTCTCGCAGATCAATGTAAATGTGCCCCCTAGAAGTCTAAGATCATGGGCATTTTTGAGACTTGACTTTCAGCGAACTGAATATGGCCAGAACGAACCCATAAGAGCAATGTGTGATATATTAAATAGATTTTATGAATGATAATAGATTTTATGCTCCGAAACACAAACGTGATCGTTGCATAGCTAAACACCCACGTGAACCGGAATGCATAACTTCAATTCCACACTCTGGAGACGACGAGGACACCAAAGAAGTCATTCGCAAGTTCAAAGCCAGACATAGCTGCTGAAAAAAACATGTTCTTTCAACATTTATTTTCGTGGTTTCATGATTTTTCACATCACTTGCCACTTCTTCATTTTTATACCTCAATGACGTCAATGGATTGCATTTATTATTTGTGTTACTAATTTTTAAATAATCTCCGGTATTTCAAGGCGTGTATATTGTTTTATTTAATTTCGAATACCCCTATCGTACCCCCAGATTTTAGAAACATCGAAAACAGTAGCTTTGCCTTAGTGGATTTAGCTTGAAAAATATTTATCCTGCATAAAACCGTTATAGCCAAAACGTTGCCAAATGTGTAACCATTCCAACGAATGCTTGTTTGTCAAAATCAGTGTAAAAATACCATCGCACGAGCTCTCCAACAAAAACTGACCTACATGACCCCACTCTACTCTACTGATTAAAATTTACAACAAAAATACTTATAAAATACTTGAGAAACATCACAAAAAGTGATACATGTTTACCCGTTTAACAGTACGGAATATTTTTTTCCAAATGAATCATATCCAATTCAAAATCTATTATTAGTATCGCTAATTCGCTACACGCTTATTTATGGGACACAGTTTTGTTAGGAAACTGGGAAATGGAAGCTCGCTTTAATAATTTTTACGGTGATAACCTATTCTGATATTTACGCAAAAGGGGATCCAAACATTCAAAAAACATTTATGCGGGTAAGTGCAAAATATTGCGAAAAGCCTTACCCGTCTCGTACCCGGAATAAATAACCCGATCCGACCGGTATCTGATGATAACAAAACCCGACCTGGTTTCGGGTCGGGTATCGGGTGAAAACATTCGTACTAGACAATCTCTAGTAAGAAACACTTATAATCGTCATCAAAAATACATTGTTTCGCCTGTTATCTTTGTCCAGAATGCTTTGATTTGATCCAGTCAGGACCAGGGATGCATGAAGCACAGCACGAGAGCCTAACACGAGCTGAGCGGCCGCTTTGAACGAACCAAAAGCAATAAGCACTGACACCGCTCGTGCTAGGTAACCTTCGTGCTCGAGCTGTAGGATTCGAAGAGCTATGACAACGAGTTAGCACGATAAGCTAGCACCATGAGCCAGCTCGGTAAGCTGGCACGAGCAAGCTCGGTGAGCTAGCTCAGTGAGCTAGCACGAGTTAACTCAATGAGCTGGCACGGTAAGCTTGTCCGATGAGCTAGAACGGTGCAGTAGTGTAAGCTATGGAACGAAAGAATAGGACAAAGCAAGAAATATGCGTTGGTGAATGTGCGACAGGTTGCTGAAAAAACGATGCATGCGTCATTACTTACACTAACGCGTTGTTTTTTTTATTCTGCTTTGCTATAGCTGAGCTATAGTTCCGTGCAGCGTGCTAGCTATCACCGTGCTAGCGAGGGCTCTCGCTCATCGGTGCTCGTGCTACTTGCTAACTCTAGCTCATAGGAAACCAGCGCAAGCACTAGCTCAATGAATTTAACGCTGACACATTGAGTCAGTGCAAAGCAATAGGACACGGAGCAGCACCGTTCTTGTGCATGCCTGGTCAGGACTGGACTGGACAGGATCACTGTTCGGTCTCGGATAAATTCAGCAAACATATAATGATCGGTCTGGTAGTGAAATACGTATGCTAACATGTTTCAAGCATTCACATCTAGGCATTTTCAGTCCCAGTTAGGTGTTTCTATAACGCAATAAGAACGCCGTGACCTAGATCACTGGAAGAAGAGTTGCGATTGCATCTATTAATTGCGTAGTTTGTCGTAAGTTCAGACTTTAATATATAAAGACGCAACAAATTTCCGGTGAGTGCAATAATGGCGTACTCGCAGGTGGTAAGGGCGAGCAAGGAGGTCTTCGTTTTTGTTCTCATTCCACGGACGCTCTGGTAGTAGACGGATAGGGAATCATGTGTTGTACTCGGTGGCGTGCTTCAAACCAAAAGGTTTTCAGGGAGTAGATGATGATTTAAAATAAAACAGTTTTAAGCATAAATCTTGTGTTGAGGCAGTGCATAATCCATGGTTATTGTCAACACAATCATAAAATAGACTAAAATATACCCACTTCCTGCATGAGGATGATACAAGTGGAGCAGTTTTAATAGCCCTTAAAGGGTTAATAAAATTCGCTCATATAGTGATAAACCTAAATAGTCGAATCTCTTCGCCTTCAAAACACCATCAAATGTTGTCTGTACGCTGAATAACAAAACAAAACCTTAGTCGAACAGAAACAGGAAATCCGTGCTGTAGTAGACTTACTCTATAGAAAAGCATGCCGGATAAGCGAACATGCGCTCACTTTATTCCAGGCCGTGCTAAAGGTATGTAACGTATTTATGGATAATAAATAAGTGAAGGTGTAGTGATTTTCCGTTCCTTAAGCGTAAAAGGAAGCCTTGCACATCGCTATGTAGACATGATGTAACATGATGGAAACGGATGGCAAAGTTTACGGTTTACATGACACGCTGCAACAATTTCTAATATTGGCCGGCTTAATATAACCTTCTTCGTTGTTTCTAGAGAACCCCAGACAGTTAGTGCCACGTTCCGAGCTAGCTCCACCGCAACACATTTCCCCAGTTTCTATTTAAAACAACCCGGCTTGATTGTATCGTTTATATTTATAGCTTTTGTATCCTACGGTATTGCCAGTAAGTCTTTGTAAATAACGTACCGATACTGGATGCTTTTCCTTCCTTGAAAGATAAAGCAGAATGAATGCTAGTAAACAACAGCCATCAAGGATGAAAGTGGATTCTCGAGGCTTCGTGCAATCGGAGCATTAATTCCAATGCCGTAGATTGTTGCTTGCAAACCTGATTCCGTGTAACCGAGCGTCATAAAAGCGGTTAACGTAAAGCTTGCCACCGAGGCAAACAATATCAGCGACCTTCACCACACCGCCCACCACCCATCAAAGTTTGCGTGACCCAAGGTGACAGCTTACACCATTTGTGAGTCCAACAGCGGTAAAATTAAAACACATGTGTCAACATAAATAAAGCGCAACCTTTCTTCCCCCCCCCCCCTCTAGGTGCCGCCATCAAAACCAACAATCAGTGAAAATAAATCCACACACACACACCAACCCAGAACCTACCTTGAAGAACAGTCCAATCTGAAGTCCTCGCTTTTTCACCAGTTTATTTTTAGTCCGTGAGTCCACCTGGAGGGCGGCAGCAATCTTAACCGCCCCACCACCCTGGCAGGCAAGGTAGAAGCCAGCGAAGAGCAGCACAATGGCCGGCACCAGAAAGCCCCAAACGTACGCCGATCCTTCCATGAGCCTTTTTTTTGTCCATCGTGTGGTGTTGAAAGAGAGTGCCGTGAGAAAGAAAAGCATAACAAATTGAATAAAATTTAATTATGAAACTGATCCGTCCGACGGCTCAGACGCTCGGTCAGCAACCGGGGTTTATTTATTTTTTGACAACGGTACACAATAATTTGCGTTAAAGTTGACAGGTTGATGCGATTTAGTTGGACGTTTGTGTAGCTGTCGAGTAAAGGGAGGCTCAATGTATCCAAATCTGTTTCTGCCGAAATCTTGCTGTAAGTTCTGTAACTGCAACTGTCCCATCGAGTGTTCACGTTGTTAATGATGGTGAACAGAGACAGTAAATAACTGATAATGTTTTAGTTTTCACTCCCGTGTATTGAAGGTCGCAGTTCAGTAGTCAAACTAAATCGCATATTGTCCCACGCGATTCCATCGATCCCACTCCCGCAACTTACCAACAGTGACTATCTCCGTTGAGGTCGTGCACGATCTGTGCTATGACCTGGGCGCCAGATACCTGCACGTCCCGTTCCTTGTACTTGAAGGCAGCGGCCACACCTAGCATCAGCAGGGGGAAGCCCCAGGACAGCAGGCTGCGGAGAGAAAAAAAAGGCCACGGAACTGTATCACCTCACTTCACACCCAACCAGCACTCTTGTATGTTGTATTACGGCACGGACAACACGCGTGTTTGTGGAATCAAGGGAAACCCCAAAAAGGATAAAAAAATCACCCCTTAAAGAAAATCGATTGAATAACCAAGTTCAAGAAGACAGCACATGTTTGGATGCTCTACCCCCCGCTTTCAGCTTCTGAAATATGTGTTGGGTATTCTTGTACCTTATCCTTGTGGGATACGGTGTCCTTATAGTCACTTTTCAGATCAACCATGTGATCAAATTGTCATTAGAGCCATTGAAGGAAAACTTTTGTGGCCATTGAAAACTTTTACCCGATTCGCACACCCGCAACAGTGCCCCCACATCCGCAGACTATTAGCTATGAAATGAAGCGGTAAATAAGGATATATTCCGGCGATTGGAGGAAAAAGTTTATTTTCCTACCGTAAATCAATGCGTTTACCCGAGAGTGGGGTTCTGAGCGAGAAAATAGAGTCAAGTTATTTGATCAAGGTTGCCACGCGTTCCAGTGGTTGCCAGAAACTCTTGAACAGACATTTATTAGATCAACACTCCAGAGCTACTCCGCTGGGTCAGAGCGGTGCGGAACACCGGAAAAGGTGCTCGCGAACAAGTCTAATCTAATTTCCGAAATTACCGCCCTAAACCGGGTAAATAATGAAACAAGTGTTGTGTCACGTGCCGTCCGGATAGAAAATCTAATTACCTGTAATGTGCTAAGGCTCGACCCATGTCCGGCTCCGGATTTGGGTTGAGATTAGTGTTGGACCGGAACAGAACCAGTGCGTGATGACAGCAGCAGCACAGCCAGCACATCGAGGCAAGTTTCATGAACAGAAGCGCCAGGGAAAGCGACAGGCAAAGTTCGGTGTCCTGTGTGGAGAAGTGGATAGAATTGTATGAAATAAGAATTATGCAATCTGATTATATCTTTCTAGGATCGTTTTAAGGTTCAATCAACTGAGAAAGCCTCGAAAAGCGTTAAAAACAGTTTTACTACATCCTTAGAAAAATCTTCATGAAAATCAATAAGTGGTACTCTACCAATGTCCTGAACACATTTATCGATTTTCATGAAAGTGTAAAGAGTAGAGAAAAAACTTTTTGAGGCTTTTCCAGTGGAACCTTAAGTGGGACTGGACAATATAAGGTTGGTTCGGTGCAATTAGACAAGTATTAAACAATTTTTTTGGTCTAGAGTGTAAGATTATTCAGTCCACTTCCATATAAATAAACAAATAAATAAATGAACAAGTAAATAAATAAACAAATAAACAAATGAACAAATTAACAAATAAACAAATAAACGTATAAAGAACTAAACAAATAAACAAATAAACAAATAAACAAATAAACAAATAAACAAATAAACAAATAAACAAATAAACAAATAAACAAATAAACAAATAAAAAAATAAACAAATAATCACGTAAACACATAAACAAATAAGCAAATAAATAAACAAATCAACAAATAAATAAATAAACAAACAAACAAATAAACAAAAAAACAAATAAACAAATAAACAAATAAACAAATAAACAAATAAACAAATAAACAAATAAACAAATAAACAAATAAGCAAATAAACAAATAAACAAATAAACAAATAAACAAATAAACAAATAAACAAATAAACAAAGAAACAAATAAACAAATAAACAAATAAACAAATAAACAAATAAACAGATAAACAAATAAACAAATAAACAAATAAACAAATAAACAAATAAACAAATAAACAAATAAACAAATAAACAAATAAACAAATAAACAAATAAACAAATAAACAAATAAACAAATAAACAAATAAACAAATAAACAAATAAACAAATAAACAAATAAACAAATAAACAAATAAACAAATAAACAAATAAACAAATAAACAAATAAACAAATAAACAAATAAACAAATAAACAAATAAACAAATAAACAAATAAACAAATAAACAAATAAACAAATAAACAAATAAACAAATAAACAAATAAACAAATAAACAAATAAACAAATAAACAAATAAACAAATAAACAAATAAACAAATAAACAAATAAATCAATAAATAAATAAACTAATAAACGAAATATAATAAAAGGAATACAAAAAAGCGAAACAGCAAATAAACAAGAAGCAAAAGGTCAAAAAGAGAAAATGTAAAAAAGAAAAAAAACGCAAACAAGCAAAAAAGTAGAAAAAACAAAAAAGGGGAAATGTTGCAAAGAATACAAGAAAAAGAGAAATAAATAAAAAAGGAAAAAAGAAAAAAATGTGAAAAGGAAAAACTAAAAAATAAAAGAAAGTCAAAAAAGCAGAAGAAAAAAAAAGAATAAAGAACAAAAAAGATATAGAAAAAAGAAGAAAAAAGGCAAAAAGGAAATAAGGAACAAATGAGAAAGATAAAAAATAACAAAAAAAGCTAGCAACAAGGAACAAAAAAGGAAAATTTGAACAAATGAAGAAAGGGAAAAAAGGAAAGGAAAAAAGGAGTAAAGAGAAACGAAAAAGGAATAATGGAAAAAGGGAAAAAAGGAGAAAAGAAAGAAGGAAAAGCGGAAAACCAATTAAAAAGGCAAAAAATAAAAGAAAAAGGCAAAAACGAAAAAAACAAAAATAGGAAAAAACGAAATAGAGGGAAAGAAACATAGAATAAAAGAAGAAAAGAAGAAAAAATTAAACAACAAACAAAGAAAAAAGTGGAAAAAGGAAAGAATGGAAGAAAGGAAATAATTAAAAAATGAAAAAAGGACAAAAGGTAAATAGGATAAAAAAGAGAAAAAAAGAAAAAAAAATTAAAAAGGAGCTAGTAAGGAATAGAGGTGTGCGCCACGCCGCCGCCGCGCCGACGATTGCATGTAAAAATAGTAAGCTCATCGGCGTGACGCCGGCGCGCCTCCGACCTTTAGCTGAAATCGGCGACGCGGCGCACACCTCTAATAAGGAAGAAAATAAAGAAGAAATGAAAAAGAGAAACGGAAAACAAAGAAAGGGAAAAAACAGAACAAAGAAAAGGGCAAGAAAAGGAGAAATCAAAAAGTGAAAAAATAAGGATAAAAAGAAAAAACGAAAAGAAAGAAACGAAGGAAAAAAGAAAAAAAACGAGAACAAAAAAAAGGAAGAAAGGAAGGAAGGGAAAAAAGGGAAAAGGAAAGGAGAAAAAATGGAAACAGGAAAAAAGAGAATAGGGAAACAAAAGAGAAAAGGGAAAAACGAAAAGAGCCAAACAGGAAATAAAAGAAAATAGGAAAACAGAAAAAAGAAATAACGAAAACAAAAAATAAAGGAAAAAAAGAGACGAAGGGACAAAAGGGAAAAAAAGAATAAGGTAAGAAGGAAGACAAGTAAAAAATAATACAGGAGAAAAGAAAAAGAATGAAGCGAAAAACAGAACACAGGGAAAAAGAAAAGGAAAAGCTGGAAAAATAGGAAAAAAGGAGAAAAGTACAAAAAGGAAAAAAAAGTTAAAAAGACAAAAAGAAAAAAAAATAAGAAAAGGCAAAAACGTAAATTTAAAGCAGGAAGAAAAACACCAAAAGAAAAGAAAAGAAAACAAGGGAAAAAATAAAAGAGAAAAATGAAAAAAGAAAAGAAAGCAGAACAGGAAAAAAAGAAAACGAAAAAAGAAATAAAACAAAAAAGTACGCAAAACCGGAGAAAAAACAATTGACTAAGAAGCAAATCAAAACCGAAAGAACCAAACTACAAATAAACAATCAAACAGAAAAACTGAAAAATACGAAAAAACCCCGAAAGAAATAAAAAATGGAAAAATGAAAAAAACGATAAAATTGGAAAACGAAATAGCAACAAAACGAAAAAACCGAAAAACAAGAAAAAATATAAAAAAAAACATTATAAATAAAAAGCGAAAGAACGAAAAACGATTAATCGAAAAAACAAGAAAACTAAAAAAACGAAAAAATTAAAAATAAGCGAGGAAACGGAAAACCGAACTAACGGAAAGAAGAAAAAACGAAAGACCTGAAAAACGTAACGGAAAAACTTAAAAACTGATAAAACGATAAGACGATAAAACGATAAAACGATAAAACGATAAAACGATAAAACGATAAAACGATAAAACGATAAAACGATAAAACGATAAAACGATAAAACGATAAAACGATAAAACGATAAAACGATAAAACGATAAAACGATAAAACGATAAAACGATAAAACGATAAAACGATAAAACGATAAAACGATAAAACGATAAAACGATAAAACGATAAAACGATAAAACGATAAAACGATAAAACGATAAAACGATAAAACGATAAAACGATAAAACGATAAAACGATAAAACGATAAAACGATAAAACGATAAAACGATAAAACGATAAAACGATAAAACGATAAAACGATAAAACGATAAAACGATAAAACGATAAAACGATAAAACGATAAAACGATAAAACGATAAAACGATAAAACGATAAAACGATAAAACGATAAAACGATAAAACGATAAAACGATAAAACGATAAAACGATAAAACGATAAAACGATAAAACGATAAAACGATAAAACGATAAAACGATAAAACGATAAAACGATAAAACGATAAAACGATAAAACGATAAAACGATAAAACGATAAAACGATAAAACGATAAAACGATAAAACGATAAAACGATAAAACGATAAAACGATAAAACGATAAAACGATAAAACGATAAAACGATAAAACGATAAAACGATAAAACGATAAAACGATAAAACGATAAAACGATAAAACGATAAAACGATAAAACGATAAAACGATAAAACGATAAAACGATAAAACGATAAAACGATAAAACGATAAAACGATAAAACGATAAAACGATAAAACGATAAAACGATAAAACGATAAAACGATAAAACGATAAAACGATAAAACGATAAAACGATAAAACGATAAAACGATAAAACGATAAAACGATAAAACGATAAAACGATAAAACGATAAAACGATAAAACGATAAAACGATAAAACGATAAAACGATAAAACGATAAAACGATAAAACGATAAAACGATAAAACGATAAAACGATAAAACGATAAAACGATAAAACGATAAAACGATAAAACGATAAAACGATAAAACGATAAAACGATAAAACGATAAAACGATAAAACGATAAAACGATAAAACGATAAAACGATAAAACGATAAAACGATAAAACGATAAAACGATAAAACGATAAAACGATAAAACGATAAAACGATAAAACGATAAAACGATAAAACGATAAAACGATAAAACGATAAAACGATAAAACGATAAAACGATAAAACGATAAAACGATAAAACGATAAAACGATAAAACGATAAAACGATAAAACGATAAAACGATAAAACGATAAAACGATAAAACGATAAAACGATAAAACGATAAAACGATAAAACGATAAAACGATAAAACGATAAAACGATAAAACGATAAAACGATAAAACGATAAAACGATAAAACGATAAAACGATAAAACGATAAAACGATAAAACGATAAAACGATAAAACGATAAAACGATAAAACGATAAAACGATAAAACGATAAAACGATAAAACGATAAAACGATAAAACGATAAAACGATAAAACGATAAAACGATAAAACGATAAAACGATAAAACGATAAAACGATAAAACGATAAAACGATAAAACGATAAAACGATAAAACGATAAAACGATAAAACGATAAAACGATAAAACGATAAAACGATAAAACGATAAAACGATAAAACGATAAAACGATAAAACGATAAAACGATAAAACGATAAAACGATAAAACGATAAAACGATAAAACGATAAAACGATAAAACGATAAAACGATAAAACGATAAAACGATAAAACGATAAAACGATAAAACGATAAAACGATAAAACGATAAAACGATAAAACGATAAAACGATAAAACGATAAAACGATAAAACGATAAAACGATAAAACGATAAAACGATAAAACGATAAAACGATAAAACGATAAAACGATAAAACGATAAAACGATAAAACGATAAAACGATAAAACGATAAAACGATAAAACGATAAAACGATAAAACGATAAAACGATAAAACGATAAAACGATAAAACGAAAGAAACCAAAAAATAAAAATAAAATGAAATAAGCAAAATTCGAAAAAACCCTAAAGAAATAAAAAACGAAAAAGCAACAATACGAAAAAATCGAAAAACAACAAGAAAATAATACAAAAAAAGAAATAGAAATGAGAGAACGAATAATCAAAAAACTAAAAAAACGAAAAAATTAAAAAACCTAAAAACGAAGAAACGGAAAAATGAATTAACGAAAAGAAGAAAAAACGAAATAACGAAAGAACTGAAAACGGAACGGAAAAACTAAAAGACTGATAAACACAAAAATATAAAACCAGAAGATCGGAAAAATGGGGAAACAAGAAAACGGGATAACGGAAGAACGAATAATGGAAAAACAGTACAAAGGAAAAAACGGCAAAACGGAAAGACGGAAAAACGGAGGAAGGTAGAAGGACCTTATGAACAAATATTTCCAACATTTTTCTGCATTGTTACAGACGTTGGGTATTGCTATGCGCGATGAACTACTTTAGCAGGATCGCATTAATCACGTTCGTACGTCGTCCCAAAGGGTCCATATTTTATTCCGTCCCAAGGCGAAGCCATCCTTAATACCATATAGTGTCCAGCAAGTTTAGCATGTTCTCTTCGAAATACGAACAAATTCCTTCTGCTGCCTCCCGTAAAGGACGATCGTAAACTGACTGCATAAAAAATGTAACAATAGTGTACTGGATTAGCCGACCAGCGGAAATTACCCTCCGGATCCCCGTCCGGTAGTAAAAGAGCGGCAAAGTTATAGCAGAAAAGTTATTTGGCTAACGAGACTTTCGCCTCGCATCAACAGTTGTCCGTGCACATATCGTCTTGTCCGTTGGCAAGCCGGCCTAAGGAGCGTACCTCCGGAAAATATCTTATCTTACTCTCGTCCCCCGTTGATCTTTGCGGACGTTTTCCGTTCGATGAGGACAGAGTGCGGACCGGGTCAATTTAATGAGCAAAGTCCACAAAAGTCGTAATTTTCCGGTTGTTGTTGTTGATGATGAAGTTTCGTCTCGGCGGTACGGCGATAAAGCTAATCAGAAGTTGGGTTGTAATCTATTTCCGGGCTTGTACCCATGTCGACGCGTTACGCAATATTGAAGAAGTATAGAAGTGACAGTAATATTTTGGGATGGGGAATGAAGCTGTAGGGGTTTGAGTATTCCAAAGTCAAAATTGTACTAAATTTCATAAGTTGGATTGTACTATACATGAAGGTATTTATTTTCAAAGTTGGCATCTACATTGTTGATCTCAAACTAACTATTTGCTTCTCATGTAGGTACGCATCCATTTGTATTGTTTTCAGCATATTGCACACTAGTTTCACCAACGACACGACCTGAAACTTAGTGAAATTTATCGAGGAAAAAGTGTCCGAGTAGTTTACCGCCAGTTACCAGTACATTTAGTGACCCCTCGATGTGGTCAAGAAAATTAGTTTTTCAGCAGCACTTCCTTGTTTTGATTTTCAGTTGCTGTGTAGCAACCCAGGTAGCAACCTTGTTGTTATGTTTATGTTAATAAGCAAATAAAAATAACTTAGGAGAAAGACTATCCAATATTCGAGTGAGTGCGAGCAAATTTGCTTAACTGGCCCAACTTTGGTAAAAACCGTATTTCAGAATAGCTGAGCATGGGATCAGTCGCTAGCATCGCAAGTCAGTTCGTACTTTTTACTTGTATCATATAAAACTGACAGATAATTTTCTTTTTGGGATATTCAACGTTCGTTGGCTCAAGGTTTATTTCTGCTCGCTTTCATGACCAATGGAATGCCCGCCAGTTCGATTTTACGAGTTTCTTTCGGTGCAACCATAGGTGGATCCGAAACTAAGCCACACAATTGACGAATCTCAGGTGCGGGGAGAAATTTAATTCGAAAGCCAAAACCAGAACCTGCGAGTGCTACCAGAAAGCAATCTAGTTTTCAACTCAGTACAAATAGTTCGATTGATGGAAGCGTGAGATTCAGGAAAACTAACGATTGCTCTCTGTTGAAAACAATTGCTATCGATAAACACAACCTTTAGAAACTGTCCAATGCTAACTGAATGTTAAAATGATAATTTAATTCGATTTCAATTGAATCAAAAAATATTGGAAAAAAACTTCGTCTACAATCAAATTTACTTGCGATTTTCATCGTTACAACAAGTAATAAGTTAAAAAAATTACTAATTTATTTCAATTTTAAAAAAACTTATACTACACACTTATACTATACTACGTCTTACAATCTTAACGTTCCTACTCCAACTGACTGCGGTGTTCCTCTGCAGTGGCTTCAGTGGCTGTTGTTTAGATTTGCGTCGACCGGCTTCTCAGGAAAACATCTGTTGGCTTGTACCGTTATCACTAATAACATATGGCGCGTAGACAATTTTCTAAGTACAGTGTCGGCTACCAATATTCTTTTGAAATAGAGTGTGCATTAACTTCTCCCTTCTTCAAAAGACTTTGTCCTCAAAGTCTCGAAGAACGTTCTTGTGTGGGCATATTCAAATATTGTTGTATTTCAATGAATCTCTCAGTTGAGATATCTGGATACGAATTCTTTTCAGGAATTGAATGAACAATGATTTCTGGAGGTGCTGTAGGAGATATTTCTTCATTTTGTACATTAATCTTAATATCTGTACTTCCAGTTTTCAATTGAATTATCATATATATTCCAATTGCTATTATCATTAGTGTAATAGTGGAAACACTTATCGTGCTGAAGAGATTGAATCTCCATTGAAGTGACTTATTTTGAAGATAAACGTGTTGTAACATAGATCTATGCTTTAAAGTAAGATTTCCCAAATACTCAGGAGATGGAATATCGACAATATCATTCTCGTTTACTATTAATCCTGTTGTTAGTCTGAATTCTTTTTGTGGTGTCTCAATAATAGCATTTGAGTAATAATTGTCTTCCAAATGTAGAACGCATTCATCAAATTGTATCAGGTACGATCCTTCCAAAACTTGGGTATGATTGCTACAATTTGATTGTAACGTTGTATTTATATTATTCAGAAGAATTGTTGCATCATTGATTCTTTTCACCATTCCGTTTGCATAAACCTTTTCGTAAGTACAATTAGCATGCTGTAGTTGTATCAAATTATTGACACATTGACTTGTTATTTTTAACAGATCAGGATCGCACAAGAAGTAATCTAAATCTTGCGAACATTGTTTTTGTATTTCATATACTTGTGACTTATTGACGAGAATATAATTTGATTGAAGGGAAATTCTTTTTTGATTGTGAATTAAGGCATCTATATATTCATAATCATATGTTTCGTTTGATAACTGTGGAATTTTTAGCATATAGATCACATGAGTTGTATTCATAGCAACTTGTGCTGTAGCTTTTGTCAGCATATTTTCAAATGAAGTGACTGGGATGTTTTGTTCGATCAAAAATGTCTTAATCTTTAAGAAATCTTTAATTGATAAAATTCGACTACTGGGAATTCCATGTTTGGCAAGGAGTACAGCATCTTCAAGTATTTCGATTTGATGTTGTGTTGCATCTATATTCAAAATTATCTGCAGTAAATTCATCTCAACGACTTGTTGTTCTTTTGATTTAAAATCCAATTGTAATAGATCATTCGCCATTTTATTTAAATGCTGCATTCTGGAATTAATCGCCTGGTTGATTAATACTTGTTGATTGTTACTTTCGATGAGGTCATTCATGGTGTTGTTGATTGTTTTCAAATCTTCTGCATCAGGAGTTCCAGCTACCCATTTCAGTACTTTTCCAACGCTGTCCCATCTCTTTTGGCGATGTGTGTGAGGAACCAATTTATAATATGTATGAGTCAATAGTAAGTACTTATTTTGTAATAATGTATACAATTGATGATTATAAACATTGTTTTCAATGATTTTTTCAAATTTGATAATTGTTGTTCCTATTTCAAAAAAATTTATGGGTTGAATAATTCTTACATATCCTAATTTAATTTTCGCTTTTCCTAATGGTATTATTACCAAAGGATTTCGATTTAAGTCATGTATCTGTATCCTTGCTTCGACTGTTAATATAATTACACATACTGCGAATCTGAAAATAAGAGAAACACAAAAATATATTATGGAAGATTTTTTCTCAAATTTACTTTATGAATTTTTCGATTATTAGAATCGATTACAAATGTATCATGATTTTCTTTAATTTTGATCTTTTTGAATTTACTTTTTCTTTTTGAAATTTCATTGGTTTTCTCGAAAGCATACGTTCCTTGATCAAATACAGGGTAATCTTTATTTTGGATGTTGTCATTCTTTTTTTGATATATTTGGATAATTTTTTCGTGGCTCTTAATTTTTCGTAATGCTCTTTGATCTGCATTTAATTTTTTGTCATTTTCTCCAATATACACATTATGTGGAGTGTTTTTTATAAATGAATGGATTGTATTGTTGTATTTATAAACTGTACTTCTCATCAATTCTGGAATAGTAATTTGTGGTGATTCTTTTTTAATACATCGTGAAATTTCTCTCAATGTTGAATGACTTCTTTCTATTTGACCGTTTGTTTCGGATCTATGAATCGGAGTTTTATAAATTTCTATACCTAAATTTCTCAATCTTTGTTCAATTACATTTGAACTAAACGAACTTTCGTTATCTAATACTATCATTTTTGGAATATTCCATTCATGTACAATATTTAACAGAGCTTCTTCAATGTCTAGAAGTGATTTTGATTCAATTGGTTTGAATTTTAAATATTTGGAAAATTTATCAATTGAAGTTAAAAACAAATTATTTTGATCATATACAAAAATATCAATATGAATTATTTCTCCAGGATACGTTGGAATAGGTGTTTTGAATGGTATAAATTCTTGGGGATTACGCTCATACTTTTCTGTTTTACAAGTTTCACAATTTTTTACGAATTGACTAACAATTTTCCTCATTTTTGGAAAGTAAAATTTTTTCAATAATTGATTTGAATTTTCTTGAGAATTTCTATGCACAAACTGATGAATTTTTTTAATTTCTTCTAATTGCCTTTCTTCATTATTTAAATCTTGTACTTTGATTTGTGAAAATCTAGCTCTTATTTGTCTAGGATTAAACGTTTCTCGGTAAACTTCTTGAATTACTCCCATTATTGGTTCATCTGTATAAATCCCATTTAATACTCCTGGATTAAAATACTCTTTTAGTTTTTCCTTTAGGAATTCTTTCGAAAATCTTTTTTCAATGAATATGTGTCTTTTATAATTATCAAAAGGAATTACTAAACCGTAACTTGAATTTTTACCAATTTTGAAAATTAATTGATTTTTAAAAACATTTACTGGAGCTTCTGTTGAGGGAATATAGGAACTGTCATCATCTTCCGCTGAATGTTGGGTGGCCGTCATTGAGTTAATTTGAATTCGTGACAAAGCATCTGCTACTATGTTTGCCTTTCCTGGTTTGTAATGAATTTCGTGGTCATGCTCTTCAATAAAAGCTTTCCATCTTTTAAGTTTAGCATTATTATTTTTTGGTGAAATTGTGAAAGTTAAAGGTTGATGATCAGTAAAAATTTTAATTTTGTGACCATAAATAAAATTTCTCAAGGATTGCAATGCCCAAACTATTGCAAGCATTTCTTTTTCATTCGTTGCATAATTTTCTTCCGTACTTGAAAGTGTTTTAGAAATAAAAGTTATAGGTCTTTCTCCATCATGAAATTCTTGAGATAATACTGCTCCAATTGCTTTGTTGGAAGCATCAGTTGTTAATAAAAAAGGTTTACTAAAATCTGGAAATGATAAAACATCATTTGAAGAAAGAATATCTTTTAATAATTTGAAACTTTTTCGACCTTCGTCATCCCAAGTGATTTTATGATTTTTCGACTCATTCTTAAGGATTTGACGATGACCATTTTCACCTTTCAAAAATTTTGTTAAAGGTTTGGCAATTTTAGCATAATTTTTCACGAAGCGTCTATAATATCCAGATAATCCTAAAAACGCACGAAGTTCTCTTAAATTGGTTGGTTCTGGGTATTTTTGAATACTTTCAATTTTTTTTGGATTTGGTTTCAAACCATCTTTTGATACTATAAATCCTAAAAATTCAACTTCAGTTTTCAACCATTCAGATTTGTCAGGTTGTATTTTGAAATTAGCCTTTCGTATTGTTTCAAGTATGATTTCTAAATTTTTCAAATGTTCTTCTAAAGTTTCTCCGAAAATCAATATATCATCTATGTAAACATAACAAATTTTACCAATATGTTCGTGTAAAACATCATCCATTACACGCTGAAAAATTGCTGGTGCATTTTTAAGCCCAAACGGTAAACGTACAAATTCATATTTTCCATTATTAACCGAAAATGCTGTTTTTTCAATATCTTTCTCATTCATTGGAATTTGGTGAAAACCAGATGTCAAATCAATGGTAGTAAAATATTTCATTTTACCTAAATTCGCTAAAATTGTGGACGTTTCTGGTATTGGATAACGATCACTAATAGTTTTTTGGTTAATTTTTCTATAATCGATCACTAATCTGAATTTCTTTTTTCCTGAAGCGTCATCTTTTTTTGGAACAATCCATACTGGTGAATTATATGGAGAACGTGATGGTCGTATGATTCCGTCACTCAGCATTTTGTCGATTTGTTGACAAACTTCTTCTTTAAAAACCTGTGGATAAGGATATGTTTTTGAGTAAACTGGGTTTTCATCAGTGGTTCGTATTTCAGCAGTAACTTTAGAAGTATATGTTAATTTTTCGTCAGGAGGTTGAAACAAGTCTTGATATTTTCCTAATATATTATAAACACTTTCCTTTTCAATTTTCGATAAGTGATTATCACGAATGGTTATTTTATTTATTTCTTCCAATTTGTGCTGTAATAAAGGAATCGAAAACTTTTTGTCAATAAAAAGTTTTTCATTTGAAGTATCTATGACAGCTTTAATTTCTTTTAAAGTGTCATGCCCAATTATAGCGTCGAATGTTTTTAAATTTTTTAAATGAAATAATTTTACATTTACATCTGAAAATGGTTTAAAAAATTTAGCTTGTGAATATTTTTCAATTTTAATATCGCCTCCTACTGAAGAGACATAAAATGGTGGGTTAACTTCATGTGAAATTATTGCATATTTTGGATGTATAAAATTCTTATTTGAGCCAGTATCAATTAATATTCTCAACGGTTCCTGTCGATTACCATAATATAGAAAATATGGTAATGACGAATTCATTCTAAAAAATTTAGTTCAGCTTGATCTTCAAAATTTTCTGTTGTAGGTAAATCTCTATCTTGGTAATCCGTTTCTTGTAGGTATCGATCGAACGATGTACCTTCTGCGTAATCTTCTGAAGCTAGATACGAAAGTTGATCAAAGTATTGGTTCGCATCTATATCTTCATTAATTTGTGGATTTGATTCTATGTTGAAATTTCTTGGCCGTTTAAATGGCACGGGGGGTTTATTTGCATAATTCACTTGATGGGTTCTTATAGAAGGGTCTACTTCCATAGGAACTGGTTTGTCAGCTTTTCTCATAAAAGGATTAGAAAACGGGCCATTCTGTTGGTTAAGATTAGGAGGTTTTTGGTACTGATATTGCTGCATTGGTTGACGTGGTAACATCATTGGCGGCATCCTTGGTGGCAACATTGGTGGTATTACTTGTGGTCTTGGTGGTGTTCTTGTTTGATGATATTGCTGAAAATTATTTTGTCTCTGTGGAAAATAATAATTTTGATAATTAATAGGTGGTTGTGGTTTTACTTGAGGAAACATATATTTTGGGGGTAATGGTGGTTTTAAAGAATCAGGGATTTTTGACTTTGTCATCGTTTTCCTATATTCTATGTTTTGAAAAGATAAGCAATATGCATATGCTTGTGCTAAAGATGTAGGCCTGAAATTTTTCAAAAATTGGCCCAAAAGTTCCCCATCCAAACCTCTCATAAAAGCATCAATTGCTTTATCATTATAATTACTAATCATTGCTTGCATAGCCTCTGGGTGAGAGAATCTGCTATCAGTTTTTATATGATTAGCAATTAATGAGAGTAATTTATTAATTTGATCATAATAAATGTCAAGAGGTTGACCTTTTTGTATACATGTCATAAGTTGATGATCCAAAGTTGTTAGATCACGTTTTTCGCCATAGTAAGTTTGTAATGTATTTTTAATTAATAAAAAATTGGTATTTACATTTGAAGCCACAAGTGCGTTATTTGCTTCGCCTTTTATTTTCCTTCTAATAGCTTTACAAACAACGTAAAATTTATTTTTCTGATTGATAGTTGAGTTAGCATTTGGTTTATATAAATTAATTAAACTTTCAGCATCAGAGATCCAACAACTCAATTCGTTGGGATCTCCAAAAAAATCAGGTAAAGTTTTTACAATATCTGGTATTGCTTCAATAGTTGAAGGGTCTACCGGTACATTATTTTCGTTTACTAATGTTAGAGATGGATCGGAATAATCCAACTCTTCACGAGGTGCTAAAGTTGCCTCAATTGCGTTAACGCGATTAATTAAATTTATAATTTGTTGTTGTTCTGCCATGTTTTCCTGATTCAACTGTAACTGTGCAAGCTGATCTATTAGGTCGTCCAGTATTTGAGTTTAAGAAAAAAACTAAATTAATCCAAATTATTCAATTTACACTATTTTTGTTTTCACAAAAAAAATCACTTTATTTCACTTAATTAATTGTTATATTTATTTTTTTTCACTTTCTTAAATTAATTTGTTAATTCTATTACTTACAGTATTTTACTCAGCATCCCTCTGACAGGATACTTTTTCCAAATCCTCTAACGGTTGGCTCTATTAATTTTGGATACTAATCCTTTTCCGGAGTATCCGATCGTGGCACCAGTAGAGAAACTCTTCTTCTCAGCACGGCGACGTGTTCCTTTTTGATGCTGTTGTCTACTTGGGCGTCCTCTCCGTGCGGCTGCTTATGCGATGGGAAGAGTGTGAAAAAAGATCCGTGATCTTTCTCACAAGTCACTTTCACTTTTTTCACTTTTACTCACTACTGGTCCCTATTCGGGCGCCAGTTAAAAAAATTACTAATTTATTTCAATTTTAAAAAAACTTATACTACACACTTATACTATACTACGTCTTACAATCTTAACGTTCCTACTCCAACTGACTGCGGTGTTCCTCTGCAGTGGCTTCAGTGGCTGTTGTTTAGATTTGCGTCGACCGGCTTCTCAGGAAAACATCTGTTGGCTTGTACCGTTATCACTAATAACATATGGCGCGTAGACAATTTTCTAAGTACAGTGTCGGCTACCAATATTCTTTTGAAATAGAGTGTGCATTAACTAATATCACTTGTTTTAAATAGTTAGAAAGATTGATTTTATAATATATGTGTTCGAAGTATCTTTTTGTATATCCAGATCAAACCGATTTTGATTCGTATCATTGAGAATTATGTACATCGTTTTAGTGACAGGATCAGTTTGAATCAAAAATCAGATCAATAGCATCAATCAAGCTTTTGTCCTGGAAAAAAAATCGTATTCTGTTCTACCCCATTTTTGTTTCTTTCAACATAAAAACAGTTTATAATATAAATCAAATTCCATGATTCAATAAAACGATATAATTTTTCTATATTCTTTGTTGTCACACGATAATTATGATCCATTATAACCGTAAAGGCTTGTTTACAGGTTGAGAAATGGGTCACGGGATTTCGCGTGGGATTTGTGCTGCAATTTGGTCAGGGAAAATTTTCTGTCGAAATCTCTCTAAGCTATCAAACCAAAAGTTCTACTGCTTCTATAAAATACAAACCGTATCAAAATAGTACCAAATTTTGAGACAAACGAAAACACCATTTTTCCCGCCTAGAACAATTCAGGTTAAATTGTTCTAGGTCAGATTTTGCGCGTGGAAAGTTTTGAAAGCCCGTAACGTTTTCCGGGGTTGGGTTTATATTTAATGAAAATTGTCATTTTGGTGAACTCATTTCCCACCACGGGATTCGAAATCCTGGGATCAATTTTTAATACACGGACCAAAATCTCTTGACACGTTTTTCGAACTGTAAACCAGCCTTAAGACAAAGCTGGATAACAACACGGTTGGCTTCCGTTCGGTTAGATTTTGGCAGGCCGTTACTACTGACTTTTCCAATGTCTTCGATTGGTTCATCCATATTGCGCGCCCATGAAGTAGCCAAACTCATCGTTTTGCATTGTAAGCCGGCGTATTTCGTTACTTGATATCAGTATTTCATTTCGGCACTGAAAATATTCAAGTAGATGAACTGCAGTAACCGGAAGTAAAATTAAAAATAATAGAAACACCAAAACTATTAATGGAGTTTACTTACGCAGCATCATTCGACAGCTGCGTCATGAAGTGGCCGACTATCGATCGTTCGTTACGCCAGGGACTGATCATAGCAGAAGTTTCCGTAGACCACAAGCCAACTGTCGCCGGAATACGGACCATTTCATTGAACGTTTGTTGCCACCGTGTATGTCTGTCCTAAGTGGATTCTTTTCGAACTTATACGTTAACGAAATCCGGCAATCTGTGAGTGAAACGATGGATCGAGCGCCCTTATGTTCTATATGTTTTCGCAAATGTTTTTTTCAGCGTAACCAGCGATTGCAACCGTTGCCACGGTAAATATATTGTTATTTGGAAAAAAATAACAACAGATTATTCAGTCTTGCTAGTTTCATGTGATTTCTTTCCAAATGCCATATATGACAGTACCAGTTACCTGAGTCACTGAGGGGTAGTCATATTTGTGATACAGTTTTGGAATGCTAGTGTCTAGTCGTGTCGTTGGTTTCACTGCACAAAGTTCCATAAGACCAGATTACTGCCTATCTGCAGTGTAATATGTCACGAGAGAAGCAATCCATCACAAGCATGCCATGACTGTGGAGTGTGGGTGTGCCTAGCTACGGTTGTCGTTAACGTATCTGCCATCGTTTGTGGCACCCACAGCTCGGTCTATATCCCTATATTACTCTGCATCTAAACTGCAGGATGCATAGAAAGACTAAAAGACAATATGTTGAAACAGGCAGGTGAGATGATGTTGACGGCTCGTTTGCTGTACTTGGAATGGAATGTTGGATTGTGACAGAAGAATAATATGATGTAAGTTTTCATCAACAGCTCACTGCTATTATTAAAAATATTTATCAAATGCAGTTAGAGGAAAGTTGTCTACCGTACAGAAAGCTAAAACATCATGCTGTTTTGTTTTGTCCGTAAACATCACAGCTGAGCAAAATCGGTTCTTTCATTTTCTACGGACGAACACCTGCGACACCTGCCGCTGCTTAGGTAATTTGTTTAGGAAAATTATCCACTTTGCTTTTAAGGTTGCTGGATTTGTATTTCAAAGCATTTTCAATCCGGAAAACACTCGTAACTAAATTAGGTCTCGTTAAGTTTGATTCGGGTAATGAGACGATCCAGCGGAGCCTGCCAACCTAGCTCAGTTCAAGCAGCGATAATCGCTTGAAATTCATCAGCCGTAATCGTTCGTCCTAAACTGTGCCGGTAGCGCTCATGCCCGTAACCAGCACGAACCGTGACAACCGTTCAGTATTGGTGCGGGAGGGGTCATGGTAAGTGGCTTCCAACCACGACAAGAATTACGATGTCTGCCTGCCTCCGTGCGAGTGGAAGTCGGTTTGTATTTATATTAAATTACCACCGCGACGCGCCACGTCGCTGTTAAACTCACCTGAACGCCTCCGACGCCGATCACGAACAGCAGCTGGCTCATGAAGAGGGACGCTAGCAGACTGAGCAGGACTGTGCCTGCCAGCGATTTCAGGTCGGAAAATAAGCTGAAATGTAAACAGATAGAGTCGGGATTAGTACAAACCATAAAATATGCTAGCAGCACGTAGTCACGGCTCGCTTCCGCTGGAACTGTTTTCCCGCGAACGAATCCCGCTGTGTAGAGTGAATGTTGAGCAAATATTTGAGACCAAGTATTGAATGAAGACCGGAAAAAAGTGGAGCAATAAAATACATCGGAAGCTCGTAAAAACATCGCCACTACCGTAACACGTCGGGTCAATAAATTATCGTTTCGACAGATATAATATATGTAGGAAGTTATTCACAATTCAATCCATAATAGGAACATGATTCCATAAAAAAGGTCGGTACCACTCAGCCTATACCATCGCGGTATCGATTTTCCTCGCAATATCGACCATTCTCTACATTCACCGTTGATAGACGAAGCTTACCTTTCGGATCGACTTCTGGAGTGACAGACTGAATGCAGCCGGTGTGCGACGAGAAATCGTATAAATCACCCACACAATCTTCGGAGCAAAGCTAAGCCTTATGCATAAAATCATCAGGCAAAGCCAAGAGTAAGAATGCAGTTCGTGAAGAATTTATTGCTTGGCTTCGTATTGGGATTTCGATGCATTTAGAGGAGTGAAACTGAGGGTGGCGCCCTGCGATTTACCCGATCACAATGATGAATGGTGCACTGAAATATTTATCACACATTGGGAAATGGGATTCTGATTTTACATCGATAATAGTGACCTAGTGGAATGATGGTAGATTATCAGGAAGCTGTTGGTGTCAGATTAAGATATTTTCGCTTGTATATTGACGCCATTTGAACATGATGGTATAGTACGAGTGCATCGCATGTCTATTTAAAATATTTTAAAGACTGAAGTGCGGTTTTCTCGTAAAAATTTAAATTCGTGCTGGGCACGTGCCGTACGTTTGGAAGGAATCACTTGCGGTTTCTATTCCCAAGAGTCCAATATAATCGTTTTAACTAAATGTTGATGATATAGGAACCCACCATCAGTGCATGGAACACTTCGGTGGCTGCAAATGCTTTTAATTGCAAGGACAAAATTATGTTATCAAATGATGTTCACATTATCGCTGTACGAAGGGCCAAAAAGGAGCGGATCCACAAACAGAGTCATTTATGCGCAATATGAAGGGTCCCTTCATATTGCGCAATCCCAATGATAAGATCCAGCCAGTTGAATAACGCAATTTCCAATAATTGTTAAGGCACTGTCTGATGGTTTGTGTGAGAAGGGCGCTTCAATCTTGTTACCGCTTGTCAGACGAGAACGTTAACATTTTGTAATCAGTGAGAGAATTCTTATCTTGTGACTAGAAGATGGCGACCCACGACATCTAGTCCAAGTTGTACTTTGATTGATACCCTGATGCTCCCTCCCAACCCAGTAGCATTTAATTTTTATATAATAAATGCGGATAGTATAATAAGTATAAAGAATGTAATGAATAAAATGCTGTGGTGCTCATAATAAATACAAAATGAATATACAGTGTGTGACGAATTTCGCGCTAAATCGTATTCAGAGTTGGCAGCACACTCTCAGATTTTGATGAAACTTTCTGCACATGAAGATTTTGTCACAAAAAGTCACTTTGCATACTTTGTTTTTCCAAAAATGATCTAGACTGTCTTTTGAGAAGGGTCAAACTTTTTTTACCATTTTTTTTCAAATGGCTGTACAGTGAAGACCCGATTTTATGAGCACCCGATTTTATCAGCTTCATATGAAAATTGATAGTTGGTAGTTTAATGGGCTCTAGCATTTCATTTTTTTTTAAATTTTGCACTGTCAGACCCCCTTAAGGGAAGTTTAAGCTAAATAATCAGGAATGGTTATGAGGCTATATCTAGGGACTAAAGAAGAATATTTTAAGAGCTTCAGTTTCTTAAAAAGAAAGAAAAAAATATGTCTCGATTATATCAATGTCCCCGTTTTATCAGCCTAAAATTCACCAAGGGGCTGATAAAAACGGGTCTTCACTGTAGTCTAAAAATGACAAATCCTGAAAAAAATTTCGTAAGGCTAATTTTCACAAAATGCTGGATGAACATGTGAAAAGAGCATAACTCAAATGAGGGCCTCTCTTTGTTTACTTTTCTCTTTCGATTATTACGGCTTCATCATAAAACTTTCCAACATTGTTTCAATAAATATCGAAAGACTCTGATGTCGTCTAGCATACTATGCTAAAAGTTAAGGTGCAAATGTAAAAGCGGCGTAGGGTTTGACGGAAGAGAAAGTAAACACAGAGCGGCTCTCATGTGCGTTATGCCCTTTTCACATGTTTATCCAAAATTAGTAAAAAATTTTAATAAAAATATTGACAAAATTCTTCATCGACTTCTACACTGAAAAAAACGATTTTAAAAATTTCAAATCGATTTACAATAAAACCCCATCTTTGATTTGGATGAAATTTTGTTTTAAGATAGGTAATTATGTACTCTACCTACCGTAAAAAATTCAAGTTTGGCACTTTCAAGGAAAAAAAAATATTTAAAAAAACTTCCTTATCCAAAATGATTTTTTTCAGTGTATTTTTATTCAGGTTCCATGGACCAGGGACCAGAACCCAGAATCCCGAGGAGAGAATCAAGACTCCAGATTCCATAGCCCAGAGTAGAGACCAAAATCCAGAGTCGCGAGTCCTTAACCCAAAATACTGAGGCGAGTCTAAAGTCCAGAATCCAGAGTTCCAAGTGCAGAGTTCAGAGTCAAGAGCGCAGAGTTCAGAGCCCAGAGTTCAGAGTTCAGATGCCAGAGCCCAAAGTCCAAAACCTAGAGTCCAGAGCCCAGAGACGAAAAACGAGAGTCTAGAGTTCTTGTCCCAAAATACTGAGCCCAGAGTTCACAGCACATAATGTAGGGCCCAGAGCCCAACATCCAGAGCCCCTAACCCTAAATAGTGAGACCAGAGCTTAGAGTCCAGATTCCAATGCTCAGAGTCCAGAATCCAGAGTTCTAATTCGATAATCCAGGGTTTAGATTCTATAGCCCACACAGATAAAAATATTTTGTAATTTTAAGTTTATTTTCATGCACATATTTGGAGCATGAATATAAATGTAAAATTAATTTCCACCACAAATACACACGACTTTTCGTGCTTTCTTCAACGAATTTTATTATAATTCTACACGTGGATTGAAAATTACAGTTTCTTTAAACGGAAAACCAATGCACTTCAACGTATTTTTACTCGAATATTGTAAAATGAATGACATGTAATATTACACGAATGAAAGTGTAAAATTGTATGCTGTTTGATGCTCCAATTGATTTTAACGTAATTTTCAATCAAATTTTGGATTCAATCGTTGTATGTTTACATTCGTATTGATTTACATGTCGTGTAAATTTCATTATTTTTTGGTGTGCAGCGACCAGAACCCAGAGTCCCGAGGAGAGAGCCCAGAGTTCGGAGTCCAGAGTACACAGTTCAGAGTCCAAAGACCAGAATCAAGACTCAGAGCCCATAGCTCAGGGACCACAGTCTACAGTGCAGAGTCCATAGCACAGAATCTCGAGGCGAGAGCTCAGAATCCACAGTTAAGAATGTAGAGTTCAGAGTGCAGAGAACAGAGTCGGGAATTCTGGGTCCAGAGTCCAGAGCCCAAAGTCCTCAATCCAAATTACTGTCGCTAGAGTCCAGAGCTCTGAGACCAGACTCCAGATCCCGAAGTACTTAATCCAGAATACTGAGGCAATAGTTTTGACTTCAGAGTACAGAGCCCAGAACCCAGAGGCCAGAATCCAGAGTCCATAACAAAGAATCTCGAGGCGAGATTCCAGAGTACAGAACTCAGCGTGAAGAGTGCAGCATAAAGAGTTCATAGTCCAGAATCTAGAGCTCAGAGTCCAAAGACGAGAATCCTGAGACCAGAGTTCAGCGTCCTCAACCCAAAATACTTAGCCCAGTATCCCGACTTTAGAGCCCAGAGTCCAGAGCCCAGAGATCAGAATTCACAGTACAGAGTGCCGAGGAGAGAGTCCACAGTCCAAAATCTTGAGGGCAGAGCCCAAAGTTCAGAGTCCAGAGTTCAGATTCCAGAGTGAAGGATCAAGTTACCAGAGCCCATGGTTCAGAGTCCAGAAGGCATAGTACAGAAAGTCGAGGCCAGCGCGAAGAGTCCATCATCCAGTGATGAGAGTGAAGAGTCCAGAATCTAAAGTTCAGTGTCCATAGTCCTGAGACCAAAACCCAGAATCCAGAGTCCCGAGTGCAGATTCCAGAGTTCAGAGTCTAGAGTCTAGAGCTCCGATTCCAGAGCCCAGAATCGAGATCCCAGAGACCATAGTTCAGAGTCCAGAATCCATAGCACAGAATATCGAGGCCAAAATCCGGTGTCCAGAATCCAGCGTGAAAAGTACGGAGTCCAGAGTTTGTTACGACTTGGTACGAACTACTACGGTTTGACACTTTTCACTACATTTAACGGTACACTTCAACAGAGCATTTGGGTCGTTTTGCCGCGGTCTCCTGGAGAATTTCACTGAGTGGACTGTCAACCCTACCGTTGGTCTCTGGGCAAATTCACAAAACTAAACAAACTAGCGGACTAAATTAACTCAAGGACATCACAATTTTATATAAAACAGCTTAATTAGACAACAACTTACATTTATTCAAACAGAAAACAAAAATACTTGCGCATAGTCAACTTTTTCATTTTTTCGACGTAAAGAAACTCGTTGCGGCCGGGATGAACGTTGGTCGACTTGCTGCTTCAGGGGCTTCCGGGGACTATGGCGACGATCAGGAACAACTTTCAGACCGGGTATTTCCGTCGGTCGAGAATCCAGTTTGGACGAGGTCTTCGCCGTGTAACGTGTGGCCTACGTTTATATTATGGTCCGGGAATGGTGCACTTTCGCGAGCTACTTCGCGCTTTTTTTTCACCAACTAGCTTGGCATTATTGGACCAACAGTGCACTCGCGTCGCTTGTGGCCTTTGCCAGTGGAACACTACACTTTGACCCACTTTTGCTTGATTTGACTAGTAACAAAATGTCCGTATTGGGTTTCTGACGGATCGCGGATGTTTCATTGTACCGAGCAGAACGGGTGGAACACACTGTCCCAATCGGGTGAAGGGATTTCACTCCTCGGACCTGATTTCACTAATTGATCCCGTTTTCGACGCGGGAAGCCCTTTTTATTTCCCCGTGCCTCCGGAAACCATCTCCACTCTCGATCAATGACCTCTTCTTGTATATAGCGTAGCAAAGGAAAACATTATTTACAAACATGTATGGGTTGGTGCCCCGATAAAAAGTTTATCTGAATTTTTAGATCAGATTGGTTGCATGCATAACCTTTACATTGTAAAATTTTACTTTTAACCAAATAAACAAATGAACAATAAATGTAAATAAACTATCTGACACATAATATAAATAATTACGTAAATAAATAGTGTAAATAAATAAATAAATAAATAAGTAAATAAATAAATAAATAAATAAATAAATAAATAAATAAATAAATAAATAAATAAATAAATAAATAAATAAATAAATAAATAAATAAATAAATAAATAAATAAATGAATAAATAAATAAATAAATAAATAAATAAATTAATTAATTAATTAATACTGACGGGCACCAACCGAAGACTACTAAACATGAAATAAACATCCTTCAAACATGTAAACACGGAAGCTATGATATTTATTTCACATTTAGACATTTACTGACAATACTTACAAATATAACAGAATCTCTTGGGGCCTATATTAAGCTGGCCCAGTGACCACGGATTTAATGTGAGTAACGAAACGCACAACGAAAGTCACAAGTTCACAGTCTAAAATCTAGACTAACTGGGTATTTTCGGAATGGTAGGTGTTATTGTTATCGATGGCGCGTTCATCATAGTCTATAACTAAAATTTATATACCAGTGTCGCTTCTCTGTTTTACTCATAAAAGGAAACAATTTCCTAGTTGGAATAGTGCACGTAAGTTTTTTTTATAAACATTATAATTCTAGTACATATAATTAATCTATATAAAGTGTATTAAGTGTAACGAATATAATAGACTGTATTCAATATATTTATATTGAATAGCTTTTATATTGAATTATTATTGAGTAGTTTTTAAACTTATTGTATACTGAATAATACATATAGGACCATTCGTTTTCGAGCTCTCCATCGAGACAGAGGTTGTTTTTTCTAGTCCGTAGTGCTGTGTGAGGCGATAAAGAATAGTTTTAATCCGCATTCAAGGTTATTTTGCCAGTTCGGTTCGGTCCTCAGTCTTTTGTTCGCGTGTGAGGATTAAACAATAGCCAGCTGTATAAGCTGGATTGGTTCGTCGTTGGACACCTAGTTTAAAGCTAAGTTGTTTTTGTCTTTTGTAACACATTTATTGCTTTCTTCCGTCTGCGCGGGCGCTGACCCCGTGCGTTGACGTTTTCCATGGTTCCCTCTCCGGATGGTCAAATGGAAGTTGAATCGGGTTCAACTTCTAAGGCACCCCCCGGCCCAAATGCTATCCAGAACTCTCAACTGGTCCATTTGTGGTCTTCTTTCGGCCCAAGACTAAATCACTGAATCTTCTTCAGATTTCTAAAGACCTGACGGAACGGTTCTCGGCTGTGACCGAAATTTCAAAGGTCCGCTCGGACAAGATAAGGGTGTTGCTAGCCAACTCAAAGCAGGTAAACGATATTGCTTGCTGTGAGCACTTTACGCGGGATTATAACGTGTATATTCCGGCTGTAAGAGTACAATCCGAAGGCGTCGTAACCGATGAGAGTTTGACGTGCGAGGATCTGCTGAAGTACGGGGTTGGCCGATTCAGAGACCGCTTACTTCAGCCAGTTAAAATACTTGAGTGCAAACGTTTGCACTCAGTAGTAGTTGCGGGGGATGGTTCAAAAACGTACCCCCAATCAAACTCTTATCGGGTGACCTTCGCTGGTACCGCTTTGCCAAATTTCGTCCTCTTGCACAAGGTTCGTCTGCCTGTGCGTCTGTTTGTGCCGCGGGTCATGAATTGCACAAAGTGTAAACAACTGGGTCACACAGCCACCCATTGTAGCAATAAGGCCCGCTGTGGAAAATGCGGGGAGAATCATCTAGATGATTCGTGCAGTAGGCAAGCCGAAAAGTGTCCTTACTGTGCGGAGAGTCTGCATGATATCTCGGCATGTCCCGCGTACAAACTACGCGGGGATAAACTGAAACGTTCCCTTGCGGGACGATCCAAACATTCTTTCGCAGAAATGTTAAAGAATGCTACGCCACCATCCTCAGCAAACATCTATACTCACTTGCCTCCTGACGAGGGCGAGGCTGGTAACCCACAAGAGGGAACATCTACTAGGGTTCCTAGAATTTATAGGAAGAGGAGGAACACTTCCTCTCGTAAAGTTCCTTGTAAAGGCCAGAAGGTGTCCCTTGAGGGGGCTCCGAAAGTCACATCTATTGGAAGTGTTGCAACCAAACCGAAGCAATTAGCTCCTGGTCTCGGAGGATTAAACTCAGAGAAGGAGTTCCCAGCACTTCCAGGAACATCAAAAATCCCAAGTGTTCCTTTGTTTCAGTTCGAGAGTAATCACAGCACTGGAATTATAAAACTCTCGGACATAGTGGACTGGATAATAAAAACTTTCAATATTACTGATCCTATTAAAAGTCTTTTCTCCCTACAGTGAGAACATTTTTGAAGCAGTTGACTGCTAAATGGCCCCTCCTCTCAGCGATTGTATCCTTCGATGGCTAACTCATCGATCGAGGTCACGGATTTGATCACTGTTCTACAGTGGAATTGCAGAAGTATCATCCCGAAAATCGATTCCTTCAAAATTTTAATAAATAATTTGAGTTGCGATGCATTTGCATTACGTGAAACTTGGTTAACTTCCGATATAGAACTCAACTTCCACGACTTTAATATTATTCGCCTGGATCGAGACACCCCCTATGGAGGAGTGCTTTTGGGGATCAAAAAGTGCTATTCCTTCTACAGAATTAACCTTCCCTCGATAACAGGTATTGAAGTTGTCGCTTGTCAAGTAACAACCAAAGGCAAAAGCCTTTGCATAGCTTCCATATATATTCCCCCCAACACCGCGGTTGGGCACCGACGGCTACAAGACATCTTAGAATCCCTGCCAGCACCGCGACTAGTTTTAGGAGACTTTAACTCTCACGGTACAGCATGGGGTTGCCTCTATGATGATAACCGGTCTTCCTTAATTCAGGATCTTTGCGATAACTTCAATTTGACAATTTTAAACACGGGTGAAATGACACGGATTCCTGCTCCTCCAGCGCGCCCGAGCGCCTTAGACTTGTCCCTTTGCTCAACATCGCTGCGGTTAAATTGCACGTGGAAGGTAATTCCTGATCCCCACGGCAGCGACCATCTGCCGATTGTAGTCTCAATCAATAACGGTTCAAGGCCATTGAAATCAATCAATATTTCGTATGACCTCACACGAAATATCGATTGGAAGAGCTATGCTGCCGCGATATCCGACAACATCGAATCTACCCAAGAACTTCCTCCGGAGGAAGAGTACAGCTTTTTGGCTGGCTTGATTCTCGACAGCGCGAATCAAGCTCAGACTAGGCCAGTACCCGGCGCGAACATACAAAAACGTTCTCCCAATCCCTGGTGGGATAAAGAGTGCTCAGACGTGTACGCAGAGAAGGCCGCCGCGTTTAAGACCTTCCGGAACGACGGGTTACCCGCCAGTTTTCGACAGTACGCGACGTTAGACAAGCGAATGAAGAGTTTGATGAAAGCCAAAAAACGCGATTATTGGCGCCGGTTCGTCGACGGATTAACGAGAGAAACATCGATGAGCACTCTTTGGGGAACAGCCCGACGTATGCGAAATCGAAACAGTACTAATGAGAGCGTGGAATATTCAAACCGTTGGATATTCGATTTCGCCAAGAAGGTTTGTCCGGATTCCGCCCCGGCACAGAAGATTTACCGCGCCGCGTCTCCTCACGATAGCGCGAACGAAACACCTTTTTCGATGGTGGAGTTCTCACTTGCTCTCTTGTCGTGTAACAATAAAGCTCCGGGGCCAGACAGAATCAAATTCAACTTGTTGAAGAATCTGCCTGACTCTGCCAAGAGACGCTTGTTGAACTTATTTAATAAGTTTCTCGAGGCTAACATTGTCCCACTCGATTGGAGACAAGTGAAGGTCATCGCCATCCAAAAACCAGGAAAACCAGCCTCCGACCACAATTCGTACCGTCCGATCGCAATGCTATCCTGTATCCGGAAGTTGTTCGAGAAAATGATCCTATCCCGCCTCGACAATTGGGTCGAAGCAAATGGCTTACTGTCAGATACACAATTTGGCTTTCGCAAAGGCAAAGGGACGAACGATTGTCTTGCGTTGCTCTCAACTGAAATTCAAATGGCCTACGCTAGCAAAGAGCAGATGGCATCAGTGTTCCTAGATATTAAGGGGGCTTTTGATTCAGTTTCGATCAACATTCTTTCAGAGAAGCTGCACCAGCATGGTCTTTCAGCGACTTTAAACAACTTTTTACTAAACTTGTTGTCGGAAAAGCACATGCATTTTTCGCATGGTGACTTATCGACATCACGATTTAGCTACATGGGCCTTCCCCAGGGCTCATGTCTAAGCCCCCTTTTATACAATTTCTATGTCAACGACATTGATGAATGTCTTGACAATTCCTGCACGTTAAGGCAACTTGCAGACGATGGCGTGGTGTCTGTTACGGGACCCAAAGCTGTCGATCTACAAGGACCATTACAGAATACCCTGGACAATTTGTCTGCTTGGGCTATTAAGCTGGGTATCGAATTCTCCACGGAGAAAACTGAGCTAGTTGTATTTTCAAGGAAGCGTGAACCAGCACAACTACAGCTTCTATTAATGGGTCAAACTATCGCTCAGGTCTTCACAGTAAAATATCTAGGGGTCTGGTTCGACTCGAAAGGTACTTGGGGATGCCATATTCGGTATCTGAAACAGAAATGCCAACAAAGGATCAACTTTCTTCGTACAATAACCGGAACATGGTGGGGTGCCCACCCAGGAGACCTAATTAGGTTGTATCAAACAACGATACTGTCGGTAATGGAATACGGATGCTTCTGCTTTCGCTCCGCCGCGAACATACATTTCATCAAACTCGAAAGAATTCAGTATCGTTGTTTGCGTATCGCCTTAGGGTGCATGCAGTCGACCCATACGATGAGTCTCGAAGTGCTGTCGGGCGTTCTCCCGTTGAAAAATCGATTTTGGGAACTCTCATATCGATTGCTCATTCTATGCGATATCTTGAACCCGGTCGTGATTGAAAATTTCGAAAGGCTTGTTGAGCTCAATTCTCAGACCCGTTTCATGTCCCTGTACTTTGACTACATGGCGCAGAATATTAACCCTTCTTCTTACAATCCCAACCGTGTGCATTTCATAAATACTTCTGAATCTACTGTTTTCTTCGACACATCCATGAAAGACGAGATTAGTGGAATTCCGGACCACATACGCCCACAAGTGGTTCCAAACATTTTTTATAATAAATTCCGAGAAGTCGACTGTTCTAAGATGTTTTATACTGACGGATCAAACCTCGAAGGATCCACTGGCTTCGGTATTTTCAATCAAAAGTTCACTGCCTCCTACAAACTCAGTGACCCTGCTTCAGTTTACGCCGCAGAACTAGCTGCCATTCAGTATACCCTTGGAGTCATTGAAACATTACCCGCAGACCATTACTTCATCGTTTCGGATAGCCTCAGTTCCATTGACGCTATTCGCTCGATGAAACAAGGCAAGCACTCCTCGTATTTTTTGGGGAAAATACGGGAGCTACTGAGTGCTTTATCTGACAACTCTTTCCAGATTACCTTGGTATGGGTCCCTTCTCATTGCTCCATTCCGGGCAATGAGAAGGCAGACTCCTTAGCTAAGGTGGGTGCCTTAGAAGGAGACGTTTACGAAAGACCAATTTGCTTCAGCGAATTTTTCAGTATTACTCATCAGAGAACCCTCGAAAGTTGGCAAACTTCGTGGAGCAGTGGAGAGCTGGGAAGGTGGCTACATTCGATAATCCCTAAGGTATCGACGAAACCTTGGTTCAAGGGGATGGATGTGGGTCGTGACTTCATTCGTGTGATGTCCCGACTCATGGCAAACCATTACACGCTGGATGCACATCTCCGGCGTATTGGGCTCGTGGATAGTGGTATCTGCGCTTGTGGCGACGGCTATCACGACATCGAGCACATTGTCTGGGCGTGCACCGAGTACAGTTCCGCTAGGTCTCGGCTAATGGATACCCTGCGGGCCCGAGGAAGACCAACCAACGTCCCGGTTCGAGATGTGCTGGCAAGCCGCGACGTTCTCTATATGTCCCTTATATACACCTTTGTGCAAACCATCAATATACAAGTCTAACTGCCCCTTGTTATCTCCTTATCATTCTCAGAACGCTCTTCCACCTGTATCAAACCATCTGTATCGAATGAGCCAACAAACACGGGACCTACGGCACGAACATAACACGCTTAACTCGAAATGTAGCCGATCCACATCTGAGCCGTACTAAGAAATCGTCTGGAAAAACCCCTGCCATCTTGAGGAGGACCACCCGGCGTCCCAGTACATGATTCCCCTGATGAAGGCCACCCGAGTTTGTAATCCATCCGTTGATCTCACGATGCCTGAAACTGAAATAATTTTCTCTCCCTGCCATCTTTGTCTACCCTCCCTCCCCTGACTCTTATACCCAGAAGTAACACCCCTACCCCCCCCCCCCCCCCAATATCATCACGAAGCATTTAGCTCTTCTTGTCTCTTCTAGTTTTAACTATTATATTATATAATCTCGTTGAAATTGCCCAACTCTACTACCCACAAAAATAACTATAATTACGAATCTTTACAAAATTCAATCATGCCCTCTAGTTATGCCTAGTTTTAAGTTAGTCGTAAAAAATTGTCCCCCTTAATTAAACATTATTTGCTCCAATAATCTCACTGATAAAAATGTCAAACCATATTGCCACAAAAACTAAATGACCCCCCTAATCTTACGAAAACAATATTATCCCCTTGTGTAGATATATAAGATAGCTATAAAATCGCATTAGTTTCATTTTAAAAAAAATCAATATGTAATCCCCTAGTTTTAAGCAATTTAAAATGTAAAACAAAACAAAATTGGCACCTTTAAGCTAACGCAACGTGCCTTATCAAATAAACGATTTGAATAAAAAAATACATATAGGATGAACTCACAATTTGAGGCTAATATTTTAAATATAAAATTTGGTTTATTTAGCTCCTGCTCAAATCCCTAAATAAAGAACCGTAAGTACAGTGAAAACCCGATTTTATCAACCTTCGATTTTATCAGCCTCCGATTTTATCAGCTCCGTATCAAAATTGATAGTTGGTAGTTTGATGGGCTCTAGCAGGCGAATCAACTTGAATTCGAGTAAATCCTTTGTTGAGAATATTTTTCTTATCTTGGAGCTCCGAAATATGCAAAAATAAAAATTTTAAATTTTTATGAATTTTACACTGTTAGACCCCCTTAAGGGAAATTTAAGCAAAATAATCAGAAAGGGTTATGAGGATATATCTAGGGACTAAAGAAGAATACTTTAAGAGCTTCGGTTTCTTTAAAATAAAGAAAAATATATGTCCCGATTTTATCAATGTCTCTGTTTTATCAGCCTAAAATTCACCAAGGGGCTGATGAAAACGGGTTTTTACTGTATTAGGATGGTACAGGCATATGGGAAATTCCTATGTGACCGCACTAACCAACCTGTATTTCCGGAACTGAAAATCAGATCGAAATAAAATTTAATAGCAGCCAATTGAAGCATTGTAACAATCATTTCAAATTTGAAAGATGGAGGAATCGGTTAAGAATTTTCTGAGGAATAGGTGTGAAAATGACTCTGGCCAGTTCTCCGGGACATCAAGACCGTCCTAGGTGGCAAATGTGATCAAAGGAATTACGGACCTGAAAATCTAAGTAATTTAACACCCATTTTGGTAACCTTTGCATCATCTAGATATCATGGTGGTACTTGTTTCTATCGGGATTTACTGTATGACCGCACTTCTCAACCAGTAACTCCGGAATCGGATGTCTGATCAGAATTAAATTCAACGGCATGTTATGTCCTTCATCTGAGACTAAGTTTAAGCATGTCGGTTCGGACATCTCCGAGTAACCAATGTGTGATTGTTGGTCACATACGTACACACATACGCACACACAAATTTTCCGAACTGGACGAAGTGAGTCGAATGGTAGAAGAGTTTCGGCCTTCCGGGTCTCTGTTCAAAAGTCCATTTTCAGAGTGATTGCATAACCTTTCTATAAGAGAAAGGCAAAATGTTTATATAGGAAATTCACGTGTGATCGGATTCTTTTAGTCATAACTCCGGAACCAATACTTCGTTCAAATGAGATTCGGTAGTAATCAATGTGAATAGCTATAACTCTTCATTTACGACTAAGATCTTGAGAATCGAGTCAGCAATAAATGGGAAACAAGTGTGAATCTAATTTCGTGACTTAAGCATTCCCTCGCATCTTTCGGAATCCACAACGGTTCTCAATGTGGTCACAGAGACTTTAGTTTGCAATTTGTGATCAGAACCAAAAAATTTAAGCAATTTAGAATTCATTTTAATTTGCTTTGCATCATTTAGATATAATGATTATTCCGGTTAATATAAGAACTTCGTATGTGACCGCATACTTCAACCCGTTACACAGGAACCAGAACTCCGTTTCCAATGGAATTTAATAGCAATCGTTGAAGATGTTGTAGCGTTGATTTGAGACTAAATTTGAGAAAATCGAGATAGACAGAATATCGAGTCAGACAAAAGCAGAAGACGTGAATTCAATTCAGGAACTTAAGGGGATGTATACAAAGTTGCAACTTTTGAGAATATTTGTGAGAAATTTCATCCGGATATGAGCACTAGATTTTAAATTGCAGCCATTTGCAGCGCGCCGGTTCCTCCACGAATGAAGTTAACCCTCTAGTTCCCAACACCGCCTCTAGGCGGTCTCTTTAAAAATCTTAATGAAACTACTAAAACATGATTGTATGTTGTAATCCGCACTAGTATTTCTTCCCAACGCTCACACCTTTTATACACACACGTTGTTTGAATAATCGTAGCTTTCTGTTAAAGGCAATTGAAGCTTAAAGTTGAAAATTCGATAAAAACGTGGAAAAAACTATTTTGTGTTTAGTGGTAATCTTCATTAAACAAATTTTAACTATTTTTGGAAATTTTAATAACTAAAAAAATATTTTTGAGTAGCCTGTTAGTAGCATTTTACTGTAGATGTGAATTAGTTTAGTGGAATAATTCGGAAGTTTAGCTTTTGTGGTAAACACTTTGCCCGCCTAAAGGCGGTGTTGGGCACCTGGGCAAAAGAAAATTGCAGTCTTTTGTGATTACTTATCGTACCGAAACTAGCTTTATGTGCAATTTTAGCTGAAAAGAAGTATGTTTTAAAATCTTTGGTGAATACTGCTGTTAGAATATGAATGTCCTTATCATTTAATTATATTTAGGGGAGTCTGGGGTAAGTTGGCGGAATTTTTTTCTCCTTTTGTATTGGACATATGGTCGGTGTTAAGTCAGACCGGACTAAGTGACAACATATTGATTTCGAGAAAAACGAGTTTAAAGTTTGAATCGCAGCATCCTTTACATTATGATTAGAAATTAATTTTTGCCATAATTCTTGTTTATTGTTACATATATCAAATCTGGCAACAGTCAAATGTAGCTAACGAAATTCTTTATCAGTGCTATCATTATCTCATTTTTTGATACTTTGCGACTTAATCCGGTCTGACTTAACACCAACCATATGGCGCTGTTTATAGTCCTGCACTTCAAGTACTGTGTAATACATTCTCCCATGTACTTATGTTGCATTACATTCTGTTTCGTTCACGTAAAGCGTTAAATTTTCGAGCATATTAGAGTGAAGAGCCCATTTTAGTCGTATTAGGGAGGGTGCTTCACCATTTCAATGATTACTCGGAATACAATTGATGCAATGCGTATGAATTGGCACCAGTATATTTGTTTTCCAATGCCTTGAACAAAGATGGCTAGCGCTGCTCTAACCACCGGCTTCACATGGTTAGGGCGAAAATAGGCTCATTTCCTTAGTTGAAGTCTTTAAATTTCAGCATTTTTGTTATTGACTAGATGACTAGATTTTTCGATAACGCGCGAAAAGAACTTTCCGTGGGCGTGTATACAATATACGTAACCAAAAACAAAATTTGTTCTTTTTTGTTTGTTTACTTCGGAATTTCACCTGAAGAATCTTGAAAATTCTTTTTTACACGATCTTCTTAAATTAAAAAATAAAACATGATAAAAGAAACCATCGCCAGCAGACACTGGTCTCCCCTACTATAAATTAGAAGTCAATAATTAAATAACCAAAGCACTAGAGAAATACTTCTTAACTTTGGTAATTTGCGTTCTGATGGAGTCCAAAATATAAAATATATCTGAATTCACTTATGTTGAAATAACTAGAAGAAAAAAAGTTTTTGTTTTTTATTCGCCCAGGTGCCCAACACCGCCTCTAGGCGGCCTACTTATTTTAAGGCTTTTATGAAAAATCTATTGCTTACATGAATTATCAACATTATTTTCGTTTTTCTCATCACGAAACCCACCTACAAAAGTTTTTTCGAGCCAAATAAAAATTTGGCCACTAGAGGGTTAACACAAAACTTTAAACGCAATTATCTCGGAATGGTTTTGCCTTTCTCAATAGAAAGGTATTGCAATTGCTCTGAAAACCGACTTTTTAACGGAGGCCCGGAGGGCCGAGTGACATATACCATTCGATTCAGTTCGTCGAGTTCGGCAAATGTCTGTGTGTGTGTATGTATGTGTGTGTGTATGTATGTGTGTGTGTATGTGCGTCTGTGTGTGTGTACGCGAACACAATCTCACTCACTTTTCTCAGAGATGGATGAACCGATTTTTACAAACTTAGTCCCAAATGAAAGGTACAACGTTCCCATAGGCTGCTATTGAATTTCTAATGGATCCGACTTCCGGTTCCGGAATTACAGGGTGATGAGTACGATCACGCAGAAAATGTCGATTTTAAGAAATTCTGCAATGAATGTATAATGGTGAAAATTTTTCCAAAATGTGACCACAACTGCTTCGATTTGTAGTACTAGGTCATTAACAGCCATTCAAAGTCTCTTTGGTCACATTGGCCACCATCATCGGTTCCGGAAGCCCCGGCGGAAGTATCCAAATTCAGACTAACAATCACATCGGTTTCTCGGAGGTGGCTAGACCGAATCAACCAAACTTAGTCTCAAATGAAAGATGTTGCGTCCCCGTAAATGGCTATTAAATTTTATCTCCAACCGACTTCCGGTTCCGGAGTTACGGGTTGTGTCGTGCGATCACATAGCAAATTGTGATTCAAACCGATATTCCGATGGAAGCAAAAAAGGTAAAAATTTCGCTAAAATGTCTCTCAAATAACTTAACTTTGCAGTTCTAGGTCACCGACGGCCAAACAAACTTTCGTTGACTACATTGACCACCATAGACGGTTCCGGAAGTGCCCGGGAAAAGCGGCCATCTTTCATAACTAGCAAACTCATATCAGTTTCTCGGAAATGGTCGGGCCGATTTTCACAAACTTAGTCCCAAATGATAGCTATATTATCCCCACAGATGTCTGTAAAATTTCGCACGGACCGCTTGTATGGTTCCGGAAATATAGACTGAACGGTCCGGTCACAAATGAAATTCCCATATATGCCGGAACTCAAAATTTTTTTCAAAGGGACCCCATGAAATTTCAGAAATCGAATTCGTATTTTTGATGCCAAACATCTTTAAAATGCATGAAACGTCGAGATTTTATGTTTTGCGACTTTGCCGATTTCGCACCTTTTAGCCTTTCTCAATAGAAAGGTATTGCAATTGCTCTGAAAACCGACTTTTTAACGGAGGCCCGATTTTTTCGATTTGTAGTATTAGGTCACTAACATCTATTCAAAGTCTATTTGGCCACATTGGCCACCATCATCGGTTCCGGAAGCCCCGGCGGAAGTATCTAAATTCAGAATAACGGTCACATCGGTTTCTCGGAGATGGCTAGACCGATTCGACTAAACTTGGCCTCAAATGAAAGGTATTGCGTCTCCGTAAATAGCTATTCAATTTCATCCCGATCCGACTTCCGGTTCCGGAGTTACAGGTTGTGGCGTGCGATCACATAGCAAATTGTGATTCAAACCGATACTCCGATGAAAGCAAAAAAGGTAAAAATTTCGCTAAAATGTCTCTCAAACAATTTAAATTTGCTGTTCTAGGTCACCGACGGCCAACCAAACTTTCGTTGACTACATTGACCACCATAGACGGTTCCGGAAGTGCCCGGGAAAAGCGGCCATCTTTCACGAACTTACATCAGTTTCCCGGAAATGGGTGGGCCGATTTTCACAAACTTAGTCCCAAATGATAGCTATAACATCCCCATAGATGTATATAAAATTTCGCACGGATCGCTTATATGGGTCCGGAAATATAGACTAAATCGTCACGTCACATATGAAATTTTTTTTTTTCAAAGGGGGGACCTCATGAAATTTCAGAAATCGAATTCGTATTTTTGATGCCAAACATCTTTAAAATGCATGAAACGTCGAGATTTTATGTTATCTCGAAAAAATTTTTTTTGTAAAAATCAACTTTTTGGGACTTTGCCGATTTTGCTCCTTTTTGCCTTTCTCATATAAAGAAAGGCTATGCAATCACTGTAAAAATCGACTTTTTAACCGAGGCCCGGAGGGCCGAGTATCATACACCATTCGATTCAGTTCGTCGAGATCGGCAAATGTCTGTGTGTGTGTATGTATGTGTGTGTGTATGTGTGTGTGTATGTGTGTGTGTGTGTCATTTAAACTCACACAATTTTCTCAGAGATGGCTGAACCGATTTTCGCAAACTTAGTTTCATCTGAAAGGTATAACGCTCCCATAAGCTGCTATTGAATTTTTAGTTGATCCGACTTCCGGTTCCGGAGTTACGGGTTGAAGAGTGCGGTCACACAGCAAATTCCCATATAAACTGGTACCACCATAATGTTCAAATGATGTAAAACATATTAAAATTGATGTAACATTACTCTAGTTTGCGGGTCTGGATCACTAATGATCAATCAAAGCAGCTTTGACCACATTGGCCACCTATGACGGTTCATGACGCCCTCGGGGAACCCGCCAAGTTCCTAAGCTAATATCACACCCATTCCACAACGAATTCTCTACCGATTTTTACGAACTTAATTTCAAATGAAAGATACAGTAATGCCATTGACTGCTGCTGAATTTCATTCGGTTCTGACTCTTGCTTCCGGAGTTACAGGGGTGTTAGTAAGGATACACTGGAATTTCCCATATAAATCGGTACAATCGTAATACCTCAGAGGCTAAAAACTATTGAAATGGTCACCAAATTACTTCTAATCGTAGATCTAGATCACTGATTGCCAATCAAATATTCTTTGAATATATTGTCCACTATCGACGATTCCGGAAGTCCGGAATTCCGGGCATATTACACAATTAAAGTCACATCGGTTCATCGGTGATGACTGAACTGATTTTCTCAAACCAAGTCTCAAATGGAAGGCAAAATATGCAGTTGAGTATTGCGTAGCCGCCCCTTCCCCCCCTCCCCACCTTGCCCTTACACCTCCCTCCTTCATCACTCCCCTCTTCTTGGATCACCCTCACGCCCAGATTTCCTTCATCCACCCCGTACACCGAAATAAGATGAAGGATTTCTGACGCATCCTCCACACCCACTCTACTAAACCCCCATTCCCTACACGTTCAAACGCATTCCACCAACCTTTGCAAATTATAATCACATGAAGATAACATTGAACTCATTCTTATTAAGCTAATTAAATATTATTCTTTTGCCTTTCTTATATAGAAAGGTTATGCAATTGCTCCAAAAACCGACTTTCTAACCGAGGCCCGGAGGGCCGAATTTCATATAACATTCGACTCAGTTCGCCGAGATCGCAAAATATCTGTGTGTATGTATGTGTGTATGTATGTATGTGTGTATGTGTATGTGTGTATGTATGTGTGTATGTGCGGATTTGTTAACAAAATGTCCACATCGGTTACTCGGAGATGGCTGAACCGATTTTTACAAACTAAGATTCAAATGAAAGGTATAATATTCCCATAGGTTGCTATTGAATTTCATTTTCAACCGACATCTTGTTCCGAATTACGAGTTGAAGAGTACGGTTACAAAACAAAATTTGTTGATTTTTCCAAATCGGTTTCTCGGAATTTTCTGAACCTATTTTGACAAACTTGATTTTAAATGAAAGGTCCATCAGCTGCTGTTGAATTTTGTGTGGATCCGAGTTCTGGTTCCTGAATTACAGGGTGATACGTACGATCACGCAGCAAATCCCGATTCTAACGAATTCTGCGATGAATGTAAAAAGGTGATTTTTTTTCCAAAATGTAAACACAACTGTTGAATTTGTAGATCTAGGTCCCCAACAGTCATTCAAAGTCTCTTTGGCCACACTGGCCAACATTGACGGATCCTGAAGTATCCAAATTCAGAATAACGGTTATATTGGTTTCTCGTAATTGGCTAGACCGATTTGATCAACTTAGTCTCAAATGAAAGGTGTTGCGTCCCCAGAAACTGATATTAAATTCCATCTCCATCCGACTTCCAGCACCGGAGTTACGGGTTGTGGAGGTCGATCACATAGAAAACTCCGATTCAAACCGATACCGCGATGAATGCAAAAAGGTGCTCTTATATATACTTACCAAGTGTAATAAGAATGAAAGACATTTCCATAAAGTTATATTGTACGAACCAGCTATTAAATCATAGTTTGGAGAAATGAGAAAGGCACAATTTCACCTCTAGGTGGATTAAAACAGGTTTTTCAGTTCAATATTACCGTGGCTGTTTTTTCTTTTACAAAATTTTAGAACTCGAATAATGATTTATTTTCCTGTATATGGTTGTCATGTGATGTATAATAATAAAATGTAATATATGCATTTAAAAGTTTTTAATGAATATAAACAATGCACACATTCTCGTGATTCATGATTGAGAAAGGCACAATTGCACCGCTAGGTGGATTAAAATAGGTTTTTTTTTTTTGAAAAGTACCGTTGCGGTGAACGTGATATCTCAAAGCTATTCATTCGATTTGCCTAGACTTTATTTTAAATTGTTTGTATTTAAATTCTTGTGTACTTGAACGGTTTTTTTTTCATCAAAAAAATTTTGATTCTTCGCAATGAATTTTCGTTCAAAATTTTGAACACTATGAAGCTCAATTTTTTGGTCAACATGCTTAATCGCAAGAAAAAAATGTTTTTATTGGGAAATCGATCCGTTCAAGTGCACCACAATACATTTTTATTCAATAATCTTTTTTGTTTTTGGATTTCAGTTGAGCGGTTCGGCTTGGAGAGCGTTCACCGCAAATCTCTGCGAAAAAACACGCTTCGGGGGATCGGCCATAACTCCGTCAACCTTAAATATTTTTTTTCAATTCAACTTGTTTTTCTATCTTCGATAGTGCTACCAACGATCTGTCTTTCGCTTTTTCAAATAAAATTTGCACAAAAAATGACGAACTTAGCTCAATTTTTCGCCACAACTTTGTATATAACCCCTTCACCACATTCCCGAAGCTTCCGTGTCCGCCGAAAGTATCCAAAGTGGTCAATGTGGATTTGATTGGGCATCAGGGAGCTGAAACTATAAATCCAAGCAATTTAAATTCAAGCAATTTAGAACACAGGTTATGATGTTTTGCATCTCTAAGATAACATGCGTGAGCACACTCTTCAAACCGTAACTCCGGAACCGGAATTCGGAATTAAATGAAATATTTAATAGCAGTCTAAAGGAATGTTGTACCTTTCATTTAAGACTAAGCTTGAGAAAATCGTTGTAGTAGAGTAACCGGTGTGCATTTGTTGGTCACATACATACATACACACACATTCGCGCGCACACACACAGAAATTGGCCGAGCTCGACGAACTGAGTCGAATGGTAAAAGAGACTCAGCCCTCCGGGCCTCGGGTACGAACACGATTTTCAGAGTTATTGTATAGTTTTTCTATAAGAGAAAGGCAAATGAAAAAGTTTTCAATAATGTTTTATAGAACGCTCAAAAGATGAGACTTTATCGCTGATGATTGCCACGTTTAACAAAATTGAGATATTATACTAGATATTGGCCAGAATAAAGTTAGTTATTTAAATGGAAAGTTTTTAAATTATACGCAAATTGCAGTTCCGTAATAGGTTAGTGTAGTGTACGTTTTGTATAAAAAGCAGGCATCTCACTCAAGCATGCTTGGCGAAAACATTTCAATTTGCTGAATCGGTGGAGAACACGTCGCGTCATTTTATGCGATAGTATTTCTATTGGCACTCAATTTCATTTTTACCATGAATTATAACACTCGTTCGTATACTAATAAGTTTACTGATATGGAAACAGTAGTGGTAGGACCAACTGTCGTGATTTTGTCTTTACTTTCCAGTGGATATCAATTGATGCTAAATCACATATTAGTCAATCAATCAAAATGAACTTAATGTTGCTACCACCATCACCATTTTAGTCGCTTTCTTTGGTTTCCAATTAATGTCTATGTTTGAAAACAACACGACGAATCAGCGAACAGACACCGGGAGACAATCATGGAGAGTGACTAAAATGTTGTAACTAGTTGAGTCAATAAGTTTGGATTATTGTTTTGATTTTATATTTTCAGTATATGACAGTCTTTCGTTTTATGTTTGTTCTTTATGGAATAAAATGAGAGAAGTGATCCAAAATCACGGAGAAAATAGGAAAAAAGAGTCAATCAAAGGAAATCGACTCAGGGCCACTTCTTTTATCTTTTCTACAAACTCAACTCGAGTGCTTTCAGAATTGCACTCTGATCCGCTAATTTTTAAAGCTTAAGCTTATACAAGTGGTATAAATTATTTATTAATCTTAATGTAGTGGGCTTCGTACGACTATGCCAGTATCAACCTCAATAATGCTGAAACACACACATATTCCTTTATCAGCACTTTTCTTCTACGTTGGATTTTTCTCTAAAAATAACAGTCTAACGACCGTTGAAATGTAGGTATCAGCGAAAATACTTCAATCCCATAGAGTTTCAATTGAAAGGATCCGCGCGGGGCAACAACCACCCAACCGCCCGACACTTAATCCCATAAAGCCGCAAGGCACTGCAGAGGAATCTAAATTGAATAAATTTCTCTCCTCTCATCTGGATACCCTCGATGTGTACACGTTGTTAAATAATTCAACTTTCCTAGCAGAACATTTTTTTCTCAGCTGCATCTGAAGGACGAAGAGAAATTGCATTTCTCGTCCCGTTTGACACAATACTGGCAAAAATCCAGCGTTTCTCTAGTAGTTGTAGCCAGAAAAATAGCTACATATTTTTGCAGATTGCAGACTTCAACCTAATTCGTTTGATGATGAAAAGCTGAGTTAAGTAAGAGCGTCGGTGTGTGGATCGGAAAATGCAAATGTCAGTGAGGTCTTTCGCTTTTGCTTTAGCTGCAACTCAATGCTAGCCATTTTACTAAATGCTTGTCTTCGTAACCAGTTCTTAACTTACTAGTGCTACTATCCTACTGACAATGAGAATCCCTTCACAGGATGACTGGCTTCTGAGAATAGCTCTCTGCATCACCACACCATATTTTGGGAAATGACATTGTATCGAATTGCGAACCCTTACTGATGCTCTCAAACTGTATACTTTTTACCACTTCCGTATTCGAGCCATCCTAATGAATGTGGGAAGCTTGATTACGACTGACTATTTTCTAAATGTGGCACACTCTGTCTAGCTCTTACACGCGAAAACGTTCATCGTTGTTGTAGCGGTCCACCAAATGCGGAGGATAACGAATTTAGGGCATCGCGGTGCCATCAGCTCGCTGGTACGTAGTAGATGTAACCATACACATGTAGTTATCGTAACGAGTGAAGGCTGGGTTGTGGTTTGACCGTACGAAATTGGTTGCAACGTCGAGCGCGGAAGGATCGGAAGTGCATTTTCAAACTCACTGACACGTGCTTCAGATTAACGCCATGCTTCTGCCAAGACCGGTGTAGTTATGCGGTGAGTATTTCAAGTGCTCTGTTGCACTTCAGGTCCTATAGCGAATTTCAAACTCAATCCTGTGTAGCCGTCTAACTGTAGGTACTAACGCAATTAACAAGCCGACCATTGAATTCGTGACTAAATGGACCGACCGTTTTACGACCGCATAGTTTTCAAGTACTTAATTTAAATGCATAGCCGCGTTGCCTGTACGACAGGAAAAAATTGTTTATTATCATGGTTCCGTAGTTTTCCCCTGGAATCTCAACAATAAATTTGATATTTATTTTTCGAATCCGTCGTTCTTGTTTCATGTCACGATCCACTCAGCAACATTTTTCGCTAAGTGCATACATTATTCATCTTGTATAGCATGGGTCGTGATCGGGTGGTAATTTTACCGCTGTATTTTTTTCTAACTGTTCCTGTGAATGGAAACAAAAAGCGGAACTTCTGGCTGAACTTGACACTAAAAAAATAAATGGTTTGTGTGCAAAAGACGGCCATGGGGTTAGTAAAAGGTAGCAATATATCCCAGCTGGCAAAGAAATTTTAACCCTTCCTAACGATCGGACCTTTCCCAGGTCTTGCATTATAAATTAATTAATTAGTTTGAGTGAATTTGATGATAACTACACTGAAAACTTTTAGATAATAAGAAAAAAGCCTAATAGCTTGACGGTTATTTCTGAAGAAGCAATAGGACTGAATCCTGCAACTGTAATAGCTAATCAGTTAAACATTCTATATATACGAATCCGTTTTATTCCATTTAATGAACCAATTCTGCCTCACTTTCATCGTTTATTTTCAATTCGCACTTCGAGTGACCCACTGAGATTCCCTTCCACTTGGTATGTTTTGTATCTTTATGGGTGAGCACGTGACTAGTGTTGCTTTAGGATCAACGGTACACAGCTGCTAGGTGAGTGAACGGATGTTCTGCGACGGTCGCTTTACTACGGATTATCGTGTCTACGTCCCCGCTCGTGACGTGAAGGTGGATGGCGTAATTTACCAAGTGCACGGGTTGGCCATTTCCGGAACCCCTTATTTCAGGGAGTTAAGAGGGCATACGACAGTCTGCCTAGTTCAGAAGCCAAAAAACGCTCCGCTGTAATAGCAAGGCACGCAATCAAATCTTTCAGTTTGCTGCTTTGTTTAATAGTCAACCTAAATTTTCGTTTCTTCTACCTAGTGTGTGAAACGTGAATACACAATGAGTGACAATGCAAAGTTAGTTTATTCCCCGATTCGGTTGAACTGTGTTGATTTTGACTTTGGTATGGACGGTCGTCGATTTTTTTTCGGTAAAAATTTAAACAAATTGCATTTTACCGGACGTTTCGACCTACTAATTTGTTCAGTCGTCCTCAGCAGCTTCATCCATAAAATAAAAATTTTCGAGGGTAAGGAGGCAAAAATGGTGTCCAAAATGGCGCGGTTACAGGCAATACCGATACACAGTCGTCGTATGGTAAACCACAACCGGTCGTTGAACTAATGACTACGGATCGGGCAGTAACAAACACTAAATCAATAACGACCGTGTCCAATACCAGTAAACCAACTGCTTTAACTAAAAGCGAAGAAACAATGTTTACATCAAATACCTCCAGCCCAACAACCAACACAACCAATAAAGAAACAAATGCCGATGAAGACGGATTTACAACAGCGACAACATAAGAACAAGAATCACAAGAAACAAACTAGAACTTCCGACAATGAACAGCATGGAATCGGTACTGATGACGACATGGACGTGAACGACGAAATGAGAGAAAGCAGACGGATTGATCCCCAAGTTGCATCTGGTAGAAACACGAAAGATCAACGGCTCAGTTGTGCTGACGCATTGAGCTATGTTGGTATATTGGGCACACTGGTGGATCGACCCTGGATATTGTGCGTTTGTGGGTGATCTTTGTGTGACCAGTTCGCAATCGGGAGAGGGCACTCTGTTCGAGTCTTTTGGGGTGATCAATCCAGCATGCCAGTTTTCCATTAACCTCCTGGGGGTGACCGCATTGGTTTCTCTAGTGGGCGGTGGAATATTCTCTTGTTTTACTCCGAAACTCCGTGACTATATCCGAGGAGGGTACCAATTTGGTGAGCAGTGAAGGTACGTCTCCCGCGCACTAACCGTACATTGACTTCTTCGTTTCCGCTGATGCACAGTGACCCCAACCCAACAAATTGTAGTCAGCGAATCGCGGTAGTTTAAACAGCAAGCACGGATCCTTGGGAGTTCTCGTTTTCTTCAGTAAAGATTCTAGATTGCTGACCACCGATTCCTACACGGAATGTGCGGTGGAGGAATGAAGCAACCCAAATTTCCGGTTGGCCAGCTGTCGGAGAACTTCATTTCGGTTAACCGTGTTATATTAGACTGCCCAGAAAAATGAAGAATTTTTCAAAACTCAATCGGCCCACCCCTGAGTCGATTCCTAGTCCCACCAGGAGTACTTGCACCAAATTTGAAGCAAATCGGACAAGTATAACTACCGGACCAACGTGCCTGAAGTTTGTATAGGATTTTTCAACAATTTACATGCAGAAAACTCACTAGTTCGTATTTTCGCCGCTAGGTGGCACTGTATGCATCGTATTATCACTGTAAATGAAAATATGAAAGATAATTTAATTGTCTACAACTTTGTCCAAGACTGCTAGTGAATCCGGCTTTGTTGAAAGAAGTTATTAAACTTTTAACGAAGTGATGTCTGAGTCAGTTTTGCATGGGGCCTAGCAGTGCATGGTTGTGTATCAGTACTCGAGTCCCGCGAACTATACATTTTTGCGAAATAATGATTAGATTTAGCTGAATAGTATGTTTAGAAGAATTGTAGTAAATAATACGAGTTATGTTTTGGTTAGAAAATTTTAGTTCCACCTGTGACCGCATAGAGGGCGCCACCACTAACTTTTCATAGAAGAGAGATAGAGTATCAAAATGTTCGGAAGAAATACTGCAACATGCCTGTTCTATAACTTTGTAGAAGACACCAAATTTCTATCTCTCTCCGTTAAAAAGTTAGTGTTGGTGCCCTCTATGCGGTAAAATGTGGAACTAAAATTTTCTAATCAAAGCATGAATCGTATTGTTTACTATAATTCTTCTGAACATAGCATTGAGCTAAACCTAACGATTATTTCACAAAAATGTATAGTTCGTGTGAATCGAGTACTAATACACAACCATGCACTGTTAGGCCCCATGCAAAACTGACTCAAACGTCACTTTGTTTAAAGTTTAATAACTTCTTTCAACAAAGCCGGATTTACTAGTAGTCTTCGACAAAGTTGTAGACAATTAAATTATCTTTCTTATTTTCACTTACAGTGATAATACGATGCATACACCTAGCGGCGAAAATGCGAGCGGGTGGGTTTTCTCCATGTAAATTGTCGCAAAATCCCATACAAACTTCATGCACGTTGGTCCGGTAGTTAGACTTGTCCGATTTGCTTCAAATTTGGTGCAAGTACTCCTGGTGGGACTAGGAATCGATTCAGAGGTGGGCCGATAGGGGTCATTTTTTTTCCTGTCACTCTAGTGTTATATGCTTTGACGATGTCTAAAATAGACAGGATCCGGCCCCCGCTCCTTTGCGGAAGGCAAACTGGTACTGGTCCAGGTGGTGGTTCTCCTCCAAGAAGGTCATAAGGTGTTTATTGACCATCTATTCCATAACCATTCCGAGACACGGAAGAAGGCTTATGGGGCGGAAGTCATTCAGGGTTCTGGGTCCCCCCTCCCTTATGGATTGAAATTATCAAGGCCATTTTCCAAGATGTTACAATAGGTTGGATATCCCAGATACGATTGAGATATCCCAGTAAAACTATTTTCCCGGCTGATGGAGCGTGTTGCAGTAAGGGGTATCCGACCTCATCGAGTCTAGCAGTTTGTCCGTGCGCAGCGGCGAGGTAAGCTTTCAATTCATGATGTGTGCCAGGAAGATCGATAGGAGAGCAGCGTCGGTAGACATAGTGCAGCAGTGTCTACCGAATTCGTCGAGTCAGTCATAGTATTCCCGTTGACAGCGAGTGAGAAGCCAACTTGCCTTCTCTGGTCACTGAGCGCATTGACTCTCGTCCACAATTCGGATGTAGTCGATTTGGGTGAAATGCCCTTGAGAAAGGCGTTCACGCTCTTCTCTTTTGCTTCTTTTATGAACTTTCTAGCTGTATTCCTGGCGATACGGAAGTTCATCGCTCTCTGTTCTATCAGGGGGTGACCAAAGGTGTCCTTGTCAGAGATTTTAAGGCCGTGCGATGATCTCTGATAGCCACCACTGAACCACCAATGTATGGGTCGAGGAGAAGCCTTGCTACTAGTTCGAGGTATATACGAAAATACTGCTAGACCGAAGATTTCCATTAACTTTTGGTGAGTCTTGCTCTATGGCATTGAGAATTGCGACTTCGTATCTGTTTCAGTTTGCACGTTCGTATATCCAGCGGCGACGATGGATAGTTGTAAGTGGTTAATGGTCATGCGATAGATGAATCAGAAAATGGTCGCTGTTACCGGTGTCAGGGAAGACGGTCCACCTGCATGTCCCAGCGAAATCGGCGGAGCAGATGGATAAATCCAAAGTCGACATGTATTGGCCTTGAATGTAAGTGGAATTTCTATAGTTCAGTATGATAGAATTGGAGTCCTGGTTACCCCGTTGATCGCATCTGTTTGATCCCCACAAGGTGTTGTGGGTGTTGAATATTTTATAGTTTGGTACCATCATCCTGTACTTCGGATGGAAGGTACAACGAGACGACCACTTGCACCAGATCGGATAGGAAATGATTCGCGCGACGGCTCCGAAGGAACGTCAGTCCAAGCCCGGTAGTCTGTTATCCCAGGAGTTCTGGTTCGTATGTGCGTTTATTGCGGGGCCAGACAGATTGGCTAGGACTGGGTGATCAGCAGCTGTATGTCCCCTAAATCTGGAAAGGCCTACCTAAGCCTCTAAGTCCGTTCATGTACCAATGTAGAGCGAGAGTGATTCAGTTCTTTCCCAGTGATGGAGTCGTGTCACTGTCTATTGTTTGCCTGCGGATGACACGGCTAGAGTCTCGTGCCCTGGAGTCGCGATTAGCTCTCCTTTCGACAGGCGTTCCTACCGAAACTCGTGCTAGAGCTTTCTGCCTTTGGATCAGTGGGGTTGTCTCGACGTAGTTGTTTGCGAGTGATTTTTCGGATGCGTTAACAGTTTGGCTGTAAAAACTAATGGGCAGTCGTCTGTTTTCTGCTTCGTACAGGAGGGTGTTACTTGCCTGGGGTGTCTAGTCTTTGGGGAGCATCGGTGTTACCTGGTCAAGGCCGGTACGGGAAGGGGGCTGTTTGGTTTCTACTTGGAACTATTGAAGATGCTGGCCTGTTTGGGATTGACTGTCTTGTTGTACTGAATCGGGTGATTGTTTCATTCGTTGCGTTGTTGTGTCTGAGCTGGTCTCTTTGTTGAACATACTGATGGAGCTTGTGAAGCTAAACCTGCTCAGCAAAGTCTGGCTTTGATATGGGTCGAGAGAAAGCAGATGTTCGTATTTTTGGATGGGGCCGCGGGACTTTCTGTTGGACGTGCGGAGTTCAATTTAATAAGATTTTTTTTATGATTCGTTTATTTGACACGGTTAATAGCGGTAGCTTAACGGAGCCATGGATCTTTAATATGTTTACAAATGTAAAAATAAAAATATAAACAAATATTATCATAATATTGGATCTCGTGCGCGAAACTTTTTTTTGCGAGCGGAGACCTTCTTTCGCGGGGTCTGCTGGGATACTGCATCTGGGGGGTCATTTAATTCTTTTTTGTTGTTCACGCCCAGGTCGAAGCCGGCTTGGTGTCCGCGATCAGATGTTTTTCCCTGTTTCTTGCACTTATTGTTCACCAGTGTAAATCCGACATTGTTATTGCCGATGTTGCTTACAGTTGATTTTGCAGTGCTGGATGCTTCTTTTGCGGTTGTCATTATGGTCTGAGCAACTGCTGCCACAAATTTGGCCACCGTTTGTGGTTCAGGCATTGGTATTGAAAATTCTGTTTTAGGTTGGTTTGCCGTAGATGAGTTGGCAATCGGTTGAGATGCGTCTTTCTCTGCATCTTCCGCGCAAGGTTGTTCATGATGTGCTGTCTGATTACAATTCTTGCATGTAGGAGTTTGCCCCTCATGGGTGCATAGCGTAGTTTGTTTAATTGTAGTTCCGTGAGTTTTATTGTTAAGTAGGAGGGTACGGGCTTTTCGACCCGCATCCTCACTACAAAAACGCCGTTAGGAGTACCCGGGAAGAAGTTTCTCCAAGTATCAGGTGTAACGGATTCTACTTCTCCATATTGCGACATGCATTTTGCAATTTGCTCAGGAGGGGTACGAGGTGATAGGTCATATAGCTTTACATCTATATAATCCTTTTCAATATAAACGAGAATCTTAGTTCCAACGTTGTCACTTTCAACCACGTGTTTTAAGTTGTTCTGCAAAACGAAACGCTCAGCTTGTGCTGAAGTGTTGAATAATATTAACACTGCACTGCGAAGATGATGATACTGAAGGTACAACACTTCCGTAAGTCTAAGTTGCATTTTTACCTTCAAAAGGTATTCCACTTCACAAAACTCGGGCGCGCTGAACAAAATTTCTATTCAACGACCGCGGCGTTGGGTCGGAGTAGAGCTTTTTCGTCAACTTTACTCATGGTAACAAGAATAATCCGATGCTTCCTTTGTTCTCGAGACAATGTACACTAGATCGAGAGGCCTGCTGTTCACTTGGCTCGATTGTACGTCTGACAGCGACAGATATAGAAAGTAGACTGAGTTTAATAAGATGATCTGGTTGAAATCTTCGTCGGGGTTGTAAGTTCAGCAAACTGTCCTTTTTTTGGTTTTGTTCCAGTTAGGCAAATTTCCTGCGAGGGGGTAGAGCCACGAGAACTACTGTCAAGCTTTACACTAAGTTCGTTCAACGCGTGACGGAGGGATTGCAATTCCGCAAAGGTAGCTTGACACTGTGTTTGTAACTTCGCGTTTTACTGTTTGAGATACTTGTTCTCCTTGTCCTTCTCATCCCCTGTCGGTTGCTGTTTGGCCTGTTTCAGTTGATTCCGGATTTCCTCACGGAGGAGTTGGATGATTTTGTTCCGGTTGTTCGCGGTCTGCGGTGGAAAAATTCATGCCGGAGGTTTTCTTAGCTATCAACGCCCTGGATTCGGGGAATGTGTGGTTTTTGTTGGTTTTGATCTCAATGACGTACACCTTTTACTATATTCAGAGTAGGAGGAGGTATAACTTTCACTTTTTGACGATCTGCTAGCTGTTTTATGGACAGCAAGGCGCTGTAAACTTTTCTAGAGGTAGCACGGAGTACACATCTAGATCTCCGTGCTTCTTTGGTGGCACTGACCAGTATAGTCGGGTCCGCTTGGAGGACATCTCGTACCGAACGCATGGTCAAGAACGGGTCCAATGGCAAGCGTTGTTCTTCTTGTGCGTCTTCGATAGCTGCTTTCATCAGCAGAGTTTGTCGGTCGGTCACATACCCGGAGTTTAGGTAATACGGAAGAGAACGGCTGATGGGGGGTAAAACAACCCCATAATTTTAAAATTGTCTCGAAAACTCAACGCAGGAGTTAGGTATTTTTTGCATAGAATGTGTATGCAAATTTTGAAATCAATTGGTCACGCAGTTTTTAAACGGCAGGTTAAAAATCGCAAAAAAAGTGTTTTTTTTAAGCTGAAATCCTAACCCCCCCTTAAGTAACTAACTTTATTCTGAACAATATCTAGTACTATATACTAGTTTTGTTGATCTCGGTAATCACTAGCGATGAAGTGCTTTTTTGGAGAGTTTTAATGCTCAGTCTTCTTTGAAACTTCAACTTTTTTTTATTATATACATAATTTGTTTATTTAGCTCGGCTCAATGCAGTTTCTAAACGGAGCCGTGTGCCCTTTATATATTTCCATGATGTAAACAATAAAGATAAAAGGTTAAGTCGTCGGAAATCTCTAAGCTTGGTCATATGACCCTATTCCACGCTTTTCTAAAATTTCTCGTTGCAATTTCTTGAGTACTATGGCTCTTAATATTGAAAAATATTTTACGCCTTCCAGTCCCTTGCTAATTAAATGTTGTTACAACATAAAAAAGTCAACAATAAAAACAATAAAACGAGTTTTAATGGTTGTCCGGCAGATATCCTGTGAGCGACTAGCCATTGCGCGTAGACACCTGTTTACGAGGCAGAGAAATGTGTTTTCCTGCCAAATACCGTCTTGGCGGGCGTTCATTTCATTACTGGTCACGAGTGTAAACTACCTCAATGATGGTGCTGGCTGTTGATTTTGAGATACCTGACACAACTTTTGCCGCTGACAATGTTACCTGAACAGCTACTACAAATTTAGCAATCGTTTGACATTGGAGATTGTGGATCTGTAAGGAATTCTCTGTGTAATGTTAATATTGCATTATGTTTTGTTCTGCAGTAGGTGTTCGGGTAGGAGGAGATGGGTCGGTAGATTCGGGTTCTCACCACAAAAACACCACTTGAAATACCGAGAAGTAATTCCTAGATGGGCTCTTTTTAATTAATTCCATTTTTTCCAAATGTGTCACGAATCTTTTAATGGCCACGGTACAAGTAAGTGGTTTCAGATCTTGCAGCCGAACATTCATTTTCTCATCGTCCATATACAGGGTGTTTGGTTCAAGATTATGAACCTCTCGAGTGATGATTGACTGTCATATTTGGAGAAAAAACCGTTCTACACATACTATCAAATCTCAAATTTTACAAAGTTATTGAACTTTTTGTGTAAAAAACTGTTCTTATATCTTTCAGTTAATTAGTTTTAATTACCATTAAGTTGTAAAGTGGTTAAAAGTTGGCGTTTTAATGAGGTTTTTGTTAATTTTCTCAAAATAATGAATTATGATTATAGCAATATCTATGATCCAAAAGATGGGTTTTGGGGCGATTCATAATTTGTTCTTCAACATCATATTCCTATCTCTTCTCGTTTATTTGTAATTTCTTTTCAAAACTTTTCCTGTAATCAACTTGCAAGTGTTTAAAAGACTCTATTCTGAAAAATATGCTTAATATCGTTATTTCCAAGGCTTCATTGGAAAGCTGAGAAAGTTTCCTATCGATGTATGTACAAATATTCTTTAGTTACGTGTACTGAATTACTTTTTACTAGTAAAATATCTCAAAATTAGCGTTTTTGGAGAGTTTTGTAATTATTCTAATTATTGTTTAACTAATCTTATCGTTCCTAATGTTCATTTGGTGTCCCTTAACATTCATAACTTGTTGTTTGACACTTTATTCCTATCGCTTTTCATTTCGTTGCAATTTAATAGTTAACACAGCATGACCTCACCACCAATGTGGTGGATTCGAAATCGTTGTTTTTGCATATGAAGCGAGGTGATAAAACAGATTTTGCTTCGAAATTAAAAGAGATAATTGAATGAAGTCAAAAAAAGAATTGTAGAACTTGCTGAGATACATTATTTCGATGATAATAATGGTGATGTTTATTATTTACTTTTTTAAGTAAATTAACGAAAATGCTAAAAATAGCATAAACTTTAAACTAATTTACTTCTAAAAGAATACTAAATGCACTTAACTGAAAGGTATTAATACATCTTCCACTGCAATTTTTTTCTGGCTTTCGAATGAAAATAAGAAAAGGTACAATAAGTGCCATACTTTTTCAATAAGAGCTAGTATTAGTGAAAATGAGTTAAAAATATCAAAGTTCAATAACGCAAACACATGAAAACAAGAAAAGATAAGTGTATCATGTCAAAGAACAAATTATGCAGCTGTTCAAGACTAACAATCTGAATTATTAAAATGGTGATGTTAACTAATAAGATTTTCGTGAAATGAACGAAAAATCGATCAAAATTGTTGAATTTTCAATAAATTACTGTGAAAAGGTTACTTAACCTAATTAACTGAAACATGTGAGGACATCATTCAATGGAAAATTTTATCACCTATTCAATGAATCTAAAAGAATTGTAATACAAAGTATACTTTTTGAGTTAGAGTTATTTTAAGACAACCAAGTTTTTAACACAAAAAGTTCAATAACTTAGCAACGGTTGAGATTTGATGGTATGTGTAGGACGATTTTTTCTCCAAACAAGACAGCTAATCATCTCTCGAGTGGTTCTTAACCATGAACCAAACACCCTGCATATGAAGATCTTGATTATAGCGTTGTCACATACCATCACGAATTATAAGTTGTGCAAGATGATTGGTTTCGATTTGACGAACTTGTTGAACGCTCTTGATGCCTGACAGGGTAGAACTCGCTAAAGGTGACTTCCGTGTACCTAACGTCCATATTCACCTTCAGCTAATGTTTCACATCACGAATACTCGGTCGTATGCGAAAAGACCGGAACCTAATAGCCCCCGTATTTGCTCGGAGCACCACTACTTGCTCCTGCAACTCACTCATCTCGATAGATCACCATCACTTCGTACTGGTTCGGGCAGAAGCAGAAAGCACACTGAGCATCGTGATCGTTGTCATTGGTGGTTTACAATAGCAATATTCATCAAAATTTTCTAATTATTTTTGACGTAGGACTACGTCTTTGTTTTCGATATAGGGGTGCACGTTGCAAATTCTACAAAAATGGTATGTAACGAAAAGTCCAATTTTAAACGCATATAATTCAGCCATCTCACGATAAATTTTCAAATTTTTTGCGCATGTCGCCCCGAAATACTTCTAAGAATAGATTCCGATAGATAAACCCAAGGATTTTTGATATCATGGCATTAAAAATTAAAATAATGAGCAACCTAGTCAAAATATCGCGCATTTACACACAGAAGATAGCGCTTCCTTAGTCCAGCACAACAAATTTGTGTACCTAGCGCGCTACGCTTCTATGAATGACCTCATCATCGACTATTTAAACGGACGGATTTCGCCAGAGCAACTCAGTTGCCTGTTGAGCGGCAGACGAAGCAGGTCCGTTACACTGCCTGTGGAGGTACGCTACCCAGTGAATGCGACTGTGCTTGCCGTTCAAACACTATGCTATCTTTTGTGTTGTGCTCGTTTCCAGCACACTTTTATGTATAATTATTCGTACACAAAATAGTTTGTACATGCGAGCTCCATTTGCAAACACGGTTAACATAGTGTCGTGGTATTAGTTGTCTCTTTCGCTCTACCCATCATCATCAGCGTTGATTCATTTTGCGCTTGGGTTTAATGTTTGAGGCGAATGTGTAGGTAGGTAGATCTAATTTGTTACTAAATTGCACAACGAAAGTTTATTATTTACGTTCGATCAATTCATTGATTCATTTCCCCTTCACATGATTCATTTTCACTCAGCCTATAGTATTTTGATTCTACTAATAGGTACATACTACAAAGCCTATTTATGAATGAATACACTGCCACTTGAAAAACCGTTGCAAAAACGTATATTGTCCATATATAAAATTGTTTTCGATTCTTGTATATTTCTCGCTTTTTTTTTGAAAAGGGCCAATAAACAAAATTTGGGATTTTCGTTTTATTTCATATTCAGGATCTCTATTCGAAGTATTATCACCTGTAAAAACCCAAATGCCATAAAAAAATAATTGAAAAACATATGGCTATGTTGAATAAAAGGCCGATATTTGTTTGGTGTGCGATAATATATTGGTCGTTTACTCGAGGAAACGGCCAATAAACATATTTGTTTTGCTTTGGTTTTTTGGCCCTTTACTTTTTTCGTTTGAAAATGACTTAAACACAATCATACATCATTTCTTATAATCGAGTGGTTTATTATAAAACAGGAGAAAGCATTTTTCTTAGTATTCTCTTTTTACAAATCTCAAATCATCGAAGAAATAGGCAAAATATAAAAACGACAATGCATTCAACTACCCAGCTAATTGTATTAACGCTTAAAACACATTGAGTGTGTCCATAACTCTTTTTGAGACGTAATAAAATTAGTTTAATAAAAGGCCAAAAGTAAACGGCCAAAAAGCTAAACGATTGAAGTAAAAGGCCAATAAACTTTTTGATCGAAATCTATCGAGTTTAATATCCAGTAAGCAATGTATGCTGGTCAAATACATAAAAAACCGTACAAGGTGTAAATTGCTTGAATATCTTGATTGATAATCAAATTTGGACAAATCAGTAGAACTAGAACTTTTCTTGATCCTGTTTGTCTAATTTAATAATACTTTAATCAAATGCGCGTGAAATGATGCTACGAACATTACAACATTAATCAAAGTATAGAACAAACTACAACGAATGTGTGCATTGTTTTGAAAAAATTCGCCTTCGTTTTCAAATAGCAGATTGAAATATATTAGCAAAATTTCAAACCCATTTTACTCGATTCAGTCATTTTGTTTATTGGCCCTTTTCAAAGCAAAGGCGTGATTTATAGTTTCAATATATGATAGCGAATGCAGTGATATTTGTATGCGTACTTTAGGAAAGTTACAATAATGGCATTTTCTTCACTGGTCCGGGTTTTTTACCACACACAATCGAAAAGTTTTTACAAGCTAATCTTATGCTATAAAGATTTAGTTCCAGATATTAGTTCGGTCACAGTTTTCTGTCTTCTTTCTTCAGATCGTCTTAAATAAGTTTAGTCGGATTGGATCACCTACTACAAATGAAATGACCTGATAACCAAGAAGGTTTGGTTCAATAAGTAGTATTCGATATTGATGATTAAACCATACGTAAGAAATATATTTGATCTATTATTACTATAAATGTACTAAGAAAATAAATATTTTACATTAAGTAGTATAGTCCTACGTCTACAGCTCGTGCAACCCCATAGAGCTGCCCCTTGTAGTTTTTCTAAACTAAACGAGATACAGATGAGCTAGAAGTCATCGAAAAACAAGTTTTGTCAAGAAGAATTGTAGGCCAACATCTGCAATTTTCCAGGATCCCTACATATATTGTATGTGTAGTGTAGACTAGACTAGACATTCTGTACTTTGAAGCAAATAAAAATGAGTTTCCAAACCGATTTTATGGCCTTTGTAGTTGGTTACACTTCGATTGTCGGACCCTGTACTGATGGAATCCTTGTTATTTTTTGTGTTATATTAATTATAAATTTGTTTCAAAAAGTCGTTATCAAAAACACATTCTGTAACAATTTTGTTATTTCTTTATGAACTGCCGCACTTCAACAGATACAGATACAGATTAAGTTAACTGACTTATTGCGATTGTACATCATGGTTTCATTTTGTTCAAGCACCATTGACAATGGAGATTTATCTCGAATCCCATTGACATTGAGATTGAACAAAACTTCACCAGGAGTCTTCAGTACATCCAAACGATAATCAACCCACAAATCTCGACTCGTATCTAGCACACTCAATGAAAAACAACGACTACGTACATAACAAGATCAAAGATATCAAATTGGAATCGCAATATGCAGCTCCATGAAAACTATTGAATTCCCCTCAATTGCTATCACGTGCGGGGGAGGGGCAGAATATTTATACAACTTTTATCTTCATATTTTTTTTTGCTACTCGCTCTGAACACGGAACATATCGCATCACAGCACAATCATAATGGCGATCCTATCCCTTCCACCGTGCCTGCCCCAACTCACCTGTACGTGATGAAAGCGAACGCCAGCCCCACCAGACTGACGGAGCTTCCCAGTACGACTCCGAGTGCTATCAGTCCACCCTGGGAGCCCCAGGTCGTGCTCAGCGTTCCGTACGATACATTCGCGGCCGGTGGAAATCCGTGGATGTGGCTGGTGTACAGCGTTTCCATGCTGTTGTTGCTGTTGATGATGGTGATGATGATGATGCTGATGCTGATATGTGTGGCCGTATCCTGAATGCGCCGCACGCGTGCTCCTGTGCGAGGAAGGAGAAGGAAAGAAGATAAACAATGCGCGATAATGAATGACAAATTAACTGATTTACATCAGGATGCTTTGTTTTATCTAGTTTGCTGTGTTTTATTTTTGTTCCTGCACGCTTCCGTGCTGGGTAATTGCTGTCAGTAGTTGTGCGGTATCGCGTTGAATTATGCAGTTTCACAGTGGGAAAAAGGGATGGTGAGGATCAAAAATGGGTAACTTTGGCAATTGTGTCCAACCGACCACGGCGATGACTATTTGATACAATTTAAACTAGGTTCAAAGTGTGCTACTAGTAGTAGCCTACTACACTAAAATGGGGACTTTGAGGTTCTGTCCGTACTGTGGCATCCTGTTTGCTACCGGACGTTGACGAGTTCGTGACCGGACAAATCATCGGGGAATGTGAAGTTTAATTGAGTTTCGCTGAATTGGGCTTTGTTTGGAATTAGAAACCTACGCGTTATTGCCGTGCTGCTCGGTATTCCGATAGAGTAGAGCACTCGGGAAACTTGTTTATTAAATTATTGAGTTGGAAATTGTTTTAAAACGGAGTCGAAAAAAGGAACACTTGTTTCGAGTGCGCTATTATTACACTCTGCGTGAAATGTTGATAGCCATGTTAAGTCTTGGTACTACATCCCGTTCTAGAGCGTAACCTTATGTTATGACAGTTGTCGTAGCTAATTTTAAGTGTACGATCTTACGGGACCACCACTTTACTCTCTATGCCATCAAACTAGGGCGAAATGTTGATACAAGTGGAAAATTTACGCTACTCATAAAATTGCCATTTACCGTCGTATCACTAAAATGTTGCCTCTTTTACCATGCGGAACCTCAGCAGGAGCGGGCATAGTTGAACATCCTTGTTCCATCATGTGGCACAGTTTTATTGCGTTTCAAGCCAAACAATGTCTACTTTACCAGGAGTACCGGAAGCAAACACTTTTGAATTCTTGGGGGAAGCTTTCAGAACAAGCCCATCTCTATGGTTCGCGAATCAGCACCCACCCCGCTCCATCATTTCATCATCTCCATCATCCGTCATCACCGTTCAACCATCAGCGTATGCTCCTTGACATAAAAGTGGATGGCTCAAGACGCAAGCGAGAGACAATACCATACCAAATGGCGAGAGGAGTATGTGCTTCTGTGGAAAAGCGCTTTCCGAGGAATAAAAAAAGAAAGCGCTCCACTCGAAAGTCGTCAAGAGTGAAAACCCAACCAGCTCCTCTGGCGTCGTTGACGGAACAAATGGATTTATCTTGTTGTTATGGTTTTGTGCAATCGCTTGAAATTTTCCGCATCGCATTCTCTCTTACATACTTACGTATGTACACACCTACCCAGCCTCAGAAGGTTCGTTCACTCCGTATTTCACACCCTTTTTCACGCCGCACCGGTTCGGTCGGGGGGTGGAACGGCGATGATGACTTTGAGCGATGTTGTCGGCAATATATGTGTACAATGTAGTGTGATTTACTGAATGGATTTTTTGTTCACTTTTATCTGCTTGAATGCAGTAATCCCAGCTTGCCACCAGTCACTCCTCTTGACGCCCGCCACGTCAGTGCAGTTCCATCCCGAGCTTTGTCAAGCTGGCTCAAAGTATCCTTTTGTTGCGGAAACTGTACTACTACTGCTGGCACTTGTTGTGGAGTACCGATTGGCGAAACATGGCTTGGAAAAGACAATAAAAACTATTGCATAGTGCACCGCAGTCACTGGTGGTTTCAGGTATGCTGATAAGGGGACACGTGTCCTATAGTTTGTTTTGAACGTGGATTTTTATGTTATCGAATTTGCATGTTAATTGAACTTTTTAACATGTTCTGAAATTGTTACAGATTTTGAGAATCAATTCACACCTCAAAAATGAAGTGTTGCCTACAAGACATGACGACGATTTCCTTGAAAATGCTGATGGTTTTATCCAGAGGCGTAGTAGCGGGTCAGGGGTTTATCCGTTCAGAAATTCATGAAAACAAGATCACGATTTCGTGAACCGAAGGATTTCCGAAAACCGTGACCAAGTTCCTGAAATTATGAATAATTAATCTCGTATTCATGAAACTATTTGTGTTACCAAGAGCTTTTTCGCGATTTTTGTGATTTCTCATCAAGTTACCGTTATATTTTATTCATGAGTTTGCTATCGTATTTTCGTAATTTCTATTTCCTGGTATTTTAGCCTTGAGTAGTGATTCATGCTCATGATTTCAGGATACTAGTCACGATTTTTGTGTTAGTAATATGATTTATATTCATGATTTCAAGATCTTTGTCAAGATTTTCATAATTTCTATTCACGTTACCGTGATATTTTAGTCACTAGTAGAGTCATTTATGTTTATGAATTCAGGATCTTAGTCACGATTTTTGATATTTTAATCACGAGTAATGTGTTTTGTATTCATGATTTCAGGATCTTAGTCATGATTTTCGTAATTTTTATTCACGTAATCGTGATATTTCAGTCACAAGTAGAGTGATTTATGTTCTTCATTTTTGGATCTTAGTCACGATTTTCGTAATTTATCATATTTTATTCCAGAGCTTACTATCGAATTTGACACGTGGGATGATGGGACTGATATTGATGACATCAGTAGTTTTATTATGTTCCTAATTTCTCTTTGTCTTATCGCGATCTGTTTTTTTTTTGGTTATTTTCGGTTTTTGTACCGTAAACCGGGGTGACTTTGATCATCGGGGTGACTGATCACTCGAAACTTTTTTCGCAGATCCCTTATTAAACCAGAATAGTCTACCGAATCAATTTAATTTGAAATGATTTTTACACTAAACTTATAAAATACTGATGTATTATACTTTTTGAGTATATTATTCGGTTTTTGGGTACAAAACCTCCAAAAAACCGAAATTTGACTTTAACTTATTTTTACGAAACTTCGTAAAGTGTCTATTTTTTATAAAACAAATAAATCTCAGATTTGAGCAAGAGTAATAAATTACAAGTTTTTATTTTCCTTTAGAGTGGGATGTGCCAAATTTACTTTTAAGAGTTAGTTTATTTTAAATAATTTTTTTGTGAAACTAGTTGGCAATTATTTCAAATTATTTTAAGCTAAAATTCGCAACATTTTTATTGTTCAATATTCTAAGTGTTAAAATGGATGAAATTTTTTGTACATTGATAAAGCACTAAAATTAAACAATTTTAGCAGTTTTCAGAATCTTTTATTCTAGTTGGACACAAATTTTACGAATTTTGGTTACTTGAATTTTACAGTAAATTGAAATACTTTGGATGATACCAATTAACTTCTATTTAACGATTAACGATTTCCAGAATTAGTTTAAACGAACATTTGAATGAAAAACATTGACATCAATAACATAGTGTGGGTGAACATGCAGGTTATCAAAGTCACCCCGGAATACGAAAACGGACTTCAACTCGAAATCATTTTTGGAAAAATAACTGTTAGCGGACAATTTTAAGTAAATCCAATCTTGTTCTCCACACATCAGTACATGGTTTAAAAATATTAAACTTGAAAAAAACGTGTTGTGTCTAAAAATATGTAATGGTTAATGCGAAAAGTGATCAATGTCACCCCGGTTTACGGTACTCGTAGTATCCCGACAGTATAAACAGGAACATAAATGTGTGATTAATAAACCGGATCCGGTTGCATGAACTACATCACGAACACGATTTGTGGCTCTATCATGTATTTTTGGTGCTCAGCGCTATTTTATTTTTCTGTCGAGACATCACACTGAACCTAATCAAATGAATAACGATGTTCTATATCCTAATAGATTTCTTATATCTACTTACTCGAGCCTCTAGCTGGTCTCTAGCAACTTGACATATATGGCATTTATGGAATAGTGGAACAAAAATGATTCTACCAATAATACTCTAGATTTTGTGAAATAGTTCCTGTGAAAATTTGATGGCCATGTAGCATGAAATAGAAATTTATTAGGGATATCTTCTAAATATCACTAGCACACAAGATAGATCCTAAGTCAAGTACTAGGATTCATGAACTAGTTCACGAACTTATGAATAATATTTCATGATTTTGTGAAATATTTTATGTGCGCGAATGGTCGAAACTATTGTACTAGGAATCATGAAACAGTTCACGAATACATGAAAAATATTTTAAGATTTTGCAAACTATTTCACGAGCGCGAATGGTAAGTCGTGACTTTAAGTTCATGAATGCATGAATTTAGTAAAGCATTTGATCGCATTGACATCCCAATGTTACTTTATAAATTGACAACAATCGGCATTGAGCCTCGGCTACTTACAAATAATTAAATTTAAAGGAAAGCAATCTAATCTAATTAAAGTCACCTCAGGAGTTCCACAAGGCTCTCATTTAGGCCCTCTATTGTTTATTTTATACGTGAACGGTATCTCCTTCATTCTCAAAAAACTGAAAATACCAATTTATACGGACGATATGAAACTTTATTTGGAGGTAAGAAATGCCGAGGATATTAATACATTTCAAAACGAAATACAAATTTTCCACATGTGTTGTCAAAAAAGCCTCTTACAACTGAACGTGAAAAAATGTAATTCAATAACCTTTAGTCGAAAACGACAAAGGAGTTATATTAGATTCAAAGTTAAATTTTAATGATGATGTCTATTTATAATCACTATTGCGACTCAATTGATTTTACGATGTCTAAACTGGAACTAAAACAATATTTTATGCACAAAAGAAATTCTAACGCATAAGAGGATGATTCTGTTAAAGCCGAAATTTCTTCATTTATACTAAATTCACGAAATATACACATTAGTAATTAAAGAAATCTGTAGTCTACAACGATTGACGAAATAAATAAATAGATAAATATTCCATGATTTCGTGAACTATTTTACAAGCACGAATGGTAAATCGTGTCTATTATACTAGGAATCATATACCAGTTCACGAACATATGACTAATTTTGAATGATTTCGTGAAATATTTCACGAAAGCGAATGGTAAATGAACCAGTTCACGAATACATGAATAATATTTTATGATTTCGTGAACTATTTCTCGAGCACGGATATTGGATCGTGACCAATATATTAAGAATCATGAATCAGTTCACGAAGGTTGTATGGATTCAGGAATAAAATTACGAGTTTCATGTAATAGTTCACGAGAAAGTATCCAGACTTTTGATTTTGTGAACCAATGTTCCTAAATTTATGAATGACATTATAAGTTAATTTTTGGTTTTAGGAATAATGTTCTTAAAGTTGTGTACTAATTCACGTACAGAAAATCGATTTAGTAATAACATGGCGAAAAAAATGACTTAAGTTCACAAAATAAAAACAAATATTTCCACTAATAAAAGCATTACGCTGGCGTTACTGAAGGGAAATTGAAACATAATTTCAGATGCCATGATTTTTGTTCATGGTCCTGTTTTCGTAATGTAAAAACGTGGCTGATGCAGAATTCATGGCACTTTATTCACGATTTTGGGAACAATTTTTTTCCGTGTACATTGAGTAGATGAGGACAAAGCAGAAAGTTAAATGGCTGACTTGTGTCGTGACAAAACTGGGAGCTAATCGGTTCTCGAAACGGACTTCGGTACCGAGAAAAATCCCGCCGCCGCGGAACTCTCAGTCGGAGTAGGGTATTTTCACCGTCTAGGAGCTACGTGGCTCAAGGAAACGGGTATCAGTTTCGGGAAAAATTTCGCTGGCGGGGAACTCTCAGTCGGATTAAGGTGAGTTTACCGCCGGGGATTATCCGAGTAGATCGCGACAGAGCTGAGAACTAAATTGCTCACGGAAACCGGAGCTAAATGGCTCATGGTATCATGAGCTAAATCGATCACTACACAGTGGTCAAAATGAGCAATTTCATGCGTTTAATTATTTTGCGCCTAAATCATAAGGTTTTAAGATTTGGTGACTTAGGACAAGTTTTTGGAGTTATTAAGACAGATTTTCAGAAGTAGATGACCATGTTCCAAAATAAAATGTAAAAGCATTTTTGAAATGTAACTTTTTACTGAAAGGAGATAGACAGTTTGAGTCTTCGGCAATTGCAGACAATGTTATTTTTAGTAATTTAACAGAAGATACTAACTCTCTATCTACAGCCGTTTCGTTGTTATACGAAGTTTTCCAATGAACCCCATAAAAATCAGTTTATTTAAAATAACTTTTGTCGTATTTATTTCTCTACAACAATGTTCTTCACAATGTTTTAGATATTGTAAAAACCCATAACATTGTTGAATAATTTAAGACGATCCGATGTTTATAGAAAGAGTTAGAGCTGTTTCTTTGATTAAAAATGTCATATTTCTTAAAAAGTTTTCTAAAAAAGTTGAAAGTACAAACAATCTACTACAAAGTCCTAAAGGAGTGATTAGTATCTGTTAGTATCCAAGAATGTTATAAAATAATGAAACGGCGAGCATTTGAGTTTTTTCTCCAGCGTTATCTGGCTTCATTATATTCAATCATTTTATATGTACTGTATTCAAAATTACTTTAGTCATTATAATCACTTAATGAGTTATTGTAAAAGTAATACCATAACAAAAAGAGCTCGTAGTTCCATTGGAAATTGTGTGAAGAAGTACTTACAAAATGTTGAAATAATTGGTCCAGTAGATTCTGAGTTATGATGCACACCTATTTTCTTAAAGTCTCCTCCACTGATTTACTCTCAATTATTTTCAATATTTTGCCACGAAAATTAGAGAAATTAAGTTCAAATGTTGTATTATTATATGGAAATTGACTAACGCTTTATGTATCATCAAAATCTATTAAAAGCAATTTTCACCGAATGAACCTAATCTCTTACCCCCTTCGTCGATATTTACATGAATATTTGCTTGGTATATTGTAAACCATGCATAAATGCAAAATTGAAGTAAAGCAACTTAGATATTCATTGTTCATCGGATGCTTCTATTCTATTTGATCTATGTATTACTGACAATAAATTTTATGTTAGGCATTCCAGTATGCTTTCAGTTTTTCAAGCATTTTCATGTCGCCGTTTATTAGTTAGCGATTTTGTTTGTCGTCGAAGTTGGTAAACGTAAGTTGTTGCAATTTTCGAGTAAAACCGAGGACGATCCAAATAAAAATTTACATAACAACGCAGACGAAGTTCATCGAAAGAGGATAAGATAACTAGATCATCAACATTCTATTGTAGACCTTTGCTACTTTCCCATTATTTAAGATTGAATAGAATATAAACGCCGTTAGAACTCAAATACTCGACGTTTCATTTGTACGCAACATTCTTGGATACCAACGGATACTAACCATTTCTTCATGGCTTTGCAGTAGGTTAATAGTACTTTCAAGATAATACAATATCTCCTGCATATTTTTACAACTTTTTTAGAAAACTGGCCAAGAAATATGACATTTTTAATCAAAGAAACATCTCTAACTCTTTATATAAGCATCGGAACGTCTTAAAATGTTCAACAAAGCTGTGGCGTTTTGCAATATCTAAAACATTGCAGAGAACATTGTTTTAGAGAAATGAATACGACAAAAGTTATTATAAAAAAGAAACAGATTATTAAAGGGTGCTAACGAAAATATTACAACGAATCGGCTGTAGATAGAGAGTTAGTATCTTCAGTTAAATTACTTAAAATAACATTCTCTAAAACTTTGCTGAAGACTCAAACCGTCTCTTTTCAGTAAAAAGTTATATTTCAGAAATGCCTTTACCACCAAAACTCAAAACCCTATAGTTTAGCCACAAAATAATTAAAGGCATGAATTTGCTCATTTTGACCATTGTGCACTGAGACGAAAGCTAATTTACTCACAAAAACGGGATGTAAACGGCTCACAGAACCAGAACTAAATGCCTTGCAGAAACTTACCATTGGGTAATGTCCGAGTGGAGTGCGGGGCTAAATGGCTCAAGTACGCAGAGGATCGTATTAGATGCAGAGAGTGACGGATAGCAAGAGGAATGTCTGGAACTAAATGGATTAAAGGTTGAGCCATTTCATGGATCAAGCGAGGCTCAGTGTATCAGAAAGCTTCAGGCGTCGCGATCGCCAAAATTAACGGCGTCTTCGTGTGCAGTAGTTACACACCTACAAGGTGGATAATAGAGCAGTTCAGACTAATGTTGGAACAGTTAACCGAGCAATTAAACCGCCGAAAATCGGTAGTCATTGGTGGTGACTTTAATACCCGGGCTGTGAAGTGGGACAGTAGAGTAACCAACACAATAGAATATATCCTGCAGGAAGCACTATTGAAGTTAGACGTATGACTGTGCAATGAAAGTTGCGTTAGCACATTTCTGAGAAACGGAAGGGAGTGATGATGTACATGGACTGAAGAAGTATGCCCTTAGCGACCACCAGGCAATTCGGTACCACATCGGCCAATGAACGATGCTACAGCGCGGCAAAGGACGACCGGCGAGCGAAAGTGGAAGATCTCTTCGTTGAGGCACCTCGGTCTAAAAAGGATTGTGACGCCACAATGTCGTCGTGAAAACAGTAGCCACGCAGTACGCTGCGTCCAGCCTCCGCTCCGGATGGTATACCCGAACATCGTCAGGATGGTGCTGCAGAAGTGTTCAGATGATTGCAACTACTCCAAAATGTGGTAGGTACAGAAGCTGGTGATACTACTAAAGCCAGTGAAATCACTGGGTGATCCCGCCTCGTATAGGCCTGTATGTCTGCTGGATGTACTCAGGAAACACGGAAAACTAATCAACGACCGGTTGAGCTTCAACAACCACATCGATTACGCCTGCGAAAGGTCGACGAAGGCAACGAACGCGATAGCGAGGATCATGCCAAACGTCGGTGGTCCGAGAAACAGCGTGAGATGTCTGATACCTAGTTTTTCGTCATCGAAATTGTGATATAAGGTTCCAGCCTGTGGTGCAGCGTTGAAAACTTAGCTGAACCGCGAAAAGCTGTACAGGACATTCCGGCTGATGGTCCTACGAGTCGCGAGTGCGTACAGAACAATATCATCCGAGGCAGTATGTGTTATCCCTGGGATGATCGCCATCTGCATAACCCTGGCGGAGAAACACCAGAAACATGAGGAAGATGGTGAGAATCGATTTAATGCCAAGGTGACTGCAGGAATGGGACTATACGGAAAAGAAAGACTGGCTGACTACCGGCTCATCCTAAATTTGTTGACGAGTTTATATAGAAAGCACGTAGAGGCTTCTGTCGGGCCATGACAGCATCAGGAAGCATCTTCATCGGTGTGCCTGGAGTGTGAAAACATCGAGGAGACACTGGAGTTTTGTGGTCTTCAAATTTCCGAGGTTTGAAGCGATACGCAGGGAGACGCTTGAAACGAAAGGGCGGAATAATGTTGCCCACAAAATAATAAGTGGCGTAATGACGTGGAACGCGGTTAACAGAGCAGTGATGCAGATCATGACTGCCTTACAGCGGAAATGGCGTGACGAACAGCGAGCAACAGTTTCAAGAGAGCAATCACCGCCGGGAAACTCTGCCGAAGTAGACTAGATGTACCGCTCGGGTTTAATCGAGTAGACCACGCCAGAGTACCAGGTATGGGTCGTCGGGCCCTTGCGAACCGGATGCCACGCAATCGCTGGACTGATTACGGCACCCTACCGGTAAACCCGATATATATGTATAGCTAATACAGAAGAAGAAGGTGTTGGGAGAACTTTTTCCGCCGGGAACTCTCCGTCAGCGTAAGCAAGAACCACTGTCGGGGACTAGACTGAGTATATCGCAACGAGACACCATTAGGTACCAGGTCGGAGCACCAGCGAACCGAACTCCTTGCTCCAACGAAATCACCTGACTGACCTCGAAACCTGGCTGGTTAGCTCGGTTTTATGAGAACTTTTCTCGTCGGGGAATTCTCCGTCGAAGTAAGCTAGGTCCATCGTCGGGGACTAGACCGAGTAGTTCGCGAACAAGTCGAGAGCTCAACAAGAAAGTGGTGCTAAATGGCGCCGAATATGACATGAAAAACCTCTCCCCGATGTAATGCAGTGAGGTAGTGCCGGGGAGGAATCAGGTTCCGTGCAAGAGTAGTTGTTTTAGCTGCCCACACCCGTTTCCTGAGTTGTTGGTTTTTCATACATTTTGTTCCTGTTCAGGGTGCTTTTTTTCAGCACTCTAAAAATATATATACATACATACATACGCACATAGTGAAAAGGGGAGCAGAAGAGGAAAGTAGAACCCTTGGCTCGTCAAAGGGAGAAGCCGTGCTCATCAAAGCCAATGACGCGACGACGTATACAGCGCTGCTCAAGAAGATCAGAGAGGACCCGGAGCTGAAGGACTTGAGGGAACACGTGGTAAGAGTCAGGCGTAACCAAAAAGGTGAAAAACTACTCGAGCTGAAGAAGAATTCCACGACTAGCAGCTCGGCCTTGCAGGAGACTATTACCAAACCAAAGAAAATGCAGAAGTTAAAGCCTTAAACCCGGAGATGGTTATTGTGTGCAAGGACCTTGATGAAATAACGACGGAAGACGAGCTGAGAGGAGCACTGAAGCAGCAGTGTAACCTAGGCGAGGTGCACATGACATTCTGGTTAAGGAAGGGATACAGAGGAACACAGACAGCGATGATTCGTTTATCGGTAACCGCTGCAGAAAAGGCAATGGAGGTAGTTACGGTTGGATGGTAGAGATGTCTACTGAGAGCCGCCCCACGAGTAAATAAACAAGCGGAGAAATGTTTCAAGTGCTTGGATTCGGACATTTAGCAGTGCCCGGACAGATCCTGAACGTGCTGGAAATGCTGGGAGACGGGTCATCTTGCGAGATACTGCACGCAGAGACCGAAGTGTTTTATTTGCACCCCAGCGGACGGAAACGACCACCAGACGGATGGCTTTAAATGCCCTGTCTACAAGAAGGCGACTACAGGTCAACGGTAATAGAGATAACCCAGATAAACCTGAATCACTGTGACACTGCACAGCAACTGTTGTGGCAGTCTACAACAGAAACAATGTGTGATATCGCTTGGATTACAGAGTCGTATCAAGTCCCCCCTGATAACGCTAACTGAGTGGCGGATAGATCAGGAACGGCTGTGATACAAGTTATGGGCAGATTCCCCATGTAACCCGTCAGGGTAACAATTTAGCACTGGGTGGAAATATACCCTTTCGTGCGTACTCTCTCCGTAGAGTGTATTGTTTACGAAAATTTATGCTCACCGCTGTTTCGATACCGTTCACTTTTTCTTGTAAATTTTTGTATAGTTTCGCGTTTGTGAACGGTTTTGTGCGTACAGATAGGCGTAGAAAATTTTGTTAAACATTTGTCAATAACTAACATAGGGCTTAGGTAGGTTACCGCGCTCCTCTTGCTGTTATATTGGTTGCTGTTTATGCTGCAAAGGAGATGACAGTTATGCGGCGGTGCGGTTTTGTGGTGATGGTGTTTATTTTGGTGGAGTGGAAAAGGCGATCGAGATAAGCCAGAAAGTGACGAACTACGAAATTAAACAGACGTCCGTGAAGAAGTTTTTTCGGGACAGTTTCCCGCCACGTTTAACCAGTGAGGTGAAGTGCGCGCGTGTGACAGATAAAAACCTGTCGAAAAGTGCCGGCTCGTGGTTCGGGCACAGTAGTAAGTGTGGTGCTGGATCGCCGTCGGGGGAAGCTAATTACCAAGGAGCTTTCGCTTCCCCGGCTAACCGCAAAGGATCCAGACGCACCAATCCGCCCTCGCTGGGAAGGATAAGTCGAACGAGCCTTGCTCTCCTTCCCAGCTAATAGCAAAGGAGGGCGAAGCAGGGTGGATAGCGGCTCCCCCTGGGAAGAACACTGCGGTGTCTTCCGGGATTCTTTGCGGGGAGCAAAGAATCCGGTGATTCGTCACCACCGTCGCTAGGGAGGTTCCGACAAAGGAGCAAAGCTCACCTCCCTAGCTAATTGTTAAGGACCGCTGCCGGAGCAGCCAACGTAAACAAGGAGAACTCGGCCGTTGCTGTCCCGGCCGGTCGGAGGAAACCGCCCGCCTATCCGCCCGCAGCAGCAGTGTACAGTGAAGGGAGAGTAGGTGAAAATAAAACACGGTAAAATTTATTTGTTTTTCCTTTTGTTTGTTGTGTTACGAAAATCCGAAATTCTGTAGAGGCACCTAGGCCGCCCTGAAAAGAAGGGTTCGCTGGGCAAACAAGAACCCGAGTAGTGGGCAAACCCCTACTTACACCCATTCAAGAAGTAGTCGAACGCTCATACGAGGGCTTCGTGATCGCCAAAATCAACGGCGCTGTAACGCTCCTCCAAGGTGGACAGTAGAACAGTTCAACCTTATGCTGCAGCAGTTAACCGAGCAGTTGATCGATCGGAAGCCGGTAGTTATTGGTGGTGACTTCAACGCTTGGGCTGTGGATTGGGTAGTAGGGTAACCAACACACGAGGGTGTATCATGCAGGAAGTTCTAGCGAAATTAGACGTACGATTGTGCAATAAGGGTTCTTTTGACACATTTCGGAAAAACGGGAGGGAGTCTATCATCGATATCACATTCTGTAGTCCTTCATTGATGGCGAACAGGGGCGAACAGAATGAGGGTTCCCGACTATCTATGCCAAAACCTGAAGAGCTACTTCCAGAGCAGTGTGCTGCTGTACGAGACAAGCGAAGAGCAGAAGTCAATGCGAGTCACATCGGGCGTTCCTCAGGGCTCCATTCTAGATCCAACACTTTGGAACGGGATGTACGATGGGGTCCTAACACTGCGGATGCCCGGAAAAGTAAAAATCGTGGGTTTCGCGGACGATGTGTCACTAACGGTGATGGGTGAGACACTTGAAGAAGTGGAGGTCTCGGTGATGGAGACAATAGACGCGATTAAGAGCTGGATGAAGCTGTAAATAGCTCACCACAAGACGGAAGTGTTGCAAAGCGATGCAGGGGATACAGATCGCCGTGGGAGGGCAAGTGATTGCATCGAAGCGTGCAATTGGGAGTGATAATCGACTACCGGTTGAGCTTCAACAATCACGTCGTCTACGCGAAAAGTCGGCGAAAGCAACGAACGCAATAGCGAGGATCATGCCAAACACCGGCGGTCCGAGGAGCAGCACGAGACGTCTGCTATCTACTATTTCGTCATCGATACTCCGATATGGGATTCCTGCCTGGGGTGCTGCGCTGAAAACCAAGCAGAACCGTGAAAAGCTGAACAGGACATTCCGGCTGATGGCCGTACGAGTCCCGAGTGCGTACAGAACAATATCGTCGGAGGTGGTATGCGTAATTGCCGGGATGATCCCTATCTGCATCACTCTGGCTGAGGATGTGGAATGCTACCAGCGAAGAAAGGCACGAACTGCAAAGGCACTGGTCCAAGCGGACTCGTTGGCTAAGTAGCAGCAAGAGTGGGACAACGTGGAGCGAGAAACGTGGACCCTCCGACTCATCCTAAATTTGTCAACTTGGGTACATAGGAAGCATAGAAAGGTGAACTTCCATTTGACGCAGTTTTGTTCGGGAATGGATGCTTCCGGAAGTACCTGCATCGGTTTGGGCATACTTCGTCACCCCTTTGCCTGGAGTTTGTAAACGTGCAAGAGACACCGGGACACGTGGTATTTGAATTCCCTAGGTTCGAAGAAGTTCGTAGGGGTATGATTGGTGTGACAGTGGACAATATCGTCGAAGAGATGTACCACGACAGTCAACAGAGTGGGTACGAGTATACTCTCCGAGCTGCAGAGGAAGTGGCGAAGGGACCGACAAAGTAGCGCCATTGGCTAGAACGCCGCCGGGAAACCACAAATCTTGTTTTGGGAGAAATTCCGCCGTTTGGGTCGTCGGGGCGCCAGTGAACCGCACCGCACCGGGTGGCTCGTGGATCAGACTGAGTAGATCGCGTCGAATAGCTAACAGTGGGTCGTTGGGGCTGCAGTGAACCGCTGCACCGGGAATTGCTAAACAGACCTCAGCAGCTACTGGCTGGCTCGTTGAGTAGGCTAGGTCCATTGCCGGGGACTAGATTGAGCAGATCGGGACGAAGCGGGAAGCTAAATGGCTTACGGAAACGAACATCGGGATCGGGAGCAATCTACCGCCGGGGAGTTCACAGTAGGGAAGATTCGCCGCCGAGGACTATCCGACTATATCGTGACAAAAATGGGAGTTAATTGGCTCACGAAACAAACTCCGGTACCGAGATAAATTCCGCAGCCGAGAAACTCTGAGTCGGAGTAGGGTTGTTCACCGCCGGATAATAACCGAGTAGATCTCGATAAAACTGGGAGCTAAATGGCTCAAAGGAAGCGGGTATCGGTGTCGGGAGAAATTCTTCCGTCGGGAAACTATCGGTCGGAGTAGGGTGAGTTCACCGTCGGGGACTATACGAGTAGATCGTGATAAGGCCGGGAGCTGAATGACTCACGGAAACAGGACCTAAATGGCTGATGGCATCAGCATCTAAACGGCTCACAGGAACGAGAGCTAAATGGTGACGTAATAGATGGAGACAAGAAGCAAGAGCAGAGTCCAAAGTTAAATCAAAACTCAAATGTCGAGCCATTTCATGAAACAAGTCAGGCTACGTGATAGAGCAGAGGTAAGAGGTGCGACGAAAGCAAAACGTGCCCCCACTAAGTAATAAGTAAATGGGTAAGGAGAGAACGTGGGTCGTGAGTCCCACACAGTGCCAATATACCACAGGCCAGGCTTTTGAAGCTTCTTAAATCTTACTATAAAACACACACACACACATACATTTTCCGATCTCGATGAACTGAATCGAATGGTCTATGGCACTTGGCTTTCCGGACCTTGGTTAAATAGTCGATTTTTCGAGCGATAGCATAGCCTTTCTTTATACACTGGAACCTCCATTTACGAACCAAACCGGGGGTTCGTAAATTGAATTTGTTCGTAAAAAAGTGTTCGTTATTTGGGATCTAGTTCGTAAAAAAAGTTTGCTCCATATTCTTATTATAATTCGTTGGTTGTGTATACGACTGTCGGATTTTTATGTATGAGGGTTTTCGGCATGCAGTCTTTAAAATACTGTGGACAGATTTTTATCTAAGGTAAAAATCTGTCCACATTATTTTTAAGACTGCATGCCGAAAACCCTTATACATATAATTCGTTGGTTGAGCCATATTCTCGATAACCATAACAATACTTGGGTATTTTTGGAACAGGCTTGACCATTAGATGATGAAAATGGGAAATTGGAACCTTTCTCAAATCCAAGATGGCGACTTCCGGTTGAGAAAAATACCCAAGTTTTTGAGGTTATAGAGAATTTATCGAAACCGGAAGTCACCATCTTGAATGTCAAAATGACTCAAGACATCGATTTCCGTCATGTATTCATCAACCCCATTCCGAAAATACCCAACTTTTATTAGTAACAGTTCGCTAAGAATACGAGAAACTTCATACTGTACTGTACAACCTTAAACTTTTTTGACGAACTTGGTTCGTAAAAAAAGAGTTCGTTATTTCGAATTTGGTTCGTAAAAAAGTTACATAAATCGAATATTACGTAAAAAAAGAGTTCGTAAATGGACGTTTCAGTGTATAAGAAAGGCAACAAATCAAAATCATTATCGACTTTTGGCCAGGGTTTCAAGAAAATCAGACGCTATGGCTGCAATCCCGTCTATACCAGAACGGAAAAACCATCCCGTTTATGTAGAGAATCTAGTCTCAGTCAAAACGTCTATAAACTTAACACCACTCAAGCCGTCGTAAGTGCTCATGGCATCGGCTCAGTGAATGAAGATTGACCCGATGCAGTTACGCTCAATCACTTCTTCTGTAATCACACGATAGGGATCTGGAGTGCATTTGGCTGAAACAAGTACAGGGTGGTGCGACGGGATTGCACTGTAATCATGAGGCTCTGAGTCAGTCGAAAAAGTGGCATGTTGCAAGTGTATATGTGTAATATGTATGTAGAATGCTTATATTGTAAGGTAGGCTTCGAGTACTGTGTAATTAGTTCCAGTTCAATTGGGTCACCCTGTATACTTTCAAATATTTCATACCATCGCACCACAACTCGTGTTCACAGTCTTGGCTCGGTTCATTTTGGTTTCGTTTTTCTTGGCACGGCGATAGTCCGAGAAATTTTCAACATCGATTTAACGGACAGTGATTAATTTCCTGATATTCTGAGAGGAACTTTGAATGCGAAATCTACAGACTACATAAAAGCAGTTTAAGTGCGCTTAAATACCTCCACAAACCGTTCTCTTCGTGATCGGAATTATCATCCGCATCCCATTCAGTGCTCTACTGATGGTTGGTTGTGCATAATGCAATGCGGATGCAGTTCCTCCTGCACTTGAAAGATAGGCAAACCGACCTCCGTTTGTGGCTGTGCTGCTTTATCGCAGAAAGATGGGGGAGGGGTGAGAGATAGCTTGGGACAAACCGGAAGATTTACGAAAGACTATTGAGAGACGGGACTGCTTTGGATAAGCGTGGGGTGCCACAAAATTAAATTTATGTCTGCATTGTGGTGCACTCTGTCGGTTCGGAAGGCACATTTCAAGTGGAACCCGAGGAAAAAGGAGAATCGATTTGTGCTGTTATGATTGAAATGTATTTGAGGAAAGCATTTCGAATGGTGTCGATCATATCTTCAATAAGGAGATTTATTTATATTCTGAGATTTTTCATGTTAAAATACATGAATGTTGAATGTTTTATTTGCGTAAGTTTAATAATAATCAATCGAAATCAATTTTGTTTCCGAGGGTGGTCTACTAAATACATTCCATAAGTAATGAAAAACTTTCATAAATAGCCGAAATATTATAGAGCTTTCCAGTATTTCGGAGGTTATTTTTTATGCTTGACAAACTTCCCAAAAGTTCAAAGTTGTAGGATATTTTCATTCGGAGAAATTTTAGGACAAACATCCCATATTAAATGAACGTAAAATAGTAAACACTGATGGTTATAAGTCGTTATAAATAAATTATGATGAAATTACGCAACATTACAACCAAACTTCAAAGAGCGCACAGTATCCAGCAACAATTTCTCTAGAAAGTCATCTTCCGAAAAAGCTGCGAACTTAGACCGAGCACTGGAAACCGTTACTCACTACCCGAGCTGCCTTCCGGTCACTACCCTACTCCGTCATGAACTGGACCATCAGAAACGTTGTGCTCCATCGAATTTATGTACTGGGGGGCCTGCCTTCATTTGCCGTAAGATGTTCGCCGATTCAGCTCAATGAATACTTCCAGCGATAATAGAGAATATTGTCGCTTTTCTGAATGCGACAAGTGTGGCAGACTCACAACTTTTGCTGCATACCTCCTCCCCCCGCCCCCTTCTACCGAACATTGCCGTAAGTGAACCCTTCGTCCAAAAGTTTCGGTCCACAGTCGCACTCATCCGGATCGAGGAGATATGAATATTTATGAGAGCGGGCCATTTGCTTCTTTCGGGGCACTTAACTGACTTGAAACGGTGCAAAAGGCCACCCACAAATGGGTCGTTTTGATGGTGAAATGGGTGCTTGTTTCCTTCGAGGTTGAACTTTCCGGAATAATTGGATGGCAATGCGCTGTACTTGCGGCTTTTGAATAGAGATCATCTTGGCGGGAGTGTTCCAAGCCACTGGAAATCGCCAACTTGTGGTGGATTGCACGCTCGAATAAACTTTACGAGTTGGTAAATTATATTGAAAGTGAGCTGGTAGTTCGGAATAGTGGCCCGAGGAACAGTGGTATCTGACTACGTTCCTTAAAGTGGAATAGAAAAGATAATATCGTGTGTTCAATCGATTATAATGTGGCTTACATAGCTGCAGATTTCATCAATATTTTAAAAATTATATAACCTATTTATTTAGAGTCAACATGTAAACAAAAAAATCTCAATTAATCGCAGTTGCAATCTTTTTTGCAACTTTAATGTTTCCGAAAGGCGACAGGATGATAAACTGCTTCGCTTTAATTTATGCCTACAATTACTTTCAATCCACAGAGCAAAGCCCATTTTCAACGCCACTTGTTGCATCGGAATCCTGAAAGGACGATGCAATCCTCAACGGTTTGGTGGTTGTTATAGCGGATTGTGTTATATGAAGTAACAAAGTCGGTACAGGTACTGGGTTCGATTCGCGATTTTAGCAAAGAATTAAAATCGTTTACATGCAGATTCACTATAGAAATTAGTTACTCTGGTTTGAAGCTCATTTTCAAATTTCTTCACGTAAATAGCCAAAAACATGTTCACTCTTATCTAGCAGTACGGATACAGTATCAGACCGCCCAACACCCGTGTGGCATTGGCAGTTTGACCGGCAGTGACGGAGCTCATCATGAACACCACTCAGTGGACGGCTTCTGGCCTGTGGCTGTGTTTATCCTTTCACCATCACCAACGAGCGCTTCTGCTCGATGTTTCACAAAAAAAAACTACTGCTGCACAAATCCTATCCGCCGGTTTGTTGGGGTTCTGAACATTTTCACCCAGTTTGGTGTGCCAAAAAATAGGGTCATTTATCATCTAGACTGCAGCGCGATTGAAGCAACTTGCTGACTTCGTTCTGTTGTTTAAAACGTCCACTTATCAGCTTATTTTTCAAGGTCTGCAGAATCGTACGGGTGGCAGCCCGAATAAAAGCGATTGTTCATGAATTCCGGCGTGTTCCCTTATATGTTCGATTTAGCTCTTTTTATGTGAGAATACTATTTGATCTAACTTTGAAAAGTGATCCAGAGAATATAAATTTATCACGATTTTTAACTTTTTATTTACTAAATATCTCAGCCTTATGTTCGAGAATGATGTTAAACTTTGCCTCTTCCTTTTCGGTCAAATAGCAGCAATTGTGGTTCTAATTTTAGCAAGATCTAAAATTAAACTGTTTAACGGATCCAGATAGAACCAAACAGCTTTTGATTAAGTTGCAGAATAAAATATTTTAGACAAATTTGCCAAAGACATACAAGCTGCTTTCAGATTTTCCATTCCACAAGAAATTTCAAAGTAAGCTTAACGCTGTTAGTTAGTTCAGCCGTGTTGTATCCGGTGGTGGGTGAAATCTCTTGCAGTATTTCAGTGAAGAATTAACCCACTGGGTTTCTGTTCCCCATGTCGTAAGAGGGGATTAATAACAGCTGTGCCGTCAAATGGTGAGATAACATAGTACTCACAAGTCTCCTATCTCATGCCTCCACGCGAGTCTATCGAGGACATGTAATCGTTAGACCGGTGTCGGATGGGTGCTATCAGCCTTCTGCTGTAGCATCGAAATGAGAGGATGCCAACGGGCGGGCCTCAAAACTCGTACCGTAGAATTTATGCCCCAATCCAAGATGTGATGCGACCCGTGTCGAGGGAGGAGGGGGGCATCAACACTTCGAACCCCAGCCCTACGTAAAACTAGGACTGGGATCTGAAGTGATGACAAATACCAAGCCGCGTACGGAGCCTGTGGGGCACCAGGGCGCACCCCACAATATTTTTGCCCTTGCCCTGTCAAGCGGGGCTCTGACAGGGTTGACTTTCTTTCCCTAGCTATTCGTGGGAACAAAACGGAAAACAGTAGGAACACTGTAAACATGAGTTTGGAGGAGATTGCGGCGATGGAGGTGGAAGAGGAGAAGGATTGCGCGGAAAGCAAACTTGGAGAGCTGCTGGTGGTTCATTGGAGGATGTTGTGTCCTGCACTTCGTCTGTTCTCAACTCTCCAGATAGAGACGAGGATTGGACAGTGGCCAAGGAGGACACAGACCAGTCCGGCGGAGCAACCGGTGGGTTGAAGGTCTCCGGGAACAAAACAAGAGGAACAGGAAGAACTTAAGCGGAGCGGAAATGCTATGGGTGGCTGCTGAGAAACGGCCACACTGAAGCGCTAGAATTGGCTAAAATCCCAATAGGGAAGGCACCATCTAAGCGACAGCGTTCGACGGTCACGGAGTCGCCGAACAACAGTCGGTGCAGGAAGGAACCGCGACCGAAAAAGATCAGGAATCAGGATCGTAGACAGACACTGAAAACTGAGTAGCGAAATGGCCAAGTCGTACTCGATGGCCATCATTCCGGTTGGCTACCTTGCAAATACCCTACTCGATGCGCGCTGATCGATAGCGTCATGGAGCAGAGCTCAAGCAATACGAGACCCAACTTTAGGAAGTGCACCTACAAACAAGGGTATCTCGAAATCGCCTGTGTAGACAAAGATACAGCTAAGTGGCTGAAGGATGCCACAGCTGTAATCAAGCCCCGGGAAGGCGCTTCATTGGAAGCTGTTGAAGCGTCGTAGATTCCAAAACAAGCGCTTTACATCGGGTATTTCCCCGACAGCATCGACATGGCAGGTTCAACGGATCATTCCAAGGCAATTGACGTAAAGCATATCGTATAAATTTGCGCTGGACAGCTTCAATCCTTTCACTCAACGTTGCATGATAAGGGCACCAGACGATGTTTCCAACTGCAAGCGCACCAGTGAGCAATATAAAGCCTTGAAACAAAGGGGATCCCGCAATTCGCTGGAAATTTTGAACATAAAACCTAGAAGTCGATTTGCTTTGTCGATAGTCGCTGACAGGTGATTGGTACAAGTTAGTTTTTCATCGAGAATAACACCCAGATCTTTAACGTGGTCAACGGGTTGCACCTGAGTTCCGGCAATGTTGTAGTTAAAATTAAGCCTTGTCCCTTGTACGATGAAAACTGATGACAAAACATTTCGTAACACAAAGGATCAATATGTTTCTTTGACACCAATTGTAAAATGTATCAATGAGACACTGTAATTCACGACAATCGGTGTCATTCCTTATCACAAGAAATATCTTCAAGTCATCGGCGAAAAACAGTTTCCCTCCACGCATTAGATCAAATACCGCATCATTCACGAATAATGAAAATAGTAATGGACCTAGTGTACTACCTTGGGGTACTACGGAATTATTACAAAAGGATTAAGACGTTGTCACCAATATGCACGACGCACTCGCGGTGAACAGAGTAGGATCGAAGCCAGTGGCAGAATCTCGAGGTACATCCTAGTTTATCAAGCTTTGCAAGCAGTATCTAATGGTTAGCTGTGTCGAAAGCGGCCTTAAGATCTGTGTAGACCGTGTCCACTTGGAGTTTCCTGGATATGTTTTCAATGCAAAACGATGTGAAGCTAACTAAATTCGTGCTGACAAGGGCTTATGTAATGTTTACTAGCAAAAAACAGCACCTCAGCGATTCGAAGATTTTTTACTCAACTCTCAGCAAAGTGATTCCCCGGTAGTTCACGATGTTGCTTGTAGCGGGCCAAATGGCCGTTTACGGTTTCCGTCTACCAAAACGCTCCTCAGGACGTTTTAAACGAGTAGCTTTAGCGCCACCCCCGAGGAGGACCACTCGTCAGGTTAGAATTGCCCAGCATGAAACCTAACCTCAGGGCAGGTTAAAGAAATTGATCCCGAAATGGCGCAAAGGAACGGTAGGTAAACACAAAATGTGAAAAGATGCACTCCGTTTCGCGTATAGATGGAGCCACTACTATGTTTAGCAAAGACGCAAGAGAAATGATCGTTCTACCAACTCGAAAGCTCATGCACTAAAAAACGATCAGTTATCATCACAGGCAGAACTCAGTCGAACACTCTTTCCCTCTCGCTTCGTAAGTAGTAGTGGGGACTAATTCCCGATAGCCCATCGGAGTAAAACAAACACAAAGAAAATTCAAATCTACGGAAACGACGCGAAACGTGAGAAATCTTCTCGAACCAAATTCACTACACGGGAAAGCTAATTAACATAAAAAATACAAACATTTCAGGTAACACTAACTAACAGGAAAACATTTTATTGGACGGATTAAAATACGGCATTTTATTCTTAACCTAGGTTTCATATATTCATTTAGCTTTACATTTTTCGTGTTCCTTCCCTTTCTAGCTTTCCCCTTTCCTGTCTACCTATGTGCGGTCAAAATTTCCTGCTAGCGGATAAAGCTGCGCTGAGCAGTACAAATGCGCGCTCGGTTTTAGCTTTCGAGCGGCAAAGAAAGCTTTCGAAGGTTTGAGTGTTGTGTGTGTATGGATCTACGTGCACGGATCAATGATCTATTTTTAACTTACATGCGTTATTTCAGGAACAGCGTCGATCTAGTAGAGCTGCATCTCAGCTGGGTGCCGACTGGTATTGCGGCTTCGGCACCGACTTCCTATCGCAAACCTATTCAGCGATGGCGACGAACGGCGTCTACAATGGCGTCGCAATGATGACGCTAATTAGGCCTTTGCCTACTGGGCGTTGAATTCGGCCGTCTTTTCAATGATGAAGATGGCCGTCGCTCTAACGAAGCGCGTGGATGGTTTTGCTGCTTCCTTCCGACCTTTTGCCAAAAGCGTCGGGAACTTTCGAAGCCGGAACGTGGGGTCAGCAGAGTGGTAAACGAGACGGGCGGCGTGCCGAGCGTATGCGTCGCTAGAACACGGATGGCGAAAAATCTCCAAACTTTCAATAAAAGAGAAGAAGCCGTCGATCGGCTATTCGACGCTTTGAAGCTTTTTATCACACAACTCAATTATTTAATCTTACCTTCTTTTCACACACAAGTTCGCACGAAATGTAGCGAATTCAAATTTGTATTTCTGACCGCACAATTCACTGACCGCACTAGCTATGCCTATCGGAAAGGAACTTTTTTAATAAATTTAATCCTAAAAGAACTTCTCACATTTTTGACAAACTACCTTTTAAAACACACCGCGATACTAAAAAAGAACTTCACACTGCTGCCTCTTCCACGATCAGGATCGAAATGGACGAGTTGCAGTTCTGTAGATCCTCAGATAGGCGTCAAGTGATTCGAGTATTCGTAGTCGGAAGTACGTATTTTTACAAATACTACTCTTTCGACAACCATTTCTCTCGCTTGAATTTTAAGAATACTCTTTCCTCTTAACACATTCGTATCTATCCATTTCATTCTAATGCGCATTTGGGTTTCGGTGAGACGGAATATTTTTTGAAAGTTCATCCGAAATAAACTAAAATTGCATGCAAGGGAATATTTGTACACAAGCGTCTGAATATTTCTTGGTGTGATGCGTTTTGGCATAGTGAGTGTAGTGAACGAATAATGACAAAAATTACGAAAAAGGTGAACATGCTACATGCTTTTGTCATTTTTCTGGTGTACCGGAAACATAACTGAAAACTTCCAATCATCGGGAAATTTTTGCTGCTGAAGCGATACATTGAAAAGGTACATCAGTGGGATCGCTAAGATATCGGAACATTTTTTCATAACAGCAGATGGCATAGAACTTTGTCCTGGAGCATTAGATGATTTTGTTTTCCGTATTGCAGAGAGAACCGATTGTACTGAAATAGTGAATACATCCATATCCACTGCACCAATGGGAACATCACGGGTCGCGTTTTCGAGCTCGATGGCAGATGGCACATCAGTCGTGAAGATACTTGAGAAGTAGCTGGCAAATGGGAGCATTTTTCCGCCGTTGTAGTCGCTATTTCGCCATTGTAGACCATCCTAGACGGAAGACCCATTTCCTTTCTCTTCGTTTTAACAAAAGCCCAGAATCCCTTCGGATTTCGTCGTAAGTTTTGTTGGATGCTGTTCACATATCCTTTGTACAGCAATTTATTGTAACAGCGGTACTCATTACTGGCGAGTGCGAAAAAGCGCTTGAGAATAGGGCATCGACGATTTGTGTACGCACGTAGGGCTTTGGCACGTATGCGTTTCAGATTTCGAAGCATGGCGTTAGACCAGGGAGGCTTCTTGGGAGGTTGATATTCTGGCACAGTCAAAGAGTAATCAGTTGTAGAGATCGACTGCAGCATTTACATCAACTTGATCAAGTAGTACACTCCAGTCAATCAGCGATAGGGTGCGACGTAGTGCTGCTAAATCAGTTTTGCGAAAATTATAACGATTAACAGCTAAAGCTTCTTCATATTGTGGTGAACTAATGATGGAAATGGATATGTCTAATGCGGGATGATAGGTATCCAAAGGAACGATCACACTGGAAGCTTCACTCACAGAACACTCAGGCAAAGCATTCTCACTTACTTGATTTAGTCCGTGAAAAGCCATCACGTCAAGAAGTAAACGGCTGGCAGGATTTGTTGTCGATGATAACGGGCTAGGGTAAGCGTACCCACGTCCAGAAGAAACCCACATCAGTCCTGGTTGGTTGAAATCGTGCTTAAAATTAATAGCGTCTAAACCGTTATCTTTAGAAGTATAGTTTGTTCGGAGAAGTTGCTGTCCTTATGATTGCGCATCCACGGAATTATATCGATCAGTGATTAATTCACTTATAAGTGATATGCGAAATTTATTTTCTGAACTAATTAAGATAGAGACTGTGTGTCTTCGACAAAGTTGTAACATTTGCTACAACTTTGTCGAAGATTACAAAAGACATTGCCGAAGACACCACATGTCTAATGGTTTAAAACTTTTTTAAACATTCTGCTACCTTCTTGGAATCTTCCACTAAGTTGTTCACTAAGTTCACCAGGTTGTTTTGAACGTGAAGAAGGAACAAATCTCAAATCATGCCCTACTATGTTCAATTCGCGGTTGATTGTTTGCATCAGTCATTCAAACAGCCGAGCTGCTCAATCATTTTCCATTCATTTTCAATTTCATTGACCCTGTGAATATCTCTCTACTGGGGTATTGACTAAGTCTTTCAAGCAAAACTACTCTGAACATACTTCTTACTGTTCATGTAAGCTTGAAAACGCAAAACATGTTAACATTTAACCTAAACTGGCCTTACAGAGCAGATGACAAGTTTGGTTGGTGAATGAAAAAGCATCAATTTAAAATGAAGACGTACGGTTTAGTTATGAAAATCCCGCCAAATTGAAAGTGAATGATTAAGGGAGGCTTTGAATTTGAATCATGGTTGGGTTTGATTGAACTGAAAGTTGGCATTTGAAAATGAAAATTTGCACCACTGATTAAAACACATATTTTTGCCGAACAAAGTTACTTCCTTCAGTTTGAATTTAAAAATATATTCCAAATTTTGCGATATTTTCGGAGTAACTTCTACATTAAATAACTCGTTAAGGAACAAAAAGGAGTAGACAACATCATAACAAAAAAATTGATTTTTCAAGGTGAAAAAATCGATTTTGGAAAAATCGCATCGACATCGCCCATTCCTAACTGAAAGTATTAGCTTTTTACTTTCGTATAGTGGCCCGATTAGTCGACGCGATTCTCCCCGAGTGTCATGTTCAAGCAATATGCCATGGCAGTGGCATAAAATTTCAATATATTCAAGAGCACTGCGACAAGCAGCTTCATCTTTTTAGTTCGTGGGAATCGAGTACTGATACATAACCATGCATTGTTACGCCCCGTGCAAAACAGACTCAGACATCTCTTCGATAAAAGTTTAATAACTTCTTTCAACGAAGCCGGATTGACTAGCAGTCTTTGACAAAGTTGTAGACAAATAAATTATATTTATTATTTTCACTTGCAGTGATAATATGATGCACACAGTGCCACATAGCGGCGAAAATGCGAGTTAGTGGGTTTCCTCCATGTAAATTGACGTAAAACTCCATATAAACTTTTGGCACGTGAGGAATTCCACGAAGATCCGTCCGAAAATAATTAAAATCCTGGCCGACTATGGATTCCTATGAAACTTTACACATTTCATAGGCATGGAAGACTAAACATTTTCCACAATCAGTAAGATTATTTTGACTCAGGGGGAATGTTTTAAAAGGGCGTAAACATTTCTACGTGCATTAATTTCAATTTTTTTTGTTCGATTACTGTATTTTATACAGCAAAACTTTCTGAGAACGAGTTTGAGAGAATAAAAATTTATGTGCGAAAAAAATTTACACTGAAAAAAAATTTGTGTCATTTTTCACAAAAACGATAATTTGTGTTAAAAATTTAAATTGTAAAAAAACCCATTTTTTTAGTTGTTTATATTTTGTCAAAAAAACCTCAAGAGAAAAAAACATTTTGAATGTGATTGTTTCGCTGGAGAACTTATCGGTAAAAAAGTTTTTCTAACAATAACATGTATAAAGCTTTTAAATTTCATGCTAATTGACGTACAAAACTGTAATTTTATTACAGAATATAATTCTAACTCTCATTTTATATCAAAATGTGTTTGATAATTATCTTCCAAAATGCGATAGTTCTCGAGGTATTTGGAATTTTGTTCCTTCAAAAACAGTTAATTCGTGTGATTATGCTCTATTTAAAAGTTATTCGCATTACCCAATTATAAAATGTCAAAAATCTAATGTTTATCGTTTTAAAGGCGTAAAAGAAACTTTTTCAATGTATTTGGATCATGGAGAAGCTTTCAATTAAAAAGTTTTCCTAACAACAACTTTTGACATATTTTTATAATTCTTGCTATTTGCAGTCAAAAATACAACTTTCTTTTTGAATCATATTCAAAAAGAAAATTGTATTTTTGACTGCAAATAGGAAGAATTATAAAAATATGTCAAAAGTTGTTGTTGGGAGAACTTTTTTATTGAAAGCTATTTTAAATGAAAAAGCTCATAACAAAAATTTTCTGAAATGTAGTAGTTCTCGAGATATTTCAAATTTTGTTTTAACAACACAATTTTAGTGTTTTATTACGACCTTTTCAGAAGTTATTCGCGTTTCTCCATCAATAATAATAAGTTTTTCAAAAGGCTCATAAAATTTCCTGTAACTTTTTTTTTTGGCATCAAGGTGATATTGTAAACCATTTGAAAGCTATACGAAACCAATCAAAATACTATTCAACCATAGGGTCTTATGATTAAATTAAATAGTTCGATCATATTTTGGTTGTTTTCGTATAATTTTCAAATAGTTTACAATATCACCTTGATGTCAAAGATAAAGTTACAGGAAATTTTATGGGCCTTTTGAAAAACTTATTATTGTTGTTGGAGAAACGCGAACAACTTCTGAAAAGGTCGTAAGAAAACAAAAGAGTTGTGTGTTTAAACGAAATTTGAAATATCTCGAGAACTACTACATTTCAGAAAATCTTTGTTATGAGCATTTTGATTTAAAATAGCGTTTAGAATCATATTCAAAAAGAAAATTGAATTTTTTACTGCAAATAGTATGAATTATAAAAATATGTCAAAAGTTATTGTTAGGAAAACTTTTTTATAAAAAAGCTTCTCCATGATCCAAATACACCGAAAAAGTTTCTTTTTCTTCTTTAAAAAATAAAAATTAGATTTTTGACATTTTATGATGGGGTAACGCGAATAACTTTTAAAAAAATGCATAATCACACGAATTAACTGTTTTTGTGGGCATGAAATTCCAAATATCTCGAGAATTATCGCATTTTTGGAAGATTTTTGTTAAATACATTTTGATTTAAAATAAGACTAAGAATTAAATTCTGTAATAAAATTACAGTTTTGTATGTCAATTAGTATGAAATTTGAAAACATGTATAAAATTATTGTTAGAAAAACTTTTCTACCGATAAGTTCTCCATCATACAATAACATTCAAAATATTTCTTTTCTCTTTAGGTTTTCGTTTCTAAAATATAAAAAAATTAGAAAAAAATCGTTTTTTTGCAATGTATATTTTTAACACAAATTTTTGTTTTTTTGAAAAATGACACATTTTTTTCAGTGTATATTTTTTCGCACATAAATATTGATTCCTTGAAATTCGTTCTCAGAAAGTTTTGCTGTATAAAATACAGTAACCAAACAAAAAAAAATTGAAATTAATGCGCGTACAAATGTTTACGCCCTTTTGAAAAAATTGTTCTTGTATCAAATATTTCAATTGTCAGAGAAAATATTGGAGATTCATATACCGTACACAACTTCAAAGTTCCGTTCGAATCGACGATGGTCATATTTTGTGGTCGGCCGGAATCCCTCACGTTGGTCCGGTAGCTAGACTTGTCCGATTTGCTTCAAATTTGAAGCAAGTACTCCTGGTGGGACTAAGAAATCGACTCAGGGGTGGGCCGGTAGGGGTCATTTTTTTCTTGTCACTCTACTGTGCAGTGATGGCATTAGCACGCACACAGTTTAACAGTGTAAAACTTGCACTCGTTTCGTTCCTGTGTGCAAAGTTTATCGCGTACTCTTCACCTTGCCCGTATGGAAATGCGATATGTTAGAGTCGCGTACATGCGTTGATTTGCAATGTGGGTGGTTTTGGATTGAGTTCAATACTGCAGGGTGCGACGTGTGTGAGTTGCGTTGGGAAAAAATAATTTATTTTTCTGCTTGTGGGTGCTTTGAATTGATACGGGTACGTAGGGCAATGAGCTTATTGACACACACACAGTTTTCATATTTAAAATATACGTGACACGTTTTTATAACTAAGTTATCTAACAACATACTTCTGTGGGTATTTCTAAAGCTCGGGCGGACTGAACTGGATTTGCGCTTACTGAAAGACGGCTGTTCGTCGAAGATTTTGGTCAGCGAGCAGGTCCAGCAGAACTTTTTTCAGCAATTCATAAAAAACGTTTAGAATCGGAAAAAATCACAATATGTCTGTATAACTTGACAATTTCATTGGTGTTATAATTATTATAAACTCTTAAATTTTTGAAAATAACCGAGTTTCAAATGGTAATAGTTTCGTTAAAAAAAGTTATTTTCGCGAAACAATCTGAATTTGATTTTGCAATGGCAAATACTACTGAGAAAAGTATCTTCCATTTTAATTGTAATTTTATCTAGTTTGAGTGGCCTGTTTGTGAAATTTTTACTCGGTGTATTAAAAAAACTAAAATTATTATCTAACAAATTATTGGTAACAATAGAAGCAGATATTTATAATTATGTGACTTCCGATCATCACTAACAATTCGAATGATTCGTTCCGTGTGGAATCGAAAAAGTGATTTACAAAAGAATATTCAATTATGGCAGCGTTAGTGACGGAACTTTCTCCTCATTACCAGATTGCAGAGCGCTCACAGGAAATATTTTTCTCATACCGGCGAAACTCGACACCAACAATCGCATTTACCTTGGCAAAAGTATAGCAAACAGCTGCCATTAGCAGGAACATTCTTCATACTTGAAACGAAATCAACACCCATTTTTTCTCAAGTTCCCATAAATAAATTTAATGCGACTTTAACGGCAGGCAACCCCCCGATTACGTTTCCGACTTCACTTAGTGAAACTTTTCATCATCCATTGTTAAACAGCGCTGCAAATCTTTCAGTACATATGTCATCGCAGTTACACTCCCTAGAGGGTGGGGGTGAGGGGAGAGTAGCAAGTACAGCTCAGCGAATAAGTAACAGCCCCCTCGGGGTGAGAAAAGTTTCATTCACCAAGGTTAACATTTGCCGGAGCGAAGCACCACCCTCTTCCTCGCATCGCAGGAAAATCCGTTTATAACTGTTAAACGATAAACTTTTTCACACATGCACATGACTTCCTAGCCGAGGGACCTACGAAACGAGGGCGAACATTAGTATTTACGATTGTGCTTATTCCTAGAACGAAGGGTTATGATTACATGCAGTATTTTCTGGGGAAAAAAAGATTTATTTGATCAATAAATCATCAGCCGAGTTTAAATATGATTTTGATGGGGAATTGAGACTCATATTTCATTTGAAACTTAATATATGTGTGTCTATTTCTAACACCACTTTCCACGAGTAAAAACCAATCTCGTTAAACAATTCGAAAGTCAAGCTTAAAATGTTTTATCGCTCCTGAAAAGTAAGTTAGCTCATTTCCTCTATAGTTTTATCATACACCCCAACTCAACTCAAGTTCAACCTAATTCAATTCCAGCCAGTGGAAACCGGATCCGACGCTCCGACGCCGTTTTTGACCCTGGAATGTATCCCGAAAATCGACAATCTTTTCGATTCAGTTTAAACGATTTCCAACTCCCATAGTTAGTGTGGCGGAATTCGATTCGATCCCCTTCTCTTTCTCCTTTTCTTGGTTTCGGTTGAAACTTTTTCAATTTGGGTTAAAATTTGAACAAAAAAAAGCTCCATGAAATTCAATGCCAGCATCGAGGAAAAAGGGGTCTAAAAGCGAGTATCATCGTCAGCGTGTCCGGCATAAATTACCATTAGACAGCAGCGCTCGCAAGTCATAGCACAGTCATGTTGAAGCAAGGCAGCAGCCCAAGAAGCCAAGGCGGAAACGACGGAATTTCAGCCCACCACGTGGAATAAAAAGAAAATCCCCCATCCTCTGCTTTTATCACATGGCTGCACGTTATCCGGTGCGCTTGCGAAGCAATTTTTGGTTATGTTTTTCTATGGTTCCATTTTCCTATCAGCTTCCTTCCAACCGATAGAATGGATCCTATAAAGTTGGTACACGTTTTTTTGCTGCTGGCACGCGGTTCTGTTAAACGAAATTTCACTTTCTTCATCTCTGTTAGGAGCTCAGATTGCTTTTCATGCAATCTACTGGGATTTGATGTTACCATTTTCCATTGACTATGGTTAGAGAGAATGCGCGAGTAGGGTAATCAAGTGTGCATTGAAAAAAGCTCGTAATTTTCTTTAAATTCTATGACGTAAGTTATCGGTGCTGCGTGTTACGTTGATTTCAACAGAAATAAACGCGAAATTCGTCCAGAAATCCTCCAGAGAAACTCCTTTCTAAAATTTTGACAAATAGGTTCCACGACAAAGTAATTCATGCTACATAAAATTATTTGTTCCAATAAACAAACAGACAAATGAATAAACAAATAAAATATAAGCATCAGAAAACAAAAATCAGAAATCAGACCTCAGAAATCAGAAATCAGCCCTCAGAAATCAGAAATCAGAAATCAGAAATCAGAAATCAGAAATCAGAAATCAGAAATCAGAAATCAGAAATCAGAAATCAGAAATTAGAAATTAGAAATTAGAAATTAGAAATTAGAAATTAGAAATTAGAAATTAGAAATTAGAAATTAGAAATTAGAAATTAGAAATTAGAAATTAGAAATTAGAAATTAGAAATTAGAAATTAGAAATTAGAAATTAGAAATTAGAAATTAGAAATTAGAAATTAGAAATTAGAAATTAGAAATTAGAAATTAGAAATTAGAAATTAGAAATTAGAAATTAGAAATTAGAAATTAGAAATTAGAAATTAGAAATTAGAAATTAGAAATTAGAAATTAGAAATTAGAAATTAGAAATTAGAAATTAGAAATTAGAAATTAGAAATTAGAAATTAGAAATTAGAAATTAGAAATTAGAAATTAGAAATTAGAAATTAGAAATTAGAAATTAGAAATTAGAAATTAGAAATTAGAAATTAGAAATTAGAAATTAGAAATTAGAAATTAGAAATTAGAAATTAGAAATTAGAAATTAGAAATTAGAAATTAGAAATTAGAAATTAGAAATTAGAAATTAGAAATTAGAAATTAGAAATTAGAAATTAGAAATTAGAAATTAGAAATTAGAAATTAGAAATTAGAAATTAGAAATTAGAAATTAGAAATTAGAAATTAGAAATTAGAAATTAGAAATTAGAAATTAGAAATTAGAAATTAGAAATTAGAAATTAGAAATTAGAAATTAGAAATTAGAAATTAGAAATTAGAAATTAGAAATTAGAAATTAGAAATTAGAAATTAGAAATTAGAAATTAGAAATTAGAAATTAGAAATTAGAAATTAGAAATTAGAAATTAGAAATTAGAAATTAGAAATTAGAAATTAGAAATTAGAAATTAGAAATTAGAAATTAGAAATTAGAAATTAGAAATTAGAAATTAGAAATTAGAAATTAGAAATTAGAAATTAGAAATTAGAAATTAGAAATTAGAAATTAGAAATTAGAAATTAGAAATTAGAAATTAGAAATTAGAAATTAGAAATTAGAAATTAGAAATTAGAAATTAGAAATTAGAAATTAGAAATTAGAAATTAGAAATTAGAAATTAGAAATTAGAAATTAGAAATTAGAAATTAGAAATTAGAAATTAGAAATTAGAAATTAGAAATTAGAAATTAGAAATTAGAAATTAGAAATCAGCAATCAAAAATCAGAAATCAGAAATCAGCAATCAGAAATCAGAAATCAGCAATCAGAAATCAGAAATCAGAAATCAGCAATCAGAAATCAGAAACCAGAAATCAGAAATCAGAAATCAGAAATCAGAAATCAGAAATCAGAAATCAGAAATCAGAAATCAGAAATCAGAAATCAGAAATCAGAAATCAGAAATCAGAAATCAGAAATCAGAAATCAGAAATCAGAAATCAGAAATCAGAAATCAGAAATCAGAAATCAGAAATCAGAAATCAGAAATCAGAAATCAGAAATCAGAAATCAGAAATCAGAAATCAGAAATCAGAAATCAGAAATCAGAAATCAGAAATCAGAAATCAGAAATCAGAAATCAGAAGTCAGAAATCAGAAATCAGAAATCAGAAATCAGAAATCAGAAATCAGAAATCAGAAATCAGAAATCAGAAATCAGAAATCAGAAATCAGAAATCAGAAATCAGAAATCAGAAATCAGAAATCAGAAATCAGAAATCAGAAATCAGAAATCAGAAATCAGAAATCAGAAATCAGAAATCAGAAATCAGAAATCAGAAATCAGAAATCAGAAATCAGAAATCAGAAATCAGAAATCAGAAATCAGAAATCAGAAATCAGAAATCAGAAATCAGAAATCAGAAATCAGAAATCAGAAATCAGAAATCAGAAATCAGAAATCAGAAATTAGAAATTAGAAATTAGAAATTAGAAATTAGAAATTAGAAATTAGAAATTAGAAATTAGAAATTAGAAATTAGAAATTAGAAATTAGAAATTAGAAATTAGAAATTAGAAATTAGAAATTAGAAATTAGAAATTAGAAATTAGAAATTAGAAATTAGAAATTAGAAATTAGAAATTAGAAATTAGAAATTAGAAATTAGAAATTAGAAATTAGAAATTAGAAATTAGAAATTAGAAATTAGAAATTAGAAATTAGAAATTAGAAATTAGAAATTAGAAATTAGAAATTAGAAATTAGAAATTAGAAATTAGAAATTAGAAATTAGAAATTAGAAATTAGAAATTAGAAATTAGAAATTAGAAATTAGAAATTAGAAATTAGAAATTAGAAATTAGAAATTAGAAATTAGAAATTAGAAATTAGAAATTAGAAATTAGAAATTAGAAATTAGAAATTAGAAATTAGAAATTAGAAATTAGAAATTAGAAATTAGAAATTAGAAATTAGAAATTAGAAATTAGAAATCAGCAATCAAAAATCAGAAATCAGAAATCAGCAATCAGAAATCAGAAATCAGCAATCAGAAATCAGAAATCAGAAATCAGCAATCAGAAATCAGAAATCAGAAATCAGAAATCAGAAATCAGAAATCAGAAATCAGAAATCAGAAATCAGAAATCAGAAATCAGAAATCAGAAATCAGAAATCAGAAATCAGAAATCAGAAATCAGAAATCAGAAATCAGAAATCAGAAATCAGAAATCAGAAATCAGAAATCAGAAATCAGAAATCAGAAATCAGAAATCAGAAATCAGAAATCAGAAATCAGAAATCAGAAATCAGAAATCAGAAATCAGAAATCAGAAATCAGAAATCAGAAATCAGAAATCAGAAATCAGAAATCAGAAATCAGAAATCAGAAATCAGAAATCAGAAATCAGAAATCAGAAATCAGAAATCAGAAATCAGAAATCAGAAATCAGAAATCAGAAATCAGAAATCAGAAATCAGAAATCAGAAATCAGAAATCAGAAATCAGAAATCAGAAATCAGAAATCAGAAATCAGAAATCAGAAATCAGAAATCAGAAATCAGAAATCAGAAATCAGAAATCAGAAATCAGAAATCAGAAATCAGAAATCAGAAATCAGAAATCAGAAATCAGGAATCAGAAATCAGAAATTAGAAATCAGAAATCAGAAATCAGAAATCAGAAATCAGAAATCAGAAATCAGAAATCAGAAATCAGAAATCAGAAATCAGAAATCAGAAATCAGAAATCAGAAATCAGAAATCAGAAATCAGAAATCAGAAATCAGAAATCAGAAATCAGAAATCAGAAATCAGAAATCAGAAATCAGAAATCAGAAATCAGAAATCAGAAATCAGAAATCAGAAATCAGAAATCAGAAATCAGAAATCAGAAATCAGAAATCAGAAATCAGAAATCAGAAATCAGAAATCAGAAATCAGAAATCAGAAATCAGAAATCAGAAATCAGAAATCAGAAATCAGAAATCAGAAATCAGAAATCAGAAATCAGAAATCAGAAATCAGAAATCAGAAATCAGAAATCAGAAATCAGAAATCAGAAATCAGAAATCAGAAATCAGAAATCAGAAATCAGAAATCAGAAATCAGAAATCAGAAATCAGAAATCAGAAATCAGAAATCAGAAATCAGAAATCAGAAATCAGAAATCAGAAATCAGAAATCAGAAATCAGAAATCAGAAATCAGAAATCAGAAATCAGAAATCAGAAATCAGAATCAGAAATCAGAAATCAGAAATCAGAAATCAGAAATCAGAAATCAGAAATCAGAAATCAGAAATCAGAAATCAGAAATCAGAAATCAGAAATCAGAAATCAGAAATCAGAAATCAGAAATCAGAAATCAGAAATCAGAAATCAGAAATCAGAAATCAGAAATCAGAAATCAGAAATCAGAAATCAGAAATCAGAAATCAGAAATCAGAAATCAGAAATCAGAAATCAGAAATCAGAAATCAGAAATCAGAAATCAGAAATCAGAAATCAGAAATCAGAAATCAGAAATCAGAAATCAGAAATCAGAAATCAGAAATCAGAAATCAGAAATCAGAAATCAGAAATCAGAAATCAGAAATCAGAAATCAGAAATCAGAAATCAGAAATCAGAAATCAGAAATCAGAAATCAGAAATCAGAAATCAGAAATCAGAAATCAGAAATCAGAAATCAGAAATCAGAAATCAGAAATCAGAAATCAGAAATCAGAAATCAGAAATCAGAAATCAGAAATCAGAAATCAGAAATCAGAAATCAGAAATCAGAAATCAGAAATCAGAAATCAGAAATCAGAAATCAGAAATCAGAAATCAGAAATCAGAAATCAGAAATCAGAAATCAGAAATCAGAAATCAGAAATCAGAAATCAGAAATCAGAAATCAGAAATCAGAAATCAGAAATCAGAAATCAGAAATCAGAAATCAGAAATCAGAAATCAGAAATCAGAAATCAGAAATCAGAAATCAGAAATCAGAAATCAGAAATCAGAAATCAGAAATCAGAAATCAGAAATCAGAAATCAGAAATCAGAAATCAGAAATCAGAAATCAGAAATCAGAAATCAGAAATCAGAAATCAGAAATCAGAAATCAGAAATCAGAAATCAGAAATTAGAAATTAGAAATTAGAAATTAGAAATTAGAAATTAGAAATTAGAAATTAGAAATTAGAAATTAGAAATTAGAAATTAGAAATTAGAAATTAGAAATTAGAAATTAGAAATTAGAAATTAGAAATTAGAAATTAGAAATTAGAAATTAGAAATTAGAAATTAGAAATTAGAAATTAGAAATTAGAAATTAGAAATTAGAAATTAGAAATTAGAAATTAGAAATTAGAAATTAGAAATTAGAAATTAGAAATTAGAAATTAGAAATTAGAAATTAGAAATTAGAAATTAGAAATTAGAAATTAGAAATTAGAAATTAGAAATTAGAAATTAGAAATTAGAAATTAGAAATTAGAAATTAGAAATTAGAAATTAGAAATTAGAAATTAGAAATTAGAAATTAGAAATTAGAAATTAGAAATTAGAAATTAGAAATTAGAAATTAGAAATTAGAAATTAGAAATTAGAAATTAGAAATTAGAAATTAGAAATTAGAAATTAGAAATTAGAAATTAGAAATTAGAAATTAGAAATTAGAAATTAGAAATTAGAAATTAGAAATTAGAAATTAGAAATTAGAAATTAGAAATTAGAAATTAGAAATTAGAAATCAGCAATCAAAAATCAGAAATCAGAAATCAGCAATCAGAAATCAGAAATCAGCAATCAGAAATCAGAAATCAGCAATCAGAAATCAGAAATCAGAAATCAGAAATCAGAAATCAGAAATCAGAAATCAGAAATCAGAAATCAGAAATCAGAAATCAGAAATCAGAAATCAGAAATCAGAAATCAGAAATCAGAAATCAGAAATCAGAAATCAGAAATCAGAAATCAGAAATCAGAAATCAGAAATCAGAAATCAGAAATCAGAAATCAGAAATCAGAAATCAGAAATCAGAAATCAGAAATCAGAAATCAGAAATCAGAAATCAGAAATCAGAAATCAGAAATCAGAAATCAGAAATCAGAAATCAGAAATCAGAAATCAGAAATCAGAAATCAGAAATCAGAAATCAGAAATCAGAAATCAGAAATCAGAAATCAGAAATCAGAAATCAGAAATCAGAAATCAGAAATCAGAAATCAGAAATCAGAAATCAGAAATCAGAAATCAGAAATCAGAAATCAGAAATCAGAAATCAGAAATCAGAAATCAGAAATCAGAAATCAGAAATCAGAAATCAGAAATCAGAAATCAGAAATCAGAAATCAGAAATCAGAAATCAGAAATCAGAAATCAGAAATCAGAAATCAGAAATCAGAAATCAGAAATCAGAAATCAGAAATCAGAAATCAGAAATCAGAAATCAGAAATCAGAAATCAGAAATCAGAAATCAGAAATCAGAAATCAGAAATCAGAAATCAGAAATCAGAAATCAGAAATCAGAAATCAGAAATCAGAAATCAGAAATCAGAAATCAGAAATCAGAAATCAGAAATCAGAAATCAGAAATCAGAAATCAGAAATCAGAAATCAGAAATCAGAAATCAGAAATCAGAAATCAGAAATCAGAAATCAGAAATCAGAAATCAGAAATCAGAAATCAGAAATCAGAAATCAGAAATCAGAAATCAGAAATCAGAAATCAGAAATCAGAAATCAGAAATCAGAAATCAGAAATCAGAAATCAGAAATCAGAAATCAGAAATCAGAAATCAGAAATCAGAAATCAGAAATCAGAAATCAGAAATCAGAAATCAGAAATCAGAAATCAGAAATCAGAAATCAGAAATCAGAAATCAGAAATCAGAAATCAGAAATCAGAAATCAGAAATCAGAAATCAGAAATCAGAAATCAGAAATCAGAAATCAGAAATCAGAAATCAGAAATCAGAAATCAGAAATCAGAAATCAGAAATCAGAAATCAGAAATCAGAAATCAGAAATCAGAAATCAGAAATCAGAAATCAGAAATCAGAAATCAGAAATCAGAAATCAGAAATCAGAAATCAGAAATCAGAAATCAGAAATCAGAAATCAGAAATCAGAAATCAGAAATCAGAAATCAGAAATCAGAAATCAGAAATCAGAAATCAGAAATCAGAAATCAGAAATCAGAAATCAGAAATCAGAAATCAGAAATCAGAAATCAGAAATCAGAAATCAGAAATCAGAAATCAGAAATCAGAAATCAGAAATCAGAAATCAGAAATCAGAAATCAGAAATCAGAAATCAGAAATCAGAAATCAGAAATCAGAAATCAGAAATCAGAAATCAGAAATCAGAAATCAGAAATCAGAAATCAGAAATCAGAAATCAGAAATCAGAAATCAGAAATCAGAAATCAGAAATCAGAAATCAGAAATCAGAAATCAGAAATCAGAAATCAGAAATCAGAAATCAGAAATCAGAAATCAGAAATCAGAAATCAGAAATCAGAAATCAGAAATCAGAAATCAGAAATCAGAAATCAGAAATCAGAAATCAGAAATCAGAAATCAGAAATCAGAAATCAGAAATCAGAAATCAGAAATCAGAAATCAGAAATCAGAAATCAGAAATCAGAAATCAGAAATCAGAAATCAGAAATCAGAAATCAGAAATCAGAAATCAGAAATCAGAAATCAGAAATCAGAAATCAGAAATCAGAAATCAGAAATCAGAAATCAGAAATCAGAAATCAGAAATCAGAAATCAGAAATCAGAAATCAGAAATCAGAAATCAGAAATCAGAAATCAGAAATCAGAAATCAGAAATCAGAAATCAGAAATCAGAAATCAGAAATCAGAAATCAGAAATCAGAAATCAGAAATCAGAAATCAGAAATCAGAAATCAGAAATCAGAAATCAGAAATCAGAAATCAGAAATCAGAAATCAGAAATCAGAAATCAGAAATCAGAAATCAGAAATCAGAAATCAGAAATCAGAAATCAGAAATCAGAAATCAGAAATCAGAAATCAGAAATCAGAAATCAGAAATCAGAAATCAGAAATCAGAAATCAGAAATCAGAAATCAGAAATCAGAAATCAGAAATCAGAAATCAGAAATCAGAAATCAGAAATCAGAAATCAGAAATCAGAAATCAGAAATCAGAAATCAGAAATCAGAAATCAGAAATCAGAAATCAGAAATCAGAAATCAGAAATCAGAAATCAGAAATCAGAAATCAGAAATCAGAAATCAGAAATCAGAAATCAGAAATCAGAAATCAGAAATCAGAAATCAGAAATCAGAAATCAGAAATCAGAAATCAGAAATCAGAAATCAGAAATCAGAAATCAGAAATCAGAAATCAGAAATCAGAAATCAGAAATCAGAAATCAGAAATCAGAAATCAGAAATCAGAAATCAGAAATCAGAAATCAGAAATCAGAAATCAGAAATCAGAAATCAGAAATCAGAAATCAGAAATCAGAAATCAGAAATCAGAAATCAGAAATCAGAAATCAGAAATCAGAAATCAGAAATCAGAAATCAGAAATCAGAAATCAGAAATCAGAAATCAGAAATCAGAAATCAGAAATCAGAAATCAGAAATCAGAAATCAGAAATCAGAAATCAGAAATCAGAAATCAAAAATCAGAAATCAGAAATCAGAAATCAGAAATCAGAAATCAGAAATCAGAAATCAGAAATCAGAAATCAGAAATCAGAAATCAGAAATCAGAAATCAGAAATCAGAAATCAGAAATCAGAAATCAGAAATCAGAAATCAGAAATCAGAAATCGGAAATCAGAAATCAGAAATCAGAAATCAGAAATCAGAAATCAGAAATCAGAAATCAGAAATCAGAAATCGGAAATCAGAAATCAGAAATCAGAAATCAGAAATCGGAAATCAGAAATCAGAAATCGGAAATCAGAAATCAGAAATCAGAAATCAGAAATCAGAAATCGGAAATCAAAAATCGAAAAGTGAAAATCGAAAATCGAATATCGAAAATCGTTTCTTGTAGCTTGTTTCTTGCTTCTTGTTTCTTGTTTTCTTGTTTTCTTGTTTTCTTGTTTTCTTGTTTTCTTGTTTTGTTGTTTTCTTGTTTTCTTGTTTTCTTGTTTTCTTGTTTTCTTGTTTTCTTGTTTTCTTGTTTTCTTGTTTTCTTGTTTTCTTGTTTTCTTGTTTTCTTGTTTTCTTGTTTTCTTGTTTTCTTGTTTTCTTGTTTTCTTGTTTTCTTGTTTTCTTGTTTTCTTGTTTTCTTGTTTTCTTGTTTTCTTGTTTTCTTGTTTTCTTGTTTTCTTGTTTTCTTGTTTTCTTGTTTTCTTGTTTTCTTGTTTTCTTGTTTTCTTGTTTTCTTGTTTTCTTGTTTTCTTGTTTTCTTGTTTTCTTGTTTTCTTGTTTTCTTGTTTTCTTGTTTTCTTGTTTTCTTGTTTTCTTGTTTTCTTGTTTTCTTGTTTTCTTGTTTTCTTGTTTTCTTGTTTTCTTGTTTTCTTGTTTTCTTGTTTTCTTGTTTTCTTGTTTTCTTGTTTTCTTGTTTTCTTGTTTTCTTGTTTTCTTGTTTTCTTGTTTTCTTGTTTTCTTGTTTTCTTGTTTTCTTGTTTTCTTGTTTTCTTGTTTTCTTGTTTTCTTGTTTTCTTGTTTTCTTGTTTTCTTGTTTTCTTGTTTTCTTGTTTTCTTGTTTTCTTGTTTTCTTGTTTTCTTGTTTTCTTGTTTTCTTGTTTTCTTGTTTTCTTGTTTTCTTGTTTTCTTGTTTTCTTGTTTTCTTGTTTTCTTGTTTTCTTGTTTTCTTGTTTTCTTGTTTTCTTGTTTTCTTGTTTTCTTGTTTTCTTGTTTTCTTGTTTTCTTGTTTTCTTGTTTTCTTGTTTTCTTGTTTTCTTGTTTTCTTGTTTTCTTGTTTTCTTGTTTTCTTGTTTTCTTGTTTTCTTGTTTTCTTGTTTTCTTGTTTTCTTGTTTTCTTGTTTTCTTGTTTTCTTGTTTTCTTGTTTTCTTGTTTTCTTGTTTTCTTGTTTTCTTGTTTTCTTGTTTTCTTGTTTTCTTGTTTTCTTGTTTTCTTGTTTTCTTGTTTTCTTGTTTTCTTGTTTTCTTGTTTTCTTGTTTTCTTGTTTTCTTGTTTTCTTGTTTTCTTGTTTTCTTGTTTTCTTGTTTTCTTGTTTTCTTGTTTTCTTGTTTTCTTGTTTTCTTGTTTTCTTGTTTTCTTGTTTTCTTGTTTTCTTGTTTTCTTGTTTTCTTGTTTTCTTGTTTTCTTGTTTTCTTGTTTTCTTGTTTTCTTGTTTTCTTGTTTTCTTGTTTTCTTGTTTTCTTGTTTTCTTGTTTTCTTGTTTTCTTGTTTTCTTGTTTTCTTGTTTTCTTGTTTTCTTGTTTTCTTGTTTTCTTGTTTTCTTGTTTTCTTGTTTTCTTGTTTTCTTGTTTTCTTGTTTTCTTGTTTTCTTGTTTTCTTGTTTTCTTGTTTTCTTGTTTTCTTGTTTTCTTGTTTTCTTGTTTTCTTGTTTTCTTGTTTTCTTGTTTTCTTGTTTTCTTGTTTTCTTGTTTTCTTGTTTTCTTGTTTTCTTGTTTTCTTGTTTTCTTGTTTTCTTGTTTTCTTGTTTTCTTGTTTTCTTGTTTTCTTGTTTTCTTGTTTTCTTGTTTTCTTGTTTTCTTGTTTTCTTGTTTTCTTGTTTTCTTGTTTTCTTGTTTTCTTGTTTTCTTGTTTTCTTGTTTTCTTGTTTTCTTGTTTTCTTGTTTTCTTGTTTTCTTGTTTTCTTGTTTTCTTGTTTTCTTGTTTTCTTGTTTTCTTGTTTTCTTGTTTTCTTGTTTTCTTGTTTTCTTGTTTTCTTGTTTTCTTGTTTTCTTGTTTTCTTGTTTTCTTGTTTTCTTGTTTTCTTGTTTTCTTGTTTTCTTGTTTTCTTGTTTTCTTGTTTTCTTGTTTTCTTGTTTTCTTGTTTTCTTGTTTTCTTGTTTTCTTGTTTTCTTGTTTTCTTGTTTTCTTGTTTTCTTGTTTTCTTGTTTTCTTGTTTTCTTGTTTTCTTGTTTTCTTGTTTTCTTGTTTTCTTGTTTTCTTGTTTTCTTGTTTTCTTGTTTTCTTGTTTTCTTGTTTTCTTGTTTTCTTGTTTTCTTGTTTTCTTGTTTTCTTGTTTTCTTGTTTTCTTGTTTTCTTGTTTTCTTGTTTTCTTGTTTTCTTGTTTTCTTGTTTTCTTGTTTTCTTGTTTTCTTGTTTTCTTGTTTTCTTGTTTTCTTGTTTTCTTGTTTTCTTGTTTTCTTGTTTTCTTGTTTTCTTGTTTTCTTGTTTTCTTGTTTTCTTGTTTTCTTGTTTTCTTGTTTTCTTGTTTTCTTGTTTTCTTGTTTTCTTGTTTTCTTGTTTTCTTGTTTTCTTGTTTTCTTGTTTTCTTGTTTTCTTGTTTTCTTGTTTTCTTGTTTTCTTGTTTTCTTGTTTTCTTGTTTTCTTGTTTTCTTGTTTTCTTGTTTTCTTGTTTTCTTGTTTTCTTGTTTTCTTGTTTTCTTGTTTTCTTGTTTTCTTGTTTTCTTGTTTTCTTGTTTTCTTGTTTTCTTGTTTTCTTGTTTTCTTGTTTTCTTGTTTTCTTGTTTTCTTGTTTTCTTGTTTTCTTGTTTTCTTGTTTTCTTGTTTTCTTGTTTTCTTGTTTTCTTGTTTTCTTGTTTTCTTGTTTTCTTGTTTTCTTGTTTTCTTGTTTTCTTGTTTTCTTGTTTTCTTGTTTTCTTGTTTTCTTGTTTTCTTGTTTTCTTGTTTTCTTGTTTTCTTGTTTTCTTGTTTTCTTGTTTTCTTGTTTTCTTGTTTTCTTGTTTTCTTGTTTTCTTGTTTTCTTGTTTTCTTGTTTTCTTGTTTTCTTGTTTTCTTGTTTTCTTGTTTTCTTGTTTTCTTGTTTTCTTGTTTTCTTGTTTTCTTGTTTTCTTGTTTTCTTGTTTTCTTGTTTTCTTGTTTTCTTGTTTTCTTGTTTTCTTGTTTTCTTGTTTTCTTGTTTTCTTGTTTTCTTGTTTTCTTGTTTTCTTGTTTTCTTGTTTTCTTGTTTTCTTGTTTTCTTGTTTTCTTGTTTTCTTGTTTTCTTGTTTTCTTGTTTTCTTGTTTTCTTGTTTTCTTGTTTTCTTGTTTTCTTGTTTTCTTGTTTTCTTGTTTTCTTGTTTTCTTGTTTTCTTGTTTTCTTGTTTTCTTGTTTTCTTGTTTTCTTGTTTTCTTGTTTTCTTGTTTTCTTGTTTTCTTGTTTTCTTGTTTTCTTGTTTTCTTGTTTTCTTGTTTTCTTGTTTTCTTGTTTTCTTGTTTTCTTGTTTTCTTGTTTTCTTGTTTTCTTGTTTTCTTGTTTTCTTGTTTTCTTGTTTTCTTGTTTTCTTGTTTTCTTGTTTTCTTGTTTTCTTGTTTTCTTGTTTTCTTGTTTTCTTGTTTTCTTGTTTTCTTGTTTTCTTGTTTTCTTGTTTTCTTGTTTTCTTGTTTTCTTGTTTTCTTGTTTTCTTGTTTTCTTGTTTTCTTGTTTTCTTGTTTTCTTGTTTTCTTGTTTTCTTGTTTTCTTGTTTTCTTGTTTTCTTGTTTTCTTGTTTTCTTGTTTTCTTGTTTTCTTGTTTTCTTGTTTTCTTGTTTTCTTGTTTTCTTGTTTTCTTGTTTTCTTGTTTTCTTGTTTTCTTGTTTTCTTGTTTTCTTGTTTTCTTGTTTTCTTGTTTTCTTGTTTTCTTGTTTTCTTGTTTTCTTGTTTTCTTGTTTTCTTGTTTTCTTGTTTTCTTGTTTTCTTGTTTTCTTGTTTTCTTGTTTTCTTGTTTTCTTGTTTTCTTGTTTTCTTGTTTTCTTGTTTTCTTGTTTTCTTGTTTTCTTGTTTTCTTGTTTTCTTGTTTTCTTGTTTTCTTGTTTTCTTGTTTTCTTGTTTTCTTGTTTTCTTGTTTTCTTGTTTTCTTGTTTTCTTGTTTTCTTGTTTTCTTGTTTTCTTGTTTTCTTGTTTTCTTGTTTTCTTGTTTTCTTGTTTTCTTGTTTTCTTGTTTTCTTGTTTTCTTGTTTTCTTGTTTTCTTGTTTTCTTGTTTTCTTGTTTTCTTGTTTTCTTGTTTTCTTGTTTTCTTGTTTTCTTGTTTTCTTGTTTTCTTGTTTTCTTGTTTTCTTGTTTTCTTGTTTTCTTGTTTTCTTGTTTTCTTGTTTTCTTGTTTTCTTGTTTTCTTGTTTTCTTGTTTTCTTGTTTTCTTGTTTTCTTGTTTTCTTGTTTTCTTGTTTTCTTGTTTTCTTGTTTTCTTGTTTTCTTGTTTTCTTGTTTTCTTGTTTTCTTGTTTTCTTGTTTTCTTGTTTTCTTGTTTTCTTGTTTTCTTGTTTTCTTGTTTTCTTGTTTTCTTGTTTTCTTGTTTTCTTGTTTTCTTGTTTTCTTGTTTTCTTGTTTTCTTGTTTTCTTGTTTTCTTGTTTTCTTGTTTTCTTGTTTTCTTGTTTTCTTGTTTTCTTGTTTTCTTGTTTTCTTGTTTTCTTGTTTTCTTGTTTTCTTGTTTTCTTGTTTTCTTGTTTTCTTGTTTTCTTGTTTTCTTGTTTTCTTGTTTTCTTGTTTTCTTGTTTTCTTGTTTTCTTGTTTTCTTGTTTTCTTGTTTTCTTGTTTTCTTGTTTTCTTGTTTTCTTGTTTTCTTGTTTTCTTGTTTTCTTGTTTTCTTGTTTTCTTGTTTTCTTGTTTTCTTGTTTTCTTGTTTTCTTGTTTTCTTGTTTTCTTGTTTTCTTGTTTTCTTGTTTTCTTGTTTTCTTGTTTTCTTGTTTTCTTGTTTTCTTGTTTTCTTGTTTTCTTGTTTTCTTGTTTTCTTGTTTTCTTGTTTTCTTGTTTTCTTGTTTTCTTGTTTTCTTGTTTTCTTGTTTTCTTGTTTTCTTGTTTTCTTGTTTTCTTGTTTTCTTGTTTTCTTGTTTTCTTGTTTTCTTGTTTTCTTGTTTTCTTGTTTTCTTGTTTTCTTGTTTTCTTGTTTTCTTGTTTTCTTGTTTTCTTGTTTTCTTGTTTTCTTGTTTTCTTGTTTTCTTGTTTTCTTGTTTTCTTGTTTTCTTGTTTTCTTGTTTTCTTGTTTTCTTGTTTTCTTGTTTTCTTGTTTTCTTGTTTTCTTGTTTTCTTGTTTTCTTGTTTTCTTGTTTTCTTGTTTTCTTGTTTTCTTGTTTTCTTGTTTTCTTGTTTTCTTGTTTTCTTGTTTTCTTGTTTTCTTGTTTTCTTGTTTTCTTGTTTTCTTGTTTTCTTGTTTTCTTGTTTTCTTGTTTTCTTGTTTTCTTGTTTTCTTGTTTTCTTGTTTTCTTGTTTTCTTGTTTTCTTGTTTTCTTGTTTTCTTGTTTTCTTGTTTTCTTGTTTTCTTGTTTTCTTGTTTTCTTGTTTTCTTGTTTTCTTGTTTTCTTGTTTTCTTGTTTTCTTGTTTTCTTGTTTTCTTGTTTTCTTGTTTTCTTGTTTTCTTGTTTTCTTGTTTTCTTGTTTTCTTGTTTTCTTGTTTTCTTGTTTTCTTGTTTTCTTGTTTTCTTGTTTTCTTGTTTTCTTGTTTTCTTGTTTTCTTGTTTTCTTGTTTTCTTGTTTTCTTGTTTTCTTGTTTTCTTGTTTTCTTGTTTTCTTGTTTTCTTGTTTTCTTGTTTTCTTGTTTTCTTGTTTTCTTGTTTTCTTGTTTTCTTGTTTTCTTGTTTTCTTGTTTTCTTGTTTTCTTGTTTTCTTGTTTTCTTGTTTTCTTGTTTTCTTGTTTTCTTGTTTTCTTGTTTTCTTGTTTTCTTGTTTTCTTGTTTTCTTGTTTTCTTGTTTTCTTGTTTTCTTGTTTTCTTGTTTTCTTGTTTTCTTGTTTTCTTGTTTTCTTGTTTTCTTGTTTTCTTGTTTTCTTGTTTTCTTGTTTTCTTGTTTTCTTGTTTTCTTGTTTTCTTGTTTTCTTGTTTTCTTGTTTTCTTGTTTTCTTGTTTTCTTGTTTTCTTGTTTTCTTGTTTTCTTGTTTTCTTGTTTTCTTGTTTTCTTGTTTTCTTGTTTTCTTGTTTTCTTGTTTTCTTGTTTTCTTGTTTTCTTGTTTTCTTGTTTTCTTGTTTTCTTGTTTTCTTGTTTTCTTGTTTTCTTGTTTTCTTGTTTTCTTGTTTTCTTGTTTTCTTGTTTTCTTGTTTTCTTGTTTTCTTGTTTTCTTGTTTTCTTGTTTTCTTGTTTTCTTGTTTTCTTGTTTTCTTGTTTTCTTGTTTTCTTGTTTTCTTGTTTTCTTGTTTTCTTGTTTTCTTGTTTTCTTGTTTTCTTGTTTTCTTGTTTTCTTGTTTTCTTGTTTTCTTGTTTTCTTGTTTTCTTGTTTTCTTGTTTTCTTGTTTTCTTGTTTTCTTGTTTTCTTGTTTTCTTGTTTTCTTGTTTTCTTGTTTTCTTGTTTTCTTGTTTTCTTGTTTTCTTGTTTTCTTGTTTTCTTGTTTTCTTGTTTTCTTGTTTTCTTGTTTTCTTGTTTTCTTGTTTTCTTGTTTTCTTGTTTTCTTGTTTTCTTGTTTTCTTGTTTTCTTGTTTTCTTGTTTTCTTGTTTTCTTGTTTTCTTGTTTTCTTGTTTTCTTGTTTTCTTGTTTTCTTGTTTTCTTGTTTTCTTGTTTTCTTGTTTTCTTGTTTTCTTGTTTTCTTGTTTTCTTGTTTTCTTGTTTTCTTGTTTTCTTGTTTTCTTGTTTTCTTGTTTTCTTGTTTTCTTGTTTTCTTGTTTTCTTGTTTTCTTGTTTTCTTGTTTTCTTGTTTTCTTGTTTTCTTGTTTTCTTGTTTTCTTGTTTTCTTGTTTTCTTGTTTTCTTGTTTTCTTGTTTTCTTGTTTTCTTGTTTTCTTGTTTTCTTGTTTTCTTGTTTTCTTGTTTTCTTGTTTTCTTGTTTTCTTGTTTTCTTGTTTTCTTGTTTTCTTGTTTTCTTGTTTTCTTGTTTTCTTGTTTTCTTGTTTTCTTGTTTTCTTGTTTTCTTGTTTTCTTGTTTTCTTGTTTTCTTGTTTTCTTGTTTTCTTGTTTTCTTGTTTTCTTGTTTTCTTGTTTTCTTGTTTTCTTGTTTTCTTGTTTTCTTGTTTTCTTGTTTTCTTGTTTTCTTGTTTTCTTGTTTTCTTGTTTTCTTGTTTTCTTGTTTTCTTGTTTTCTTGTTTTCTTGTTTTCTTGTTTTCTTGTTTTCTTGTTTTCTTGTTTTCTTGTTTTCTTGTTTTCTTGTTTTCTTGTTTTCTTGTTTTCTTGTTTTCTTGTTTTCTTGTTTTCTTGTTTTCTTGTTTTCTTGTTTTCTTGTTTTCTTGTTTTCTTGTTTTCTTGTTTTCTTGTTTTCTTGTTTTCTTGTTTTCTTGTTTTCTTGTTTTCTTGTTTTCTTGTTTTCTTGTTTTCTTGTTTTCTTGTTTTCTTGTTTTCTTGTTTTCTTGTTTTCTTGTTTTCTTGTTTTCTTGTTTTCTTGTTTTCTTGTTTTCTTGTTTTCTTGTTTTCTTGTTTTCTTGTTTTCTTGTTTTCTTGTTTTCTTGTTTTCTTGTTTTCTTGTTTTCTTGTTTTCTTGTTTTCTTGTTTTCTTGTTTTCTTGTTTTCTTGTTTTCTTGTTTTCTTGTTTTCTTGTTTTCTTGTTTTCTTGTTTTCTTGTTTTCTTGTTTTCTTGTTTTCTTGTTTTCTTGTTTTCTTGTTTTCTTGTTTTCTTGTTTTCTTGTTTTCTTGTTTTCTTGTTTTCTTGTTTTCTTGTTTTCTTGTTTTCTTGTTTTCTTGTTTTCTTGTTTTCTTGTTTTCTTGTTTTCTTGTTTTCTTGTTTTCTTGTTTTCTTGTTTTCTTGTTTTCTTGTTTTCTTGTTTTCTTGTTTTCTTGTTTTCTTGTTTTCTTGTTTTCTTGTTTTCTTGTTTTCTTGTTTTCTTGTTTTCTTGTTTTCTTGTTTTCTTGTTTTCTTGTTTTCTTGTTTTCTTGTTTTCTTGTTTTCTTGTTTTCTTGTTTTCTTGTTTTCTTGTTTTCTTGTTTTCTTGTTTTCTTGTTTTCTTGTTTTCTTGTTTTCTTGTTTTCTTGTTTTCTTGTTTTCTTGTTTTCTTGTTTTCTTGTTTTCTTGTTTTCTTGTTTTCTTGTTTTCTTGTTTTCTTGTTTTCTTGTTTTCTTGTTTTCTTGTTTTCTTGTTTTCTTGTTTTCTTGTTTTCTTGTTTTCTTGTTTTCTTGTTTTCTTGTTTTCTTGTTTTCTTGTTTTCTTGTTTTCTTGTTTTCTTGTTTTCTTGTTTTCTTGTTTTCTTGTTTTCTTGTTTTCTTGTTTTCTTGTTTTCTTGTTTTCTTGTTTTCTTGTTTTCTTGTTTTCTTGTTTTCTTGTTTTCTTGTTTTCTTGTTTTCTTGTTTTCTTGTTTTCTTGTTTTCTTGTTTTCTTGTTTTCTTGTTTTCTTGTTTTCTTGTTTTCTTGTTTTCTTGTTTTCTTGTTTTCTTGTTTTCTTGTTTTCTTGTTTTCTTGTTTTCTTGTTTTCTTGTTTTCTTGTTTTCTTGTTTTCTTGTTTTCTTGTTTTCTTGTTTTCTTGTTTTCTTGTTTTCTTGTTTTCTTGTTTTCTTGTTTTCTTGTTTTCTTGTTTTCTTGTTTTCTTGTTTTCTTGTTTTCTTGTTTTCTTGTTTTCTTGTTTTCTTGTTTTCTTGTTTTCTTGTTTTCTTGTTTTCTTGTTTTCTTGTTTTCTTGTTTTCTTGTTTTCTTGTTTTCTTGTTTTCTTGTTTTCTTGTTTTCTTGTTTTCTTGTTTTCTTGTTTTCTTGTTTTCTTGTTTTCTTGTTTTCTTGTTTTCTTGTTTTCTTGTTTTCTTGTTTTCTTGTTTTCTTGTTTTCTTGTTTTCTTGTTTTCTTGTTTTCTTGTTTTCTTGTTTTCTTGTTTTCTTGTTTTCTTGTTTTCTTGTTTTCTTGTTTTCTTGTTTTCTTGTTTTCTTGTTTTCTTGTTTTCTTGTTTTCTTGTTTTCTTGTTTTCTTGTTTTCTTGTTTTCTTGTTTTCTTGTTTTCTTGTTTTCTTGTTTTCTTGTTTTCTTGTTTTCTTGTTTTCTTGTTTTCTTGTTTTCTTGTTTTCTTGTTTTCTTGTTTTCTTGTTTTCTTGTTTTCTTGTTTTCTTGTTTTCTTGTTTTCTTGTTTTCTTGTTTTCTTGTTTTCTTGTTTTCTTGTTTTCTTGTTTTCTTGTTTTCTTGTTTTCTTGTTTTCTTGTTTTCTTGTTTTCTTGTTTTCTTGTTTTCTTGTTTTCTTGTTTTCTTGTTTTCTTGTTTTCTTGTTTTCTTGTTTTCTTGTTTTCTTGTTTTCTTGTTTTCTTGTTTTCTTGTTTTCTTGTTTTCTTGTTTTCTTGTTTTCTTGTTTTCTTGTTTTCTTGTTTTCTTGTTTTCTTGTTTTCTTGTTTTCTTGTTTTCTTGTTTTCTTGTTTTCTTGTTTTCTTGTTTTCTTGTTTTCTTGTTTTCTTGTTTTCTTGTTTTCTTGTTTTCTTGTTTTCTTGTTTTCTTGTTTTCTTGTTTTCTTGTTTTCTTGTTTTCTTGTTTTCTTGTTTTCTTGTTTTCTTGTTTTCTTGTTTTCTTGTTTTCTTGTTTTCTTGTTTTCTTGTTTTCTTGTTTTCTTGTTTTCTTGTTTTCTTGTTTTCTTGTTTTCTTGTTTTCTTGTTTTCTTGTTTTCTTGTTTTCTTGTTTTCTTGTTTTCTTGTTTTCTTGTTTTCTTGTTTTCTTGTTTTCTTGTTTTCTTGTTTTCTTGTTTTCTTGTTTTCTTGTTTTCTTGTTTTCTTGTTTTCTTGTTTTCTTGTTTTCTTGTTTTCTTGTTTTCTTGTTTTCTTGTTTTCTTGTTTTCTTGTTTTCTTGTTTTCTTGTTTTCTTGTTTTCTTGTTTTCTTGTTTTCTTGTTTTCTTGTTTTCTTGTTTTCTTGTTTTCTTGTTTTCTTGTTTTCTTGTTTTCTTGTTTTCTTGTTTTCTTGTTTTCTTGTTTTCTTGTTTTCTTGTTTTCTTGTTTTCTTGTTTTCTTGTTTTCTTGTTTTCTTGTTTTCTTGTTTTCTTGTTTTCTTGTTTTCTTGTTTTCTTGTTTTCTTGTTTTCTTGTTTTCTTGTTTTCTTGTTTTCTTGTTTTCTTGTTTTCTTGTTTTCTTGTTTTCTTGTTTTCTTGTTTTCTTGTTTTCTTGTTTTCTTGTTTTCTTGTTTTCTTGTTTTCTTGTTTTCTTGTTTTCTTGTTTTCTTGTTTTCTTGTTTTCTTGTTTTCTTGTTTTCTTGTTTTCTTGTTTTCTTGTTTTCTTGTTTTCTTGTTTTCTTGTTTTCTTGTTTTCTTGTTTTCTTGTTTTCTTGTTTTCTTGTTTTCTTGTTTTCTTGTTTTCTTGTTTTCTTGTTTTCTTGTTTTCTTGTTTTCTTGTTTTCTTGTTTTCTTGTTTTCTTGTTTTCTTGTTTTCTTGTTTTCTTGTTTTCTTGTTTTCTTGTTTTCTTGTTTTCTTGTTTTCTTGTTTTCTTGTTTTCTTGTTTTCTTGTTTTCTTGTTTTCTTGTTTTCTTGTTTTCTTGTTTTCTTGTTTTCTTGTTTTCTTGTTTTCTTGTTTTCTTGTTTTCTTGTTTTCTTGTTTTCTTGTTTTCTTGTTTTCTTGTTTTCTTGTTTTCTTGTTTTCTTGTTTTCTTGTTTTCTTGTTTTCTTGTTTTCTTGTTTTCTTGTTTTCTTGTTTTCTTGTTTTCTTGTTTTCTTGTTTTCTTGTTTTCTTGTTTTCTTGTTTTCTTGTTTTCTTGTTTTCTTGTTTTCTTGTTTTCTTGTTTTCTTGTTTTCTTGTTTTCTTGTTTTCTTGTTTTCTTGTTTTCTTGTTTTCTTGTTTTCTTGTTTTCTTGTTTTCTTGTTTTCTTGTTTTCTTGTTTTCTTGTTTTCTTGTTTTCTTGTTTTCTTGTTTTCTTGTTTTCTTGTTTTCTTGTTTTCTTGTTTTCTTGTTTTCTTGTTTTCTTGTTTTCTTGTTTTCTTGTTTTCTTGTTTTCTTGTTTTCTTGTTTTCTTGTTTTCTTGTTTTCTTGTTTTCTTGTTTTCTTGTTTTCTTGTTTTCTTGTTTTCTTGTTTTCTTGTTTCTTATTTCTAGTTTTATATCTTTAATTCCCTAAAATGATCTCTAAAATTTTCCGTTGGCTCAGGGGAATCATACGAACACAACAAATAACTCGATCTAGATAAATATTTTCACCGAAAGTCCTTCCACATTTCAGCTCACAATATGGAAACTTTGCTAGTCCTCATTGCCAGCGAGCATCAAACGCCAACATCATATGCAATGTTTTAGTCGTATTCCCTTCGGCGTTTTGGGCTGTCAACAAACCATGTGTGTTTTGGTACTTGAGTGAGACGACGAGTGGAGTGTTAGTGAAATTTTCAGTCAAGTACCATTTAGTCTTATGTCTAGCATCTGCCGACAGCATCGGCAATGTTGGGCCTATCTTGCAAACTCATGTTGTGCCACTCTTGTAGCTTTTTGGAAATGTTAAGAGGAACTAAAAAAGTTTTTAAGTGCCAGGCCACCCAGCCAGGTCAAACTATTTGTTGGGTGGGTGTTTCGGAATGGGGTGGCATTTTGCAGGGTAGAAATATAGAAAACATGGCTTTCCTAGAAGTCGGAATCAAGCTAGCATTGTAAACACATGTTACTAGTCAGTCTACCGAAAATTTTGTTGGTTTTATTTCTAATGATGAGATGAAAATAGACATCCACAAAGGCCTGCTATGGTTAAGGGTCAAATAGAGTGAATCGTCACTGACGCAGTTCTAGGCCCAATTTGAAAAGTTTCATATTCCTCGTAAAAACATTTCTTCGTTCGCTACAGAAAACAGTTCATAGTTTGGCAGATTTTTCCACCAGTGATGAAACATTCTGTTTGACCCCTTAGCAGTTCAACTTCAAGGCGTACAGGAATGAAAATTAAAAATAACATCATTATTCTTCAACATCAAAAACCTCCCTGTCATCAGGGAATGAATCAACGGAAATTGTCGAGACTGTTCACTTCAAATCCCTGGCTTTTGAACTGCTTCAATTCATTCTCACCCTTTTCATTGTCATTTTCAACTCAACTTCCAGCTTTATGCCAATCTTTGTGTACAACTTTTCATCAGAATCGCATTCCCCCCAGGGTGTTGTCGCAAAATCTTGCTCTTGTTCAACAAATCTATCACTTCCAACGCCTACTATTTGACGGCTTTCGCCTTGTTCTCGACATGAAATAGCCACGTTTCCGTCACCGTCGTCCCATCTGCTTCCAATTTCCTCGAAAGCCCCGCCCGAGCAATACGCCAGTGGTGCCTCGGTTTTGGAGCCGCCATGAATGAACCAACTTTTACTTGGCATCAAAGTGTCAGAGGGTGAATCGGTTCAAAATGTATTTTGTCAAAAAATTAATATTCACTTGAATAAAATATTTTAATCTATCACTATTGTGAATCTTTTCGGAGAATTTGATCATTTTTTGTTTTTGTAACAGTTCATTAAATATATTCTGTTGAACATTGTCACTTTACCCCAATTAACTAGCGGCATTATGGTTCGCAGCGTTTGAGCGAAATTAGCGGAGTGATGAAGGATAGACTTCGTTATCGTCATGCAAGTCATTCCGAACCAATGAACGTCTGAAATGGTCTCCCACCTGTCACTGCTACGGTCTTCCACCTTCTACGAAGACTCGAGGTACTAATGCATTGTAGCACTGATTGCCCTTGGCAGAATTCAACGAATGATGTTACTAAAAATGGTTCTAGCATGTATTTTTGCGCATAAAAGTGTTTGTAATGACTTGAAAGCAATATAAGAAGGTGCCATTATTGATCATTTAACAGTTTTGAATTAGACGTAATGTGCCATTGTCGGTTGAAAATGGCATAATTTACAAGAATTCTGTAGTTCGTGGCAGAGTTAAAAATATTCAAATTCATTGAATGAAAATTGATCATAGTCAGCCACATTCATTTTCAATATTCAGTGACGTAGCTGAAAACGTCAAACGAACAAACAGCCCATTAGGTTCTTTACTGGCACAGTTAACCTCACTTTTCTTGACAGTTCGCTTGTACTGTTTACATGGACTTAAAAAAATTTGTGGACGATTAGATTCGCTCGAAGAAAATCGCAAAGAATTTTTCTAAGTCCATGTAAACAGTACAAGCGAACTGTCAAAAATGAACACTCAGTTCATTTGTGACGTCTGCATAAAGTATTCAATTCATACATGCAGGTTTTCATTCGTCTCCGATTATTACACGAAGCCGAACACCGTGCAGTAACGAATCAAACGCATCAAAGTAGGCCCTGACACAATGTAAGCGATGATGGTTGTTGTTTCATATGCTTTACCGGCATTTGAAAACATTTTTCTTGATAATTAGTGAAATGAATATATTGTGCGATATTCAACTGAAAGAATAACATGGATATTTGAATGAATATTATTTCTATTCACCGCGAGTCGCATCAGGTTCATTTTCAGCCGTCAAAATAGAGCTTCGATTATTTGTAACTCTGGTTCGTGGCATGGATCGATTCAAAGACGTTGTTTATGTTTAAAGGTGCGCCGGCAGTGATGTAAAATCTGCCTATCGACCATGTCCGTGGCTACCTATCCTACTGCAAAAATTACTTAACTGCGAAAGCAAATAATATCTTAACCGAATCATGTAAACACTAGTCACCACTTTTGACTGAACATCTCATAAATTGAATTAGAAATGTAATGCAAAATAAAATTAAAAAAAAAATCATAAAAGTGTATTATAAATAAAGTAATGTAATCCACGAAACAGCAACTTTTTAACTTATACTACGTTTACACTACGAGTTAAAACATGTTTTAACACTATCTTGATGACATATATCTTGCTGCTAATTATTATAACGTGTTTTAAGTCTGCAGTGTGAACATAGTATTAGTTTGAATGAATATATTGTGTAACTCGGTTTTATTATTAAAATTATTGCAAAAACTGTGGTTCCCAGAAACAAAGAATTAGACTATGAAGTGTTGCGCATTTCTATGAACGGGACTAATAATACACACACTTTAGTTGGATTCTGTGCACGCATACGAAAAACTACCTAAAATTGAGTTCTTTTGATTTAATCCCACGGCAAAAATAACAACCATAGTAACAATTGTGGTTTTATGATAGTTTTATAACCACTGTTAAAACTTAGATTGCACTTTCAGTGTGCTATAAATCTTCGATTGTTACTTGGGAACTCATGGATAGGTTTTTTATACTGAACCATGAGTTGAATATACTTAAATTTAAGTTGATTTTACCTAATTTTGAATATACCACAATCAACTAAAAAGTACATTATTCCATTGACAACACTAATAAGTGCCAAAGCGACGCAAAGCTCAAAAGTACATAAATTTACGTCTAAAGATCTTATTTTTTGGAATGTTTTTTGTTTCTCCGGGTACATTTGCCGACTAGAGAATTGTGGTAAACTGTTTTATAGATGGCTAGAGAAATGACAGCAAATTTTTCTAACTGAACGCATACGATTCAGGACAGGATTTTCACGCAAAATCGATTCCAACAACGATAAGGTTCAAGAATCAGCGAAACTTTTGTCGGTTCTCACGGTAAAGATGGACAAGTCTGTCTTTGCCAAGAGACATGCAGGTGAACTCGAGTGATTTGTAGTTATGCTGCCTAAGCTCGATCCTCATCAGCAGAAGACAAAAGGTAAGCCTGTAAGATATTAAGCTTGTTCTAATGACCCTGCCACTTCTAGTTTTCCGATCTGTATACTTCACATCCTTGCTCTCACTATGGCTCTAATTTTCATAACTTTTCATACCCAGTAATCTCTAGCTTATTGAATGTCCTTAAAATGTAAAAAAAAAACAAAATATATATGATTTTCTCAATTAAAAGATCAAAAATATTTTTCTCTAGGAGCACGTATTTTCGATTGTATAAATTATGACGATGTCGTAAGTGAATTTATGGACGAAACAAAATGAAAGTGTTTCAACCAGTGCTGCAAAATTTCAAAATGTGTTACTTATTTCTACTTGCTTGGAAATATAAATTCCTTCACCAATCAAAGCATTCATTTGATACTATGTGGACAGTTCGAAGGCAGAAGTTGGCATTTTATACACTTTCGAGCAGAAGTGAACTGCATATATTTGGTGCACTTTTGCGCCATAATTCACAATAATTATCTCATGGATTTTGACCGACTATTTAAAAGGTCTTAAGTGTTTTTGAGTTTGAATTCGAAACTTTGGAATCTGTAGATGGATTTTAAAAAAACAGTTGATTATTTTTCTGCTTAAACTATACGGTTAAAATAGTCTAATCGGGATTTTTTAGCTTTACAGGACAATATGTGACTTCTATTTCTACTTATTTTAATCAATTCAACTGCTAAATGAGTCACTTACTAGAATACTCAGCAACCTTCTGTTAGAGTGTTCAATTGGTTAAATAGGACTCGAGAAACGAATTCTGAATAACTCGACAAATCATGAAAAAAACATGAAAATCCGCGAAGAAAACGATTCATAGTAATTTGTCGTGTTCATTTAAAAAGTGTTGTTTAAATACGAGAACCAGTTTTTTATTTTTAAATAACTTTCTCAATTGAAATATTTTTTATCCATTTATTAGAACATCGTCCTCATATATTCTAGAGTTTCTATTCAGTCCAATTTTTTCTCTTGTTCTACTGTTTCATATTTTACTTTTCTGTATTTTTTGTTGTATACTTTTCTATTTCATCCAGGGTTCCTAATTTTTCTCTTTTTTTTCATCTATTCTTATTTTGCATTTTGGTTTATGTTTTTTGCTGAATATTTTTCTTTTTATATTTTTACCATTTTTGCTCTTCTTTTGGCCGCATTTTTTATATTTGTCTTATTTTATAGATTCATTTCATCTTCTCATTTTTTTTTAATTGTTCGTTTTATCTATCGTTTTATTTGATTTTTTTCGTTTGCTCAAATGATTTCATTAAATTCATTTTATTTATTTCACTAAATTTTAATCCCTATGATTTTTTTTTCTATTTGTTCATATTTTCCAATAAACTTATTTCAGTATTTTCTCCATCTGCCCTTTTTCCATATTAGAAATCTCGCATTTTCTAAAAAATTTTTTTTTTATTTTTCCCGTTTGAGTATTTTTATTTTGTGATTTTTTCTGTTCTTCATTTATCAGTTTTGAAATTTATGCTTTGATTTTGAATGGATTTTTTCAACATTCGTCAATTTTTCTTTACTGTTGTGTTCCATTGCCCTTAGCACTTCGTCGCTGGACAAACACCATTTTGGGGTAAATTGAGTTAGATTTGCCACAATACTTGTCTAAAAGTTGCTCTACAAAATGGAATTTTCCGAATTTTGACATTCTACTTGGTTACTGGGATAGAGCAACGTGCTGAGAAATTGTGAGTTTTTTGTTTCAAATGACTATGCCTGGGGATAGGCACAAGATATCGTGATGTATAAAATGGTTTTCTGTGTAAAACTATCTGAGAAACATAATGGCATAATCATTTCCAAAGGAAAAATATACAAATTGTGAAAAAATGAAGTTTAAGTTATAAGCTGGAAATACAACATATTTGGCAACGCTGTAATAAATTTTTTTTTCTAGATTCCCTGACTCATTCCCTTCAAAATGCATCTCACCGATTTTTTGTAGACAAAATTA